>NC_136493.1:4567500-4935000 GCF_053919585.1 Euprymna scolopes
CGTCAATATTATACAGAAGAATAAACTAACAACGGTGATTAGTATAAAGTATTCAAATCTATGGCATTTTTTGTCTTTTGCAACAGGAACCAATTTAACGCAAATTAATAGATAAACAGTTTTAAGTATGTAGCTTTTTGCCTCAAGACCGTCAACGTACACGAATTCTATGACAACGGAGAAGTATATTTGTCATCGACACGGGCTGATACTCATGAGAAATATGATCACTTTAAACCAAACTCGTATTGCAATTCTGGATAAATCTGTTGAAATTTAACACACCGTTAATCGCCGAGACACTCGGAATCCTTACAATCGATAATAATATGTGAATATAATTTGTTTTCTAATATTAATTTACAATTATTTAACTTTCTACGAAGCGTCGTTCGGAAACTGGACGAACTCAATTTCTATCAGCGAATGAAGATTCCCGTCAGATATTCTATTCACTCTTTCTTATTAGCATCAATTCAATAAATATTTTATATAGTTTTATTGATATAATATCGACGTCCGCACTAAGTGTTACGAAGAAAAAAAATCATCATCATCATCATCATCATCATCATCATCATCATCATCATCATCATCACCAGTCCTGCGGGTTTTAACAGCGTCAGCGACCACGGCGCTCTCCAAATTGTAGAGCCACGGTAATCTCGGGAAGACAAGTAAAGACGGAAGTTTTCTGTTGCTTTCTGTCTTGATTCGGGTTTGCCTCTCCCCCCCTACTGAGTAAAATACATTCTCAGATACCAACCTGGAAATTTCAATAACTTGGTGCAGTGGTCACGCCATCTGGTACTGGCTAGGCTTATCGTAACCTAAGTTCGGTGATCTGGCGAGAACCGGTGTGTAAACGTCATTGTGCCATGTAAAAAAGGAAAACGAAATACCTATAAAAATAAATACGCTGGTCAGCAGAATAAATGATTTTAGAGAGAAATCTGTTAATCAAGACACACAAAGAAATCTGGAATAGGATTGTTAATCAAGGTGTGGCTGTAATTGGAATAAAGGACCAGACAATAGTGTCAATGTATTTAAAGTAATCTTTCATAATTTTCTAAGAGTGGCAATGGGTTTGCAACATTTTATGGCAGTTATCAACAGTCTTCAAATTGATACAGTTGAGGACAAGGTCCAATTTGTAATAGTTGGCGATCCAGAGGTTTCCCGAGAGTGATCGAAGAAATTAATTCCCTATTAGCTGCTTCGGTTTTCTAATGGGATAATCATCTTTAGTTAACTATTACGTGTAATTATATTCAAGCAGAATACATAAAATAATAGCTATTGGTTCCTGTTTTAATTTTTAGCCTTGCAGAAAACATATTTTTATAGCCCAGTCATTGACGGGAGAGGCAAAATAAATCGTGAGCTGAACGTTTGGGTTTCGATTCTCGGTGGTTGCGCATAAGCCCTTTTTATACTTTTTAAATCATTGCTATACATTGCATCCACTCTGTCTATCTATTTATATATCTATAAAAGTGAAAATGGCTGTCTCTCTTCTCTCTATGGTAATTAAGGAAGCATATTATACAGAAAGGCATTACTTAACATATTTACACTTTTTAATATATACATATGCACATAAACTTATGTACAGTACATAGAGCCCGATCAAAGCCGGGCGGAACTGCTAGTATATATATATATATATATATTCCAATTAAAAAGTTTCCAATTACTAGTTAAACACATGCAAAGCTTCATAAATACTTTGATATTTAAACGAGTTATTCTTGAAAAGTTTCTGTTAGATTTCTCATAGTCTGAAAACCTACAACTCCCAGGCATCACCAAAACACAACAGTTAAGTCAAAATAGAATATTCAATAAAATCCAGAGTAAATCATAGAAACATCACACAAAAAAACATAGAATAGGGGATTTAAGCACAAAGACGCCACGCACACAATAACACTCTCGAGTTCCCCCGAGAAAACAACCACAGTTTATAAATATATTTAGCAAGTAAATCTTATTTCCTCAAACAATGACAAATCGAAATTAAGTTTATGAATTTTCCAATCGTTATAAATTACATCACAGTAATAATTAAAAGAAAATGTTAAGTATAAAATTTATATATGAAATCTCCATCTTCCTCTACACTTGTTATCGCATGAAGAACACTTTTACGAAAGCATATACTAACTTATAAACTCCATAAACCATGAACCAGTGAGATATTACAACAAATAACAAGCGCTAAACGTATACCTTTACACACACACACACACACACACACACACACACACATATATATATATATATATATATATATATATATATATATTATAATAAAGTCGTATTTCTGTCTGTTTTAATAACAATAGTGGTTTTTCATTGAGAATAATGTAATGTACTTGCAATAACCCTTATCCCTGAGCGGATTCCGGGCCTTGATAAGTAGTGATCACTGTGTATAAAAAAAAACACTCTCGAGTTCGCCCGAGAAAACAACCACAGTTTATAAATATATTTAGCAAGTAAATCTTATTTCCTCAAACAATGACAAATCGAAATTAAGTTTATGAATTTTCCAATCGTTATAAATTACATCACAGTAATAATTAAAAGAAAATGTTAAGTATAAAATTTATATATGAAATCTCCATCTTCCTCTACACTAGTTATCGTATGAAGAACACTTTGACGAAAACATATACTAACTTATAAACTCCATAAACCATGAACCAGTGAGATATTACAACAAATAACAAGCGCTAAACGTATACCTTTACACACACACACACACACACACACACACACACACACACACACACACACACACACACACATATATATATATATATATATATATATATATATATATATATATATTTAAATAAGGGGTTAGTCACCAACAATGTGTATTTTTTAACATTATTTTATTATTCCGTGTCTTGGTTTTTCATTGAGAATTATGTTTAGATCATTGTAATAATGTTTTTAAATCATTGAAATCGTTTTTAACGCGTTTCAGACGTTCTGTGAGCGTCCTCTTCAGAAATTATTTTCAAAATGTGTTGGAGATGTATAAATAGCATTTTCGTAGTTCATTTGAAGGTTTTCCAAGGGGTGGAATGCTCAATTTTTATTACTCTTCTATTGGGCGGCCTCGGCTGTGGTCACTCCTGTATATATATATATTAATTATTAATTACTTCATGCATGTTTCGGAGTGTACTCCTCATCAGTATAGCTCGACTTTTATTTACAAGGATCGAACCTATAACGGCTATATATATATGTGTGTGTGTGTGTGTGTATAGGAGCTGCTAAAACAGCCTATTCTGCCTTGACAGAGGACAAAACAGACGTCATAGCTTAGTGGGGGATGCGCCTTTCTCTTCCCTGCAACCTCTCTCCCACAGAAAAGACGCTGCGAGCCCGTCTTTATTTTAACGTTATTTCCATGGCTAAAACCACTGTCAGTAATTTCCCGTACTCTTTATCTGTGCCTAAATCAAAGCGTAGATTCCATGAACCAAGCTTCTTTCTTTGAAGTGCACGCCTGTGGAACTCTCTTCCATTTGCCTGTTTCCCACCTGACTACAACTTGGATGTCTTCAAGTCCAACATAAACAAATTCCTGATAAACCGCCCCTTAAGTAAGACACTTTATCAAATCTCCATTAATAACGAGTACTACGATATTATCACATAGATTTCTATACACATAATAACCCTTATCCCCGAGTGGCCTCCGGGCCTTGATAATTGGTGATTACTATGTAAAAAAAAATATATATAAGGTTTTATAGGGTGTAAATTGAGTTTACTGTCGGTTGTAGGGCTTATATTTTAAATAGAATTTTATATTTGCCAATGCGTCTCACTATGCTGTGCGGGGTTAAAATTGCTATCCACACAAAATATTCAGTTATCACAGAAAACATATCTTGGAATGTTAACTAATGTGTTGGCAGTGATCCAAAGTTCCGATAGTCCAATAAATGTTCCGCGTGAAAGACGTTTTATCTATAAAAGAAAATTGTGTGGGCATGTTGAGTAGTGCTTGCGCCAGGTCAGTTTGCGTGATCCCGTATGTGTACATGCAATAGACATTTAGATGTGTATGTGTGGTAGCTAGTTTATGCAGAAACTGTCTACAGGGTGGAATAATAAATTTATCGCCCTAAAGAAAACAAAACTACAGCTTTATTATAAAACTTTTATTGAAAAAAGCAATTTAAGTAACTTGATTATGTAATGGAGCTGACATCTATACAATGAAGCTGCCTTCAACCTCAATCAGGATGTTGAAAAAGGTTCGGAACTGGGAGTATGCCTTTTTGACAAGCGGCGGTTGGAGCTCGGCGAATACTCAGTAGATGGCGGCGATCAGACTGGCTTTGGTTCTGTGGGAGGTGGTGTTCGTAATGCTCTTGATAGATGACTAAATTAAGTACTTTAACGGGTTTAAGTCGGGGGAGGAGGGGGTCCAATGAAAGAAGAGTACAAAATCGTAGCACTCCTTCTGAAGCCAAGCCTGGTTGTCTTTGGACATGTTGGCCAGCGCCAAGTCATGCTGTCTTACCTATGGCTGCTAGCAGCTACCTGATTGCACCAGGGGGCCACCACACTATTTAGCACATCCAAGTAGTCTTTGGTTTTGACTTTCAAGCCGATTAGGATCCGTACATAACTGGCCAACGAGGAGATGGTCTTCAACAAAAATAAGGAAATCGATTTTTATCAAACGAAAATGAAATCATGTCGTCTTTTCTAGGACGATAAATTAATCGTTCCACCCTGTATATGCATTTGGTGAGTTGCGTACATGTGATTTCGTAGGTGTACAGACGTGTTTCGCGTTGTGTTATTCGACGCACATTTAAAAACATACCCACCTGACTCGTCTTGAAGTGAATATATTTTGTAATCTGATTGGCCGAAAGGAATTGCTGATTTTAGCTTCTGTCCAATCGTGAGTGGATAACTAGAAAAACATTCACTGCCGCTGCTGCTGTTAGTGAGCATCATTTCAATCATTTCAAATGAATCAGATTATTGTTGTCGGCATTCCCTATATCTTTCTTGTGAGAATCCTTTCTAAAAATACATCGGGTACTTACAGGGGCCACTACATGATGATTTCCAACATTACTAAATAAATGTGTTTCTATGGAACGAACAGGATTCGAACTTGGTGCACCCAGATTTTAATTTCCTGTCGTTAACCATGGAGCAATCGACACCTCCTTACCACTTCTGCTTCGAACAGCACACGTCTCCATCTAAAGAGAATTTTCGCCTACCTATTGCACTTAAACATGAATTGGAATCCCAATCACTAAAGGCGCACAAAAACTATACGAATCCGAAGAATTGATCGACTCATTTTTGTATTAAATGTTGACTAAACGTTTTGCGTTGGTTTCAGAAATTCCGATTTTATTAAAGCCTTTAATTATGTTATTACTTTAATCGGTTCATAATCTTGAGCTAATTTAACCTTTTATTCAAAAGCATCAGGTCAGAGGTCAGCATTTTGTCAATCATTAAACACTGATAGTTCTCAAATGATACGAGTTCAATGGCCCCAATCAATATTTCATAATTAGATCGATCACCGATTAGCAATTAATAAACTGGCGGCTAAAGGTTAGGTAATGGCGGCGGTCTAACTTCCAGACAATTAAGGCCTAACAAAATTTCCTATGTTCTTTCTTTTAGAATTTACCGTTTGTAAAACGTCACCTGATTTGTCCGAGAGTAATCTGCTGTATTTTCAAATGGACCCGGATGTATTGCGAATTAATAAATGGACAGAGCCAGGGTCAAAGCTTGCAGAAATAATTGCGTTGTCATTTAAAAGCTGTCTATATCGTCTGGGGACTTCACTATAGACCTATAAACACACACGTATCTCTAGTTCGTCCTCACATAAAATCTATCTATATGCATATATCTATAAACATTAGAAGTGTGTGAGGACACTTTTCAACCTATGTATTTCCCGATTTCTTTATCTACAGACTCGAAATTTATTATATAGGGTATTAAGAGAGGTGGACAACTTTTTCATCCGTTTCAATCCGATAGAAAGGGCTGCTAACGTGCCAAACGTGAGAAATTGATACGTGGAGACCGTCGGATTTTTTTCTGTTTGCTAACTGTTTCACGACTGCGCATGCGATAATTGTTTACATTGTGCTAAGAATAAGAAGGTTTGAAAACACCTCTTGGATGCCGTGTTCAGTTGGGCTTATAGTTATCGTACTTGACTAACTTTCTTTAGGTCATTGTATCGATCTCAACTCGAGTGTTTTTTTACCTCAAGAAATGAACTGTTTAGAAAAAAACATAATACTCGCATGAATATGTCTCAGTTTATTTCTGTGTTTCATGTAACTCTATAAAGGAATTTAATATCGGACAAAGCCGGGTAAATCTCCTAGTATCTATCTATATATCTATAAAAGTGAACGTGCATATCTGTCTGTCTGTGTGTCTGTGAACATTTCCCTACGCAATAACTCTGTCAATTTTTAGTATACAGACACGAAATTTGATATACAGGGTACTGAGATTTGGGAAAATCGCATGTGATCGGTTTTCGGCCAGAAATCTGACTGTTTAGGGGTCAAAGTTCAACGATTCGACCTTTGAGAACTCTACCAAACTCCTTTCCATAATCTGGGCCAAAACACTTGAAATTTTAGATATAGGTTCCTGGGACATGGATCTAACTTAATAATTTGATTTGAGCTCAAAACAATAAATTTTAAGGGGTCATAATAGGGGTCAAATAAAAAAATGACTGTTTTTGTTGTCGTTTTTTTGGGTTTTTTTTTTTTGCTCAACATACACCTCCAAACACCCGGGCAACGCCGGACCGAAATGCTAGTATATCTATAAAACTTAATGTGACTGTGTGTCTCTGTGTCTCTATGTGTCTATATTTCCCTATGGAATAACTCTGTCAATTGTCAGTCTACAGACTCGAAATTTTATATACAGGGTACTGAGATTTTGGAAAATCGATGTTATCGGTTTTCGGCCAGGAATTTTGCTGCTAATGGGTCAAAGTTTTACGATTTGTCCTTGGAGAACTCTACCAAACTCCTCCGACAATTTTTGGTCCAAACACTGAAAATTTTAGATGTAGATTCCTTGATAACTTGATTTGATCCCGAAACAAAAAATTTTAAGGGGTCATTATAGGGGTCAAAGTTTAAAAAAATTGACCTTTGCGGTCTCTACCAAATTACTCAGACAATTTCTGGTCTAAACATTTGAAATTTTACATAAAAGGTAGTCAGCGATAGGGAAAGCTTTTTCATCGGTTTGGGTCGAAAATGTTTAGTTACCAATATATAAATGTATGTATGTATGTCTGTTTTCATGTCTGCCTAAAACTTTCGACAGAGGTGACGGATTTTACCAAGATCAGTATCGTTTTAAAGTTCGACCTTTCAATATCGAAAAATTGGCAAAACCTTAATATCTTAACCTTCAACTAGGCACTTTTCTACAGGTGGGTCGCTTTTCTCGCTGATATTTTTGAAAGTTATCCTCTCCTTTCGATTGTCTAGCCTTAATTTAACCATAAGTCACTACTAGTTTAGCGGTGGTCGTAACCGCAAAGACGACCGTTTTCCCCTCGTTTTTTGCCTCCTTTACGGTACGGGTTCGAGCCTGCCTTCCTACTACCACTTTTTTTTTGCTCAACATACACATCCAAACACCTAGGCAACGCCGGGCTGAAATGCTAATATATATATGAAAGTGAGAATGTGTGTATGAGGATACTTCTCAACCTATATACTCAAAGAACTTTTGATCAACAGATTTGAAATTTTGTATATAATGTTTTCATATATGCGGAAAAAGTTTTAATCGGCTTTTATCCGGAAAAAAAAGTTGCTAAGGAGTCAAACTTGAAAATTTGGTTATCGGATATTTATTTTTGCTGTTTAAAGAAATAATAGCGTTGGAATATAAAAGCTGTCTATAATGTCTGGGGGCATGACGACAACCGGATGAACACACACGTATTTTTCTTTTTCTTCCACACATAATAAACAAATGTAAAAGGTATATACATCAATTACTTTATTAATATATTTATTTTATTTATAATTCGTTTACGTACACGATTACAGATTCTTTATTACAATGTATGTTCTTTCAAACTATCATCTCGAACCTTGCCCAGGAATAAACACGTTTAAGATTTCAGTCGCAAAACAGGCAAAGAATAAAAAAAATATCACCCCCTTGTTTTCTTTTTAACAACGCCATTTATTGCTACGACTCCGACGACACTTTCGTGATCTCGAACATTATCTACACCTCTTACATGATCTCGAACGTAATTTTGTTCCGTATTCCACGTCTCTCCCGTCATCGTCTTCTTTCTCCGTTTTACAGTATTTTTTTCTTTACTAGAGACGTCATTTCGCATACATTTGCATATAAAAGTCCGCGCTGTCACACGACGTTAATGTTATTCTCTCAGTTTCCAATATGTTTTTTTTTATTTTGTAAACTAATTATATTTTTTAAGGACCAAGTTTTGCAAAAGTTTATTAAAAAAATCATCGTTATTGTAAGCAGTATGACGATAAATATACATTAAGTTACTAAAATTAGGATTAATATGCCGCATAATAAACAAGTCAAGTTAATAAAACGAGGGAATGATAAAAAACATAGTTTTGGGGCGAGTTGGCTGCATCAATAAGCAGCGATGATTGGTCGTTTAATTCGATGACAGACTGCAATGTTTGATCGATAAAAATAAATCTGTCATTTTTATCTGCAAGCATAAAAACCGTACTCACTGTGTCGAAATCGATAGATTTTATGGAAACCAATCGTTCTCAGAGAAAGAAGCAGATGTTTAGGGACACAAATATAAAGAAAAAATAGTCGTTTTTTTAACGATCAACTGTTTATATAACGAGATTATTTTTCCACCAACCTGATATATATATATATATATATATATATATATATATATATATATATAATACTAAAACTCTATGGATCTTGTATGTTTGCAATCAGATTTCCGGTTTTCAACATCCGGTTGCGCATGCGTAAATAGCAACGTCTTCAATCCGTTATTCCAATTCCGGAATTTTTATATCGCTTTTAATACAAACAATTTCATTTAATTTGATCAAATAGTTATTTATATATACAAATAATACATAGATTCATAGATAATTATAATATATATTATAAAATCTATTTATCTATGAATCTATTAATAATATGAAATATTACCCTATACAATTTATGGAAAGAAAACACCTCTCACTTTCCCTCTAATAGATTTCAACACTCCTACTCCCTCTGTTTTCGTTACGTACGCGAGAAATAGTTACGTGTATGTGTGAGAGAGAGAAAAAGGGAGCGATGTAAAACTGGATAGAGTTATCCCCCTTAACTAATGCAGACCTTTTTACTAGAGGGCGTTATTACAAAAAAATTTCTTTTTCTTCTTCCCATGTTTTTTAAAGTCGTCTGCTTACATTTCCAAACGGAAAGCTGAATCGGTAAATGCACACATTTCTATTACATTAAATAGTGTTTTCCTTTACACAATGGGTACTGAATGTTTGCTTAAATTAAATGAAAAAGTTACATTTTATTTTCATTTTCTATTTAAAAAGCCATTATTAACATGTGGAGAGTGTTTTTTTTATTATTCTGTACTTTCAACTAACAATTTCATTTAAAAGATGATATATCAAAATTTGAATTTAACTATAATAAGGATTATGATACCTGTTCAGTGCATATTTACCTATAAGTATGACCAACCACTTATAATTCAGTAACTGTAATTAAAAAAAAAATAACAATTATAATAAACAGAACGACTCATAGAAATCTATCTATATTCTTTTTTCATTTTAATATACTTTCATAGAAATGCTTCTGTTATGTAAAAAAAAACTATTTTCTTTATGCCACAAGTGTCACGCTCATACATGAATTCCATAGCTAATATAACGTACTGACCCAACGGGTCACGGGTGGTCTAGTATATATATATATATATATATATATATATATATATATATATATATATACTCAATGCCTTTTAAAATTTCATAACTATTGCGAAAAACTATTCCCATGACCTAGATGCTGTAAATAGTACATGATGTTCAAAAAGTCACTAAAGGATTTTGAACTTAAATAGATTCTTTATTTTTTTATGATATATGTCTGTACCTTTAAACAATCTGATTAAGACATGGGGAAATGTTTCGAAATCTCAAATAATCTTTAATTATTGAAATTTACATCGAGAGACACCAAGGATCTGCTCAGGTAATGTTTTGGCAACACCATTATCTCTCGATATAACAATGTAAAATGGCCACCACGTTCCCCAGACTTGAGTAACCCCTGCGTTTTTCTTGTGGGGATATCTTAAAGAAAAATAAGGGAGTTAAATTGCAATCCAGAGATTCTGCAATCTGTCATCAATAATTCTTGGGAAAATCCACAAATATGCGAAGTTTAAAATCGGCAACATTTAAAAGACTCTATGTTTGTCAAAATGAAATTGTTTGAATTTTGCTTTTTTTTTTTAAATATATATCCCAATGTCTTAGTCGGATTGTGTTACAATTACAAAAAGATATTTAAAAATAAAGAATCTATTTAAGTTCAGAACACTTCAGTGGCTTTTTGGACACGTTATTTATAAACTCCACAATTGTTTACCCTTCTATATCCCTTTACGTAACTGTCTGCCTGTCTGTATGTCTGTCTGTTTCTCTCTCTCTCTCTCTTTCTCTCTTTCTACCTATCACTATCTCTCACGCCTGCGCTTTATATAGTTTTATTCTTGCAAAGTAAAAGGTCTCAAAGATTTACTAAAAATAGTTTCTAGAATTTTTACTCAAGATAGTAAACATGTCGGAACTTAAACTCGTGACACACGCTAGGTCATTTATGAGTTGCTCGTAAATCTAAGAACCATACGTATTACTAAGAACACCCGATGGTGGAATTTTCATACCGAATCTTTGATGGTATATGTTGTTTAATACGATAGCTTCCGTACATTCACAGCTCATCTACCTCTGCAGTTCATGTTTAAAAAGGATGTATCCTCTATAGTATCAGACCTTACTTGTAGGCATATACCGATTCATACCATCCAAAAAATTCCAACAAAAACCTAACAGCCAGCCATGGTTCTCCCCAGAATGTGTCGCTGCCATTGCGCACAGAAATCCCTTTTTCCATAGCTACCAACGTAATAGATTTACTGAGACTAAAGCTGCCTACAGGACTGTCAGCAACCACTGTAAAAGAGTAATAAAAAATACAAGCGAGCTATATGCTCGGTTCGTCAAATCCAAACTAGCTGAGCAGCGGCTTGGTTCCCACCAGTTTTGGCAAATAGCAAACAGGATCCTGAACAGAAGCGTGCGTTCCATCCCAACCATCATCAATGGACCTGAGGTCATCTGATCAGCATTAGACAAGGCCAAACTATTCGCCAAGAACTTTGCAGTTAACTCTGCCCTATGCGACGAAGGGCATTAACTTCCCGTATTTCCTCCTACAACAGACAACGCCCTATCCAACATACAAATATCTGTGCATGAGGTCTCCAAACTAATCAAGAACCTTGATTCCTGTAAAGCAACTGGCCCAGATGGCATTCCAATTATAGTGTTGAAAAAACTTCGACCAGAACTTGCCCCCTACTTACAAAACTGTTTAAGCGTTGCCTTAAGGAGAAGTTCTTTCCAACACCCTGTGAAACCTCGTCAGTATGCCCTGTATTTAAGAACTCAGGTGATAAATCATCCCCTTCTCAGTACAGACCAATAAGTCTCTTGTGTGCCATGAGTAAGTTACTGGAATCCATATTAAATAAAGAAGTAGTCAACCACCTCAGCAGAAATAACCTCCTTAGTGACATGCAATATGGTTTCCGTTCTGCTAGATCTACAGCTGATGTGCTAACAGTTATATCACATAGGATTAGTGAATCTCTTGACAAAGGCTTCCTTTCTAGGGCAATTGCTCTTGACATATCAAAGGCCTTCGATAAGGTTTGACATAAGGGCCTGCTTCACAAGATTTCACGCTACGGTATAACTGGAAATGGTTTCTCAATAATTAAATCATTTCTCTCTGATAGGTTCATGAGAGTAGTAGTTAATGGGCAGAAATCTGAGACCCACAGTATTAATGCTGGAGTCCCCCAGGGGTCCATCCTGGGCCCAACTCTCTTCCTGATCTACATCAATGATCTCACAAAACACATACTAAATTCATTGGCTGACATCTATGCTGATGACACGACCATCTACGGCAACACATCAAAGGCCGTAAATGACAAAGCTCTCTCTGATTCCCTCTCCTCTGATCTTGAGCGAGTCGTTCAGTGTGGGAAGAGATGGCTGGTTACTTTTAATGCATCTAAAACCAAGCTCCTAACTTTACATCATCAACGCTCTGTTCCTCACCTAGCATCAATTGAAATTGATGGCTCTCGTTTTGGGGAGGCTTCATGTTTTTACAAGATCCTGGGTTTGACATTTACTCCTGATCTGAAATGGAACACGCATATAAATTCTATTGCCCGAGCCGCTGGGAAAATGGTAGGATCCTTCTACCGCTCAAGAAGATATCTCACTACTGATGCAATTCTCTATCTCTATTAAAGCCAAGTATTCCAATGATGGAGTACTGCTGCGACATCTGGGCTGGAGCTTCAAAAAACAGCCTATCCTGCCTTGACAAAGTACAAAATAGACTTCGTGGCTTATTGGGGAGATGCTCTCTTCTCTTCTCTGCAACCTCTCTCCCACGGAAGAGACGTTGCGAGCCTGTCTTTGTTTTATCGTTATTTCCATGGAAAGTGCTCGTCCGAGCTACAATCTCTGGTCCCTCCTCGCCAATCCTTCATGATAAACACCCGTCTAGCTAAAGCCACTATCAGTAATTTCCCCCACTCTTTATCTGTGCCTTAATCAAAACGGAGATTCCATGAACATAGCTTTTTTCTGCGAATTTTTTGTGGAATTCTCTTCCGTTTGCCTGTTTCCCACTACAACTTGGACGTCTTCAAGTCCAACATAAAAAAATTCGTGATTAATCGCCCCCTAAATAAAGACGCTTTATCAAATCTCCAATACCAACTATTACTACGGTATTATCCCATTGATTATTGTACACAAAATAACCCTTATCCCCGAGTGGCTTACGGGCCTTGATAAGTGGTGATCCCCATGTAACAAAAAACGAGAATCCAATACTTGCGATGTTCACCCAACGTATATATATATATATATATATATATATATATATATATATATATATATATATATATATATAGGGCCAGAGAAAATTGTCCACTCCACAGAATCCACGACTCTTGTTAACTTTCAACCTAGCATTGCTCTTAATATGTGATAAATAATGATAAAACGTGATGTCATGATATTTATATACGTATTATTTGGATTCATCGGACTACTGTTCTCACATTGAAAGGCATTTTTACAACGTTTTGGTCGATGTAACCTACTACATTCTTCAGGTATATTTTGTTAAACTGAGGAATGTTTCTTTCGAACTCATAAATTTGGGCGGAATTACAAACAAAACACTTTTATTTACTTCACAGGTGGAAAACGTGCTCTTGTTCTGTCAGCCATTACTGGATAGAGGTCCTAAGTAATTCGAGATTGTATTTTTCGGTTGAACACGCTGAGAATTGAAACTTCAACTCTCAGGAGAATCTTACTTTCATAATTGAATTTTACACGTATTCTAACCACTATGCAACTTGTGTCCTTGTTAAGAGTTCTAGTACGAATCCTGGGAAATTTCGACCTATTTTTATTTTTACGTTATACGAATAACCGGTTTTGCCATTGCTTATGACCTCACTCAAATTGTTCGCGAACCCACCCGTGTGCCCGATACACCCGGTCAATATGCAAGCCTCCTAGACCTTTTTCTCTCAACTTCCCCTGAGCAATGTTCATGTTCCGTTCATTCTCCTCTAGGATACTCCGACCACTCCGTCGTATCAGTTAAGATAAAAACGAAATGTAAGAAGCCCCCAGACTTACCCCTCCACCGTACTGTATACCGATACTCTATGGCTGACTGGGATAGCTTCCGTACATTCAAATCTGATTTACCTCTGCACTCCAGGTTTAAAAAGGAAGTGCCCTGTATAGTATCAGATCTGACCGAATGGTTCATTGTAGGAATAGACCATTTCGTACCATCTAAAAAATTCCAACAAAAACCTAACATACATATATACACATACATACACCTAACATACATATATACACATACCTACACATACACACATACAAATAACCCACATATATGCATACATACACATTACATATATGCATACATAGACATACATACATCAATATACACAAGACGATCATTGGGATATATATATATATATATATATATAGTAATTTATGAAATATATATGGCGATTAAGCTACACTGAATATTCTGCGTTTCATCCACTGTAGGATTCGTCAGGCTTATGCGCGAATTTTGTGGTTGCTTCTTGTTTTTATATATGTTGAGGATTTCTAGTTAGCCAATCAGCTTTCTAGTATCCACCGCGCCCCCTCCTATCAGCCAATGGGCATGCATTTTATCGAACAAAGGATCTGTTTTAGAACTAGGTTAGTGGTTTAAGGTGGATCTTTCCTTCTTTTTTAAAATTATTTTTTTATATATATGAATATACCTATGTGTATTTTTTTTATATATATAAATATACCTATGTGTACACACACATGCATACATATATACATATATATATATATATACATATATGTGTGATCGTTTATGTATATTCATGTTTATTTAATTTATTTATTTGTCTGTTTTCTATTGTTATTGTTAGTTTTAAAGCTATTTTGTATCGCTATCCTAGAGTAAGTTTTATTTTGTGAACACAGTTGTTTGCTATTTCTCGTCTACAGTTTAATAGATTTTGAGGTTCTTTAAAGTACAGGATAGCAAATGTTTCATGGATGCATAATTTACATGGGTCGTCTAAATGTCTGCACGTGGTAGCTTGTCTGATTATTTTCCATTCGACTACCGGCGAAAATTTAAAGATGATAATTAAAGCACATAATAACATTTAGATTTGAAAATTAAAGCACATAATAACAAAATACTAAATGAAAACAATGTAAACAACAACAAAATAAACAATAAAAAAGTAGACACCATGACAGAAATAAAACCAACACTAGCAGAAATAATAATAATAATAATAATAATAATAATAATAATAATAATAATAAGTATAACAATAATAATAATAATAATAACAAACCCCGGACAAGAACAACCATACCATAAATAATAATACTAACCCCGAACAAGATAAATGCAATTGTAGACACCGCACAATTTGCCCAGTCAAAAATAAATGTCTAACAAAAACTGTAGTTTATCAAGCAACAATATTTGCGAAAGAAAACCCGAATAACAAGAAATATTACATAGGCATGACTTCCTTAGATTTTAAAACCCGATACTATGACCACAAAAGTACCTTCAAAAATAAAAAAACATCGTATAAAAACAACACTAGCGAATAAATACTGGGAACTCAAAGAAAGAGGACATTCGCCGGTAGTCGAATGGAAAATAATGAGACAAGCTACCACGTGCAGACACTTAGACGACCCATGTAAATTATGCCTCCATGAAACATTTGCTATCCTGTACTTTAAAGAACCTCAAAATCAATTAAACTGTAGACGAGAAATAGCAAACAACTGTGTTCACAAAATAAAACTTACTCTAGGATAGCGATACAAAATAGCTTTAAAACTAACAATAACAATAGAAAACAAACAAATAAATAAATTAAATAAACATGAATATACATAAACGATCATACATATATGTATATATGTGTGCATCTGTATGTGTACACATAGGTATATTCATATATAAAAAAAATAAAAATAAAAAATACACATAGGTATATTCATATATATATAAAAATTTTTTTTTTTTTTAATTAAAAAAAAAAGGAGGGAAAGATCCACCTTAAACCACTAACCTAGTTCTAAAACAGATCCTTTGTTCGATAAAATGCATGCCCATTGGCTGATAGGAGGGGGCGCGGTGGATACTGGAAAGCTGATTGGCTAACTACATCTTTTACACCTCAGATTAAAAAAAACTAAAGTTCAAATTAAAAAAACACAACTTCAAATTAAAAAACACAACTTCAAATTAAAAAAAACTAAACTTCAAATTAAAATACACAACTTCAAATTAAAAAAATCCAAGTTCAAATTAAATTAAAATTTTATTACATGATAGATAAACCATTTATTCTCCAACAGGGAGGTCCTCTTCCCTGAGACATCTAGCGTGATGGCGTTGAACCCGATTACAGAATGCCTGAGACATGGCAGGAGTTACCACTTGGTAGGCTCGGTCGATGGCGGTCTCCACAAGACTAAGACGGTGCTCCACTTTTGTGATATCTTCCGGTTGTGGCACATGTATAACGCTCGGTAGATCCCTCTTGATGACGGCTTTGATGGCTGACCAGGCCATTTCGATGGGGTTGAGAGCCGGGCTGTATGGAGGCAAGCGAATAAACTCCACTTCTGCAAAAGCTGCCTGGTCGTGTAGTTGTTCCACTCGGGAATGGCACGGGGCGTTGTCAATTACCAAGGCTACCTGTCCGGCATCATATCCCATTGCGAAGACAGAATTGAGTAGTTCTGCAACCCATTGGTTGACATCCGGGTGCTTGTAGGCGCCACGCCTGCGGGTGAAGTTGATGAGTCCCTGTTGACTAATACCAGCAACCATGTGAATATTTGGACCTTTCGAGCCTGATCGTCCAACGGTCCGAGTACAATCGCGGATCGTCCAACGGTCCGAGTACAAAAATAAGTTCACGTTTGACTCATCCAAATACACCACATGTTTACCAGCTCCCAATGCGGCCATAACCCTTTCTACATAGATACGACGTTTTACCTTATTCTCCGGAGTGTTGACATTCTCGGCTTGCTTGTGAACCCGTTTTACAGTGAAGAGTCTACCATCGGGATGGTTATTTATGGTAGTAACGCTGATTGGGGGGTTGATTCCATGCATCTCCGAAATCTTCAAGGCCAACTCCTTGAGAGTGATGGTAGGATCTTCTCCGATTATATCAAGCATGTTGTTGACCATGTCCGGATTCACTTTCCCATGTCGCCTTCCACCCCGCGGCTTATCCTCCACGTCTTGCCCCTTGGCCTGTTTATTCACCCAGGCGTACGCGGTGTTCCTATTTATCCCACAGTTCTCTGCGACAGTTGTCCAGTCCCTGCTATTTCGAGCGGCTTCCAGAATCCGACGCTTAGGAGAATTTCGATTGCGTTTGTACTGACCACGTACTGTGCCTCTCTTGACTCCTCTACTTGATCGCACAACTACCGGAGATCCATTGTTATTTTCCATATTTTAAATTATTGTAATGTTAATTGTTAGAAACTTTTCTTTTTTTATTGTTGCGAGCAACTACAAGTAATAGTGGGTAATTTGCATAAGTGATGTTATGCAAATTACCTTACAAAGTTTGAGTATGAATAATTCTAACATAATGTCACGTGCTTTTAAATTGAACTTGGGTTTATTTAATTTGATGTTGTCTTTTTTTAATTTGAAGTTATGTTTTTTAATTTGAAGTTTAGTTTTTTTAATTTGAAGTTGTGTTTTTTAATTTGAAGTTGTGCTTTTTTAATTTGAGGTGTAAAAGGTGTAGAAATCCTCAACATATATAAAAACTAGAAGCAACCATAAAATTCGCGCATAAGCCTGACGAATCCTACAGTGGATGAAACGCAGAATATTCAGTGTAGCTTAATCGCCATATATATTTCATAAATTACTAACTAGCTCTACCTACGTATTGAGCACTTTTGAAGTAAATACTTAAAGTTTACGCATAAATCTATACTTTCATATATTAAATTTGTGTGAGTAAATGAAGTAGTTATATATATATATATATATATAAATATATATATATATATATGTAAACGCAAATATACATATCTACACATACACACATACATATCTGTAAACATACATATATATATATGTGTGTATATATATATATGATTACGTTATACTTCAAATATTGCATGTTATGAAAAGCTTTTATATAGATTATAAAATTAAAATCTCTAGTTATCTTCACCAAACAAAACAAAGTTTAAAAATGACATAAAATACTAAAACAAATGTAAATAATGTGTTTCCTTCTGAAAATATGTGCTTGTCTTCCGAAACTCTTGCTAAGATTACATTTTCGGTTGGTAAATGTGTGAAACTCTGAAATGCTATGAAAACAATTAAAGAACATGTAAATTAACTGCCTCATTAATTAATTAACTTGATTGACCGTTGTTGTCTCGGATATCTTTATCTGTAGATGAACATTCTAAGTCTAATGATAGGTGTTTTATGTTACTTGTTGTTAGCAGAAAAAATGATGACATTTTGAAAAAGTTAATTCAATTAACTAATTGATCTGATAAGATCGAAGTAAGTTTATCCGTCATTAAACACATACAAGACGCCATTTTGTTTGTTTACAATTTACTGTAGTTTCATATAATGTCCTGTTTTTCTCTTTGACTCTTTTCTCTCTCTCTCTCTCTCTCTCTCTCTCTATATATATATATATATATATATATATATGTATAATTATATATATATATATATATATATATATAAGAACAGGGAACAAGTAGTTAATAAAACATGTTAAAAACACTTTGAAAAAGAGTTAAAAACATATTTCATTTTAAAAAGGAAGCACAAAATTAGTGGATAGTCCTTAATTCGCGGAGTTTCGAATAAATACTTACCTTCTCATCAGAGGGTAGGATTTAGCAAAATACGGGATCGGATTTTGCTTGCAAAAGTATTTAATGAAACTACAAGTAAGTCATAGATCTTACTTGGTAACAAATAGTAAAACAGAGGGAATAGGATGAAGAAAAATATGATCTCACGTGAATGGATGGTCTTGTGAAGGGTTAAATTCAATTGCTTTATAACCATTTGGACAAATTTAAATATTATATCATTTAAAAATATTTCAAAAATGACTACTTTTCAGACACTAAAATACATTCGTCACATTTACTTGAATATATTAAGGGATCAAGCAGTTGAACTCTCATCGTTCCTCATCTTTTTACTTTATTTTTATTTATTTATTTTGTTCGATTATTTTCGAATTGGGTATTCCTTATTTTTAGATGATATTTTTAAGATATTCTATTTTTATATTCATTTCATTTTATAATTTGTTTCTAATTTTGAAAATTATTTTTTCTCGCTGATTTATTTACTGAATTGATTTGCTTCCCAAACTATATCTTTACGACTTTAGTCTTTATTTATATGTTCAATTATCCATTTCTCAATTTGCCTTAGTTTCGTATAAATTTTATCTGTATGTTACGATATATTTGTTTATCCGATTTATTTTACATACTATTTTTAAAAAAACAAACTATGATTTAAAAGTTTCTTTAAACAATTTTAGTTAATATTTATCTTCACTGATAACTAGTTAAGTAATTAATTTAAATGTGAAATCTATCATTTCAAATCTTATTATAGACATTTTATCTTTGATTTTTTTAATTTTTACTATTCTAGTAAACATTAATTATATCGTATCAGTGAAACGGAAATCGCTCGATTTTTCTCAGATTTATAGATTAATAATTTTATAAAAATTCCTTTATATTCTTAATTCAATATTTTGATTTTTGCATTGATTAATCTCCAATGCCTTTTTTAAAACTCGCATTTACACATTATTCTCTTTATATTGATCTTAGGTAAAACTTTTTAATTAGTCTATTTAAAACTTATATCCTGATTTAGTCTATTTTAATTGATCATGATGTTTTCATCTGAATATTTTGCAGTTAATATTTAATTTCGTTTTTCTTTGTGTGCTCCAATTATATTACCATTATTTAGGTTATGTTTAGTTCAGTTTATATATTACTACTTTATTTATTGCCCCTCGTATTAAACTGAACATGCATTTTCTACACTTACATTTCACACACAACATATACCTTAATTATTTTTAATTAATTTCATATGGATGTTATTTTAATCAGGTCTGTAGTGTGATAATAGGAATTTATTTTTATGTAAACAGCTTTGTATATCATCAGACTTTTTGTTTAAATTTCTTCTTTAGAATTCCCTATGTAAACACAGATTGTATCTTTTGGATTTCCTCTCGTTATATTTCTATCATGTTCTATTATTGACCATTTTAATTCAAATGCCAATTTAATCTTACCAAATTCCCTAATTTTTATGTAGACAGCTTTGTATATCATCAAACTTTTTGTTTAAAATGTCTTCTTTAGAATTCACTATGTGGTATGACTCAGGTAAGCATAGATTGCATCTTTTTGATTTACTCTCGTTATATTTTCTATCGTGTTCTATTATTGACCATTTTAATTCAAATGCCAATTTAATCTTACCAAATCCGTAACCCAATCACCGAATGCAGTCGTGTTTCTCTTCTTATTTTTAATATTTATTCTTGTCCTATCTTTATTTCTATACTTAGCTTCATTCAAATTTGTTCCCTTCTCTAATCCACTGTTAAATGATCTTATACGGTTTCGATATCGTTCTTTAAAATTACATTAAGTTCCACGTAAATATATATTTTTACTATTATCCGCCTAAACATTACATTTGTATACAATTCTAGAAATTAAGCGAGTCTCTTCCAAAAGTTTAACTAAAATTTGCAGGTTAAGAATGAATTACTTATTTTACTTAATCTTTTATCTGGTGTGCGGAAGTTCATATAATTTATTTGTAAAATTATTTTCAGATATTATTTTGTATACGTTCACTGAAAGGTGAATTAAAACAAACTTGCTTTTTTAACCTATTTCTCAACTGTATTATTATATGTTTGTTTATTAATTTCAATTTATTTCCTTTAATTCTTATTATTTTCCCCTTATTTTATACATTTCTTTTCCCCATTTATCGCCATGTTATATGATATTGTGTAGTTTGTTCCTATTTTCATTATTCATCTTCATTTATTTTATCTTTCCTTGATATCCTGATCTAGTTAATCCTTCATCATAGTAAACCTTATTTTGATCAGATATATTCTCATATTGTAATATCCTAGATATTTTTAGTATACTGGAGATAATTCTTTTTTCATACTTTTATGATAATTGGATTTATAGTATATACATATATATATATATATATATATATATATATATGCGCGTTATATATATCTATACACATTATATATATATATATATATATATATATATATATATATAAATCTTTAAAATACTTTGCAAAGATGCGACAGAGGTAAAGTGTCCCCGCTCATTTTCTTCTCCTTATAAAGGAAATATTTCTTGTCCTTAATGTTTCATTGTGAAAGTGTTTTTATTTAATAAGTCTGAATAAAGACTGTTCTTGTGAAAATTTTCAAACGACATATTGTTTGAATTTGTCCAAATGGTCTTGAAACAATTGTAACTAACAATGAAATACAAAGGGGATATTGACCTATGGAACGACGTCGATTTGGTTTTTAGGTGGTAAAATCAGCTACAAAGGTGTTAAAATAATATATATATATTGAGAATTAAGCAGGTATAAGTCGAGAAAAATGTTTACTTCTACGCATGCGGGAACATACATTTATTGCTTAAACAACGGTATTTTAAGTTTTTTTATATAGAGTTAGCTAAGCCGGTAACGACTGAAGCTGGACAGTTTCATGTTTTGTTTCGACCTTAGTTGACGGCATTCGAATAATACTTTTCTATTTACTTTTGAAATTATTATATATTGGGTGCAATAAAATAATCAATAAAGTATGGTATAAATTCGAAATCTATATCACTTTAAACATAATATTAAATTGGATTTTACAACGGGGACACTACTATATATTAGGTACAATATAATAATTAAGAGAGAATGACGCTATACTTAATACGAACTCTTCATATATTAAACTATCATATTTAAGTGAATCCATAAACGACCAGTCAGTGTCCGGCGGCCACATCTACATAGTGGATACAATGTTATATCAAATTCGATAGTAATAAATATGAAATCTACATAATTTAAAATATTTTATTTGAGTGTATTTTACGATCGGACAATGATTTGCGACTTGGTAGTGTGTATATATATATATATATATATATATATATATATATATATATATATATATATATATATATATATATATATATATGGCGCAAAAGTGGGTGAATAATGTTATTCCACATAACCATCTTAGTAGCAATCGAATACCGTAACGGTTAGGGAGCTGTTGTCTTCTAGGCAGTCAAGTTATAAACTTGGCTTGAGGAAGCTGCCTGTCTAGCTACACTGATGAACTATGATGCAGCGGCACATTATGTATGTGGATGACTATATATTCAGAGGTTCAGAGTGACTATATATATATATATATATATATATATATATATATATATAAATTCAGAAGGTAAGAGATTATAAGATTATTTCTACAGTCACACAACGTTGCAGTCTACAAGAGCCATGAAGGCCTGAAGTCCAAGGCTCGAGTCTTCGGTTTGTTGGCTGCCCTGGCTCTTGTGATTTGCAACGTTCTTTGGTTGTAGAAGTAATTATGTAATCTCTCACATTTTGAAAATTCTATTACTAATTCCTCGCAAGGTTAGCATGCTGGTCGCATCGTCCTAGCGTGTATAAAATTCCTACTTGTGAGAAGCTTGGGTTATTACTGGTTGAATGACAACATCCCTTATTCGGGACGAAGTCGAATTTCGCCACGGTTTGTTATCTGTGTAAGTTAATAGACTATTTTGTGTAAAGTGTGTTTACCTATGTGGCAGATTCTTCAACTCGTTTGCAGGATGCTCAGATTATAACTGATGAGCTCAAATGAGGGTGAAACTCAAGACAAACTTCCGTGTGTTGGCTGTCATAATGTGAGTTGCGACGTTGTTTAATATGGAAATAATTATATATATATATATATATATATATATATATATATATATATCCTGTACATCAGCAATTAATACGATTAAATTAAATAATAAATATTCAGATTATATGCAACAATACGCAAGTTTCGTATTGTTTCTATCAAAATATACACTATGCAAATATGATATGTGTTAATTCACTGAACTAAGATATATAACAGATATGAAGCCCGTTTATGTGCGTTTAGATTATTATCAATATACGCGCAATGGGAATCTTAAATAAAAATATTATGCAAAAACAAAGTTTCTTTAGAATCCTAATAACAATTTGTTATCAAAATCAATTGTTTTAATTATATGAAATGTCTTAAAACTAACTTAAGAAGAACTAAATAGTCAAGTATATTGCTTAATTGGTGGCTAAAAATATAATGATATATAAAATGAAACAGCAATATACAAATATAGAATAATGATTTTAAAAGTTTTTAAAAAAATTATCACTTTGGTATTCATCAGCTAGAGTTTAAACTTGATCGTTAGAGTTTTTGATATATTCATAAGAAACCGTTAATATTTAATCGACTTTAATGCATAAATATAGATTTGAGCATGCGCACAAGACACTTTAAGTCGATTTACGCTTTTCTTTTCAATTCTGACACTTTAGTAGTATAGGATATTGGCTTAAACAACATCACATTTGTTTCACACGACCAAATTTTTATATATCAAGCTTCAAGTCATCATTGTCAGGGAAGTTTGGTAGAGAGTGTTCAGCTCCCAGTAAGACAGACAAACAATCAATGTCACGTATAATATATATATATATATATATATATATATATACATACATACATATATACGTATACATATATATATATATATATATATATATATATAGTGGAAATGGTAATTAATAAAACTGAAGAAAGTGCTCAATACTGTTGTAGAGAAAATCTGTAAAAGTCTGAGGAAGCTACAGACGACCAAAAAACCGGCCGAGTAGCTGAAACAATAATGTAACTTAGCACAAAGATACGGTAATAAAAAATAAAACGTATGTATATATATATATATATATATGTATATATATATATATATATATATATATATATATATATATATATCATTGGTATTATAGTAAATTCGAGAGAGTTGATGCAGTGATTGCAGGTGATTAAATGACTTACTGACTAGATGGTTTTTTAACGAATGATAAAAAGTAATTTTTTGTATAGTTTTAAAGGTTAAAAACTCAAAAAGACTATATATATATATATATATATATATATATATATATATATATATAGAGAGAGAGAGAGAGAGAGAGAGAGAGAGAGACAGAGACAAAACAAGTGGATGGCTAGGTAGATAAATAGATATAAAAACAAATATAGGTCGGTCGTTACGTTGATATTTTATAAACTTACAAATAAGCATCAAACGTCGACTGAAATATATTATTTGTTGTTTTTTTTCAAATCGTTTTCTATATAATGAAATCTAATTAAATTTCAGTTGTGTCTATTTTTTGTTGATAAATTGAAAACTGTTATTTTTAGTTTCCTTCCATTTCTATTCTATTTTTTTGTTGTTTTACGTTTATTGGGCTTTCGAAAATAATTAGTTACGTTCAAGTCTAAGAATCGGTAAATTGCCTCTAACGACGAACTCTACAAGCTTTGAGCATCAAACGAGACCTGATTGCCTGAACGAGGTATCGCTTGTTCGAAAGTGATGTAAATAGTTTTAAAATTTTATTTTGTTTTTATATATAAAAAATACGAATATTGTCTGTCTGTCCGAATTTCAGGTTTACAAATCTAAATCAGATCTAATGCCAATAATAAATTATGTAATAGATAAATTCATATTGCAAGAGACTCAATGTTCGTTCTTATTAATCATAGATCTAACAAATTGATATTTCATTTCGACTAACCAATTTTCTTTTTAAAACTTACAGCATCTTATGTACACTTAAAAATGTGTAATTCTCTGCGGGTTCTATCTGATTAAATATATTCCGTCAATATAAATAAGACAACTTTAAATATTTATCTAAAATCTTAGAATAAAGCGGGTATATTTTTATTTTAAAGAAAATAAAAATATTTTTCAAAATAAACTGTAATATTATTTTATTATTTTTTTCAAATAAAATATATAATAGTATTATTTGGTATTAAATATAAAAAGAACGTTTAATTGTTTCTTAAATATTGAAATATTTTATTTTAAACTAAGCATAGTAAATTTCTATTTTAAACTTTAACATAGTAATATTTATATTTTAAATGAATATAAAATTAATTTGTTTATTTCAAATTAAATATGAAATTATTTGAATTTAAAATTAAATATATATATATATTCTTATATTAAATAATATATAAAGTATTTTTAAATTAAGTACTTAACCAAGTTTTTAGTTTTAATTAAATATAAAATATTTTATTTTTAACTAGCGAGGGGTACCCGGCGTTGCCCGAGTGTTTGTAGGTGTGTGTGAAAAAAAAAACCGAAATGTGAAAAAAACAGGTGCCCGTGAAAAAAAAACGAAGACTTGACGCGCAGTTGGAAAATAGTAAAGTGTGAAAAAAAAACAGGTGCGCGTTTTTGATTGACGTGGCGGCGATAGGTATTCAGCAGTTAGCATTTTGTGCGGGACAGTTTTTAATGAGGTCAATAAATCGGTTTGTTTGTTTTTAAAAACCCGCTCCCTGTTTATTAGGGGGAGCGTATGGTCTCGAAATGTTAGCTACCGTCTGATATGACGAAGTCGACATTGACCAAATGTTACTTAGCTCTCTAGAGACCACTAGCTTTCGGCCAGTAATTAGAGTCGAGTTTTGTTTAAACCGAAAACCGAATGTAACGCGTGTCGATGCGTGAAATGTCGAATAATTAACGTTTGAAAGTCAATAAAATTAAATAAACGGGCGAGCTCCGTGCTTAAGTGTGAGATATTACAATTTATAGATGATATAAAAAGTTTTAAGAAGTTGTGAAGCTTGCGAGCGCTTCTCTGAAAGAAGTCTTTTGTGGAAATCGAGGAAAAGCGTACATACATACATACATATATACATTTTCGCTTTTATATATATAGATTATGTATGAGAGTTATTTTATTTTAAATTACATATTTAAAATTAAGATTATTAACGTCTTAATTACTTATATTTACTTTTGATATATTTTTCTTTAGGAAATCATAACACAGGATATTAACTTAAGGTCATTACAAAAGGTTTTTACAAAGGCGAGAGCATGTCACTCTCTGTGTCGTAAAACACTCTAATTCCCGGAGGAGTATTTCTACATTGCGTGTATGTTATTGTACGGAAGGGTACTAGGTCATTTCATTATAACACTTTCCCCAAATCTAAATTCTTCCCTAAAATGTTGCTATACAATTTAGTTCTTTTTGAGCTTAAACCAAAGCGTTCAGCCCTTTTCCTTTTTCTTCCTCCTCTCCTTACAGTTTGCATTTGTGAATTCTTCGAATTTGGAGAGTGACACATTTTTGGAGTTATTGATACGGATGTGTTGTTATATGTTCTATGGTTAGTGACTCACAGTAGTCCTTAAATTCGTGTCTCATAACCATAGTACCATTTTCTCTAACAATTGGTTTTTGTACTAAAAAGAACGACGAAATATCTCTTCTAACGCCTTTATAGTGTTTGCAGCTGTGGGGTGTTTGAATTTATAAATTTCTGGCTATATTGAAAAAACTACCCACGATTATCAGGTAAAAATATTCTTTCAGTTGTCCTACGTAATCTATATGAATGCTTGTCCAGGGTATATCTGTTTTAGGCAAAGGTTGCGTCATTATGGATGGAGCTTTCGCTGCAGCCTTTGCCTAATCTTACCATTTTTCTATGTCCTGGTCCATTTCAGGCCAGTATGTATATCCTCGGATTAGAGCTTTCATTTTCGAGATTCAAGGATGACCCATATGAAATTCTTTCAGAATTTTCATTTGTAACACTTGCGGTGTTACCATTCTATTTGCATACCCGAAAGTATCCTGTACCTCTATAAGGCCACTATTCGCCCATGTATGGAGTATTGCTGTCATATTTGGGCCGGTGCATCGGCTACTAGTCTCTCGCTCCTTGACAGGGTTCAAAAGAGAGTCGCAAATCTGATAGGCCCTAAACTGGCATCTAAGCTTCAGCCTCTGTCCCATCGTCGAAACGTTGCATCCCTCTGCCTGTTCTACAAGTATTATAATGGTGAATGCTCTGAATAACTGCAAGCACTTGTGCCCCCACGACGTGAACACCCTCGACAGACCCGACAAGCTGCAAAATCCCACCCCACACTGTAGAGATCCCTAGATGTAAAAGATCTTTCTACTCCAGTAGTTTCTTCCCCAGAACAGCTAGACTTTGGAATTCCATTCCAGGTCACTGCTTCCCCAACTGTACTGACATGCATAAGTTCAAGTGCAACGTGAACCAACATCTCGCTGCCCTAATCCCTACATAGTACCCCAGTAGATGTTTCCCCTGATAGTAGCCCCCTACACCAAAGTGGCAATGTGCCTCGTTTGGGGTGAAAATGTAATAAAAAAAAAATAAATAAATAAAAACATATCGAAAATGGAAACACTTTAATCTTCGTTTTTTTTTTATCTTGCAAATGTATTCATCAATGTTCGCGCTTCTTTTAATGTTGCTATAACCTTTTTCTTCGAGCAATTCCGTTTTACTTGGAATTTATCTGCACAGACGATCTGCATACGCAATTTTATTAGATTATAAGTGTTGTATTTTAGATTGCAGTTGAACAAAATAATGCTCCATCGCTGCAATCTGTTCTCAATATGAGTAGGAGCACCTTTTTTTTTAAACTAAAAATCGATATTAACGGTTTATGGTCAGTTTGCAAGACAAATGATTTTCCATGGATTAATGTATGATTGTTTTAATAATCTACACAATTGCAAGACGTTCTTTTTCAATCGGACTGTAACTTCCTTCTGTGGGAAATAAAACCCTTGAGGCGTGAGCAATTGGTTTAGTTGACCCATCTTTTAATCTGCGTAGAAGCACCGCACCTAACCTGTATTCGCTCGCATCTGATACTACAATAAACTCCTTCTTCGGATCGTAATGTGCCAAAGCTAGATCTGGTAACAAACACTTCCTCGCATTGTTTGTTCCGTGTCATTTTTTTCTTCTCTTCTTTAATAATTCATTCAATGGTGCTCTTAATTCGTGCATATATAGGATGTAAGGATTATAGTAGTTCGCTAGACCCAAGAATGACTATAATTTCACTATATTTCCGGTTTAGGTATGTCTCTAATTGTATCTGTCCTATTCGAGCGAGTCTTTTGTCCTAAATATTCAATTTTGTCCATACCAAATTCAAATTTTTCGGGAGCCACTTTGAATTCGTAGTTTGCTATTCTTCTTGTTTCTTAGTAGAATGTCGTCTAAGTAAGCCATTGCAAAATCTAGGCCTGCGAACATGGTATCCATAATTTGTTGGAATTAATTTGAGGCTACTTTAAATCAAAAGTCAATGGTTTAGACAAAATAATCCTTTATGGGTATTTATTGTTAGATATTTTGAACAATCTTCCTGGAATTTTATCTGTAAATATGTCTCTGATAAATCAATTTTGGATAATCTTTACTCCCCTTCAACTTGGGAAAAAATTCCTCAGGTGTGGAGTGCGGATAGTTATGATCTTTTAAGCAATCATTTAGTCTAGTTGAGAAATCCGCATATACCCTCATCTTTTTATGTTTCTTTTTTATATATACCGTGGGTGATGTCTACTTTTGTTATTACTCTATTTTCTTCGAGTCTCTTTAGTTCTCCATCTAGTGTTTCCAGTGTAGAGCAGGAAACCTTTCTTTTAGATTGGAACACCGGTTTTGCTTTGTCCTTCAGTTAAAATTTCACTTCAACATCTGTGCAAAATCATAATCCCTCAGAAAATATATTTTTAAAATCTTTTTTTTAAATCCTTAATATATTTTTCGGGCAGTTTAGAATTTTATATCCATGCCATACTTACTTTTTCTACAAAACGAGTTCATGGGTTTCTCCCACAAATTGAATAGTAGATACCAATTAGATTATATTTTTTCCTAGTATGACTTAGATTTTGGTTTTTACTGTAATTTCATTCAGTGTATTATTTGTATAAAATTCACCTTTTGATTTTAGTCTGTTTTTAGAAACACCTCTGGCCATTTTTTTTTTGTATTTTGTAAATTTGGATATCCAATTTTCTTCCAAGTTACTTCATCAATTAGGGATATATCACTGCCAGTATCCAGAAGATGGTTACTTTCCAACCAATTATATTTGCATCAATATATTTTTATTTTTTTTCAATTTATGGACTCTTTTTTAGAATTGATGGTATTTATTCTTCAGGCTTACGGTCTTTTTCTTTTTGCATACCATTGATGTGTCCACACTCATAGCATATTTTATTTTTAAACTAACATTTTTTGCGAATTGATTTTCTTCCACATGCTCTACAGTATTTTTTCATGTTAGACACGTTGCTTAACCCTTTGTACTTTGGCAACATTTTTTCTTCAATACTTGTTATTGTCCTGTTTTAAATACAACAGTTTTGTACACCCTTCCGTAACTTTTTTGTAAAGTTATCTCTGACTGATAATATCCTTGAACGAATCTCTTTATCTTTAGCCGCTGTTAAACTCTTAAAAAAATGTTAAACATGTAAACATATTTTCTATGAGGTGTTTTATCCTTAATGATTCACATTGACATTTTCTTTTCCTACATAAGCAATAAAATCATCCTCTACAATATTTAGACACTTATGGCGCGTATAAAATAAGTTGTTCCGCTCCCCAAAAATTTTCGATAAACTATCTATCGTTTTTTTTTTAAAGAACTATCTTCAGGTTTCTTTGTAAGAATGAAATCTGTATACTGGGTCCTGGCTACCAAGTTTTTGTAACAGCAGAATATTTTCTTTTTCGTCAGACCACGACTGACATCTTTTAGAAAAAAATATTTTCATATATTCTTAAACGCGCTGAGAAAGCCATACAATTTGTTGGTTCATACAAAAATTCTGATGGAGAGTTTGCAATTCATTCAGGTGTAAACCGACAATCGTTTTTTCTACTTGCTTCATTAATATAGTTTGTATTATATTAGTTTGTTATAATTGTTGCTCTCGTAATATTCCATTTCCTTGTGTTACGCTTGCAGGTGTAACTGCATATTTTTTTTGTGAGTGCAGTTATTTGCTCCATATTACACTTTTAAGCACGGAATAAAACAACAAAACATTGTAAAAAAAGTGCTAAATAAATTCAATGGATTTGTTTAAAGAGGAACATATTATTTGGTTACAATTAATAAAAAATTTGGAGAGAATATAAAGTGCGACGATGACCGTCTTATTAATCCTTATTTAGTTTTTCTTATTAGAATAAAATATATTTGAAATTTATTAGCAGTAGAACAGATTTTTTCTTTCACCTTTCTTTCACTATCGAAATAAACAGACTGAATTACACTTGTTTTTATTGGCAAAAGAATGACCTACTTTTTGTGTCTTAGGTTGAGTTCTCTTTTTTGTGTTGTGTTCTTTTTAAAATGTTCTATTTGAGTTGGTTGAATTATTTTATCAGTTAAGTTTTTATAACTTATTCCGGTCTTCTGTAAAGACTCAATGTTTATTTTCCTTCGAACATGTGCGTCCTTAAATTCAGGTAAACTGTTTTTCTTTTGAGTTCTTCAAAATATTTATATTTTGTCTTCAAAATATTATACGCTCATCTTTCGTTGCCAAATGATATATCTTTATTTAGATAATCATAACACATGACATTCACTTAGTGTTAATACAAAGGTTTATTTACAAAACAGGCACAAAGCAAGAGCATGTCTAAATCGGTGTCTTGAAACCCTTTGATTTCTGGAGGAGTATTTCTATATAGTATGTATTTTATTGTAAGGAGGGGTGCTAGGTCTTTCCATTATAATCATTTTTAAATTCAAGTAAAAATGGTATGGATTAATCCCGAGCAGTACAAGATATTATTTCAATAGAAAGGTGTGTTTAATATAATGTGTGAGAACTTACGAACTGCATTGTGGGAATAATATTTTGTGTTAAAAAGCGATTTTTAAAACAATTTTTTTAAACAAAGTATAATATTTTTAGTGATTAATTCTATTGTGTTTTATATTTGTTTTAATCATAACTGTTAAAAAATAAATATTCGTTTTGAAAGCAAAACATTTCTTTTTCTGTTTCATTAACCGACGCCGCTTTTGAACTAGAAAAATTGAAGAACTCTTCAGACAGGAGTGGTACCATTGAAAACAGCGATATTTTATGGTCTAAAATTGTTTTTGACATAGTCACCTTCATTCCCAATGCACTTCAGTGACATGTCCCTCCATCTGGCGTATGTTCACGACAAGATGTCACACCTCCAATAGGGCTGAAATTTCAGGTCATGAATGCATAAGTTCATTCATCATAGCAATTGAACTTGCCATCCATTCTGATCTATTTGGGTGGAATAATACATAAAAGGCATTACTTTTGGAACGCTCCTCGTACTCTTACGAAACAGTGTTTTAAAAATATCTTCTTTTTTTACACAGTGATCACCACTTATCAAGGCCCGGAAGCCACTCAGGGATAAGGGTTATTACAAGTACATTACGTTAGTGTGGATATTTGATGAAGTGTTTACTTAAGGGGGCGGTTCATGAGGAATTTGTTAACGTTGGACTTGAACACATCCAAGTTGTAGTCCGGTGGGAAGCAGGCAGACGGAACAGAGTTCCACAGGCGTGCAGTTCTAAGAAAGAAGCTTTGTTCATGGAATCCGCATTTTGTATTTAGGCACAGATATAGAGTGGGGGAAATTTTTCACAGTGGATTCAGCTAGACGGGTGTTTTTCGTGAAAGATTGGCGAGGGGGGACCAAAGATTGGAGTTCAGACGAGCACCTGCCATGGAAATAACGAAAAAACAAGGATAGGCTCGCAACGTCTCTTCTGTGGGAGAGAGGTTGCAGAGTAGAGAAAAGGGCATCCCCACTAATCCACGAAGTCTATTTTGTACTCTGTCAAGGCAGGATAGGCTGTTTTAAGCAGTTCCTGCCCAGATATGGCAACAGTATTCCATCCTTGGGCGTACTTGGCTTTTATATAGATAGAGAATTGTATCAGTAGTGAGATATCTTCTGAAGTAATAGAAGGATCTCACTATCTTTCCAGCGACCTTGGCAACAGACTTGATTTACGTGTTCCATTTCAGATCAGGAGTAAAGGTCAAACCCAGAAGCTTGTCAAAACATGGGGCCTCACCCAGACGAGAGCCTCCCATTCCAAATTGATGCCAGATGGGGATCAGAGCGGGTTTGACCTTTACTCTTGATCTAAAATGGAAGACGTACATCAAGTCTGTTGCCAAGGTCGCTGGAAAGATGGTGGGATCCTTGTACCGCTCCAGAAGTTATTTCACTATTGATTCAATTCTCTATCTATATAAAAGCCAAGTACTTTAATTGTAATATTGTTGTACATAGAAGAGAAGGAAAGACTATGAATTTGATTGAAAATAATATTTATTAAAAGAAAAGGCTAGAATCGAACCCAGCAATCAAAAGTTCAAAAGAATACATATTTCAATTTTGATACAACGATAGAAATGTAGTTCATTGTCCATTGTGTTAGAAATTACTATGCAACTAATTGTGTCAGAGCAAGTAGAATCAGACAAGGTATTTTGTGTATTATGTAAATCCACGTGAGGTGACATTCACATGTCTGAGCACATTCTGCCGTCACAAACAAACATAAATTACAATACATTTAATTAAGTTAAAATCAGTCAGAGGAGAGTTAGAAGAGTTCAGAGAGTTGATTTAGCTGAAGCCCTTTCGGGACCGAACCGAAACCTGGAGACCAGACAATGTCATTCTGCAAGGAATCGAATACCTGATCATCACCTCACCCAGCTGGAAAGGTAAAATGTTTTGTCTCTCGTCTTTGTGAATGAATATTATATGAAATAGCCTTCCAAAGTGTTCACTGTCTGTCCCCATCATCAATAATGAAGTCCTTTCTCCGTGTTGAATTGCTGTCTTTCACATATCTTCATATCTATATCTCTCCTATTAATAATATGAACTCAACAATAAAACTCGACTACCACACTCCTCATTGTTCAGGTTTCAATATAAAAACTGGATTTTAACTTCATGACTAATTATGAATAAAGATGCATCTTTATAAATTAACTTAATAAATAATGATTGGCTTCTATTCAAGTCATTGATTACCTAAACTTTAATATTAGTACGTGTATATTTAATCTTTTGTTCAATTATATAAGCAAATAACTTGAAGTAAAAGGAAACTTGAGACAACTTATTATATACGACAACTATTAGTGATATTAAATGCCGATTATATCGTCTTTTTATATACGTCATTTACACCTCTCCCAGTTGAAGTGATGTTGTACTAGTACGTGTGCTATGATTACATAATACTCAATAAGCTCTAGGCTTTCCCGGTAAACCATTAACATAGTTTGTTAGTGGGGTTTATTTGTTATTTATGTTAAATCATGTGTCTTGAACAAAAAATACGCCAAAGTTCCAGAAGTCATTTATTTATAGAGCTAGACCTCTTCCCCTGGGAAGTCTTTTTAGGTCAGCAAACAACAAATAGTCACCGGGGGTGAGATCTAAGGAATAAGATGGCGGTTGCAACAATTTAAATTGCTATTCATGTAGTCATGCTATCGTTGGCTTTTAACCCGCTGAGAATTTATTTTTGCTTGTCGATTTACCTTTTAAAGAACTTAAATGAATGCCCTGAGCATGGCGAAGCAGTGTCAATAAAACAATAATATATAACGATTTTGCTTTGTAATATTGCCGGAGTGTTCTGTATGACACAGTGGAGTATATATTATGATGTACACACACACGCAAATACATATATATATATATATATATATATATATATATATACATATATCTATATACATATAAAAATGTAAATGTTGGTTCGTTCTAAAATAATAAAACCCTATTTCTACGTTACCAATTTATTTGAAATTTTCAGACAACCCATCTTTAGAGTCGAGGTATGTTTTTATGTTATTGAAATAAATTTACCTCGCGATTTATTAAAATATTAAATAAAATAAATATATATTTTTTTAACCGTTACTGCGAATCTGTTCTGTTGTAAAACTGAACTTCCGGTTCGATTCATTTCACAGCCACGAATTGACGAAAGATTTCATTTTCTGTTAACTCGATGAGTAAAAAAAACAAAAACTTACTCATGCAGAGAGTGATCCGTGCTGAAATAATAATGTTATTATTTAAAAAGCCATTCTTAACATGGTGAAGGGAGGGTGTTTTGTATCTATTCTGTACTTTAACCTTAGAATTGAATAAAAACATATCATAAATCTTAAATTAAACGTGGAAAACGATTTAAAAAAAATAGCGCGGATCACTCTCTGCATTAGCACACACACACACACACACACACACAAAAATAAAATAAAATAAAATAATAATCCCATATTTTAAAAATTTACATTCATTCATGTACTTACAATTTTTTTTAATTTTATTTATGTTAAGGCTTTTCACTCATGAAACATTACGTTTTAATTGTTTAGTTTATTTTCACGACAGTGTTTACATAACAAAGTTTGTTTTAACTTTTTCTAAACTGTTTCATTTTTACGACATGTCTCAACGTATTATAAACACCCTATCCCCCATGTAAAAAGAAAAAAAACGCCCTTCCATAAACCTCGAAAGCCGTTCTTAACATGGGGAAGTTAGGGTGTTTATAATATGCTGGGGCGAGTCGTAAAATTAACGAAGTTGCTATCTATTATTTATTGCAAAAATTGCTTGAAATTTATTTATTTGACAAAAAAATTACATTTTGGTACTCCTTGGGCGTTGAGTTCTATGGCAACCAGTAGAAATAAATAATAGTAACATATTTTATTTACTGACGTTGCCGTAACTAAACGATTATTTGTCACATTTACAAACATTTATTTATTTATTTATTTTGAAAAAGTTTTACTTTTTATGAATATTAAAAGAAAAATGGGTATTCATGCAGAGAGTGACCCTTGCTGAAATAATAACGTTATTATTTAAAAAGCCATTCTTAACATGGGGAGGGGAGGGTGTTTTGTACCTATTCTGTACTTTAACCTTGTAATTGATTAAAACAAAACACGATTTAAAAAATAGCGCGGGTTACTCTCTGCATTAGCACCGAAAAACGTTACTAAACATTTATTAATAATTTCTCACTTTTACAAACATTTGATTTTAAATTTCTTTTTAAATGACGACTTTTATCGACTTTTTTAAAAAATATCCCTCAATGGTGTTTATTCCGAAATCCGTTGTTAACACGGAGAGGTTGGGGGTGTTTATTCTGAAAGCCGTTCTTAACATTTGTGGAGGTGGACCTAATGTAAAAAAATAAAATAAATAAATAAATTTAAAAAAAAACTAAATCATTTACTGATAACTTCTCACTTTTACAAATATTTTTTAATTTACATGCGCGGATGAACAAATTGTTGAATAGTGCGAAAACAAAACATTTAGGTCCACCGCCACAATTTTCTTTTTTAAATGACGACTTTTATTGATAAATAAATTTACTTCTCCGCAACATTTATTGATAAATAAATCTACTTCTCTGCCACGGGCACTGAACCCCTCCTTTTTTTTAATAGAATTTTCGGATGGTTATGTTGACAACAAATATCAGTTAAATTTTGCTAATAGCCCCCCTCCAAAAGTGGTGTTTATTCCGGAAGCTGTTCTTAAGATGAGGAGGTTGGGGGGGTGATTATAAGGTGGACCTAATCTAAAAAAAAAAACAAGTTGTTTATGCGCACATAAGCAACTATTTTTTATTAACTTTTTTTTTTACTTTTTTATTTAAAAATTAATAAATATCAATGAATAGAATAATAAATCATTTATCATTACTATGTGTGTTTGGTTTTGTGTTGAATGAAACTTTATTTTTTCATTACAACAATAATGAACCAATTTAAATCTTCTGGCATGCGTTTAAGGGTTACGAAATGATCAATAAATCGTTTAGTTACTAAGCCAACGTCAGTAAATAAAAAAAATGTTACATGCGCATGCATTAGCCTTGACTGGGGGGAGGGCTACGGAAGCGACCATAAAATAATTATGCTGGTCGCCATGGAACTCAACGCCCAAGGAGTACCTAAAGTGGCACTTATGCACTTATGTTACCGTGCTATTTTTAAAAATAGTATTTTCCTGTTAAATTCAAATTTTACAATATGTTTTTCTTTTATTAATTTGTTAATTGAAAGTACAGATAACCCCGTCGGTTTCTAATGCGAGGAAAATCACCCCCCCCAAAAAAGGGGTACTCTGGATAATAACAAAACATTAAAATTGCCTCAGTTTCGAAAGATTTCTTCTCTACTGAACGAGGAAAAAAACGGTGAAGTGTAGTTCACCTTCTGTTTCTCTCCCCCTCTCTCAATATCTCTCTCTATCCATCTCTCCCTTTCCCTCTCTCAACCTATCTTTCACTCTATATCACCCTCTCCATCTCTCTTTGAGCCCCTTTCTCTAACTCCCTCTATCTCTCTGCTTTCCTCTGTTTTATCCCTCTCTGTTTCTTACTCTCCCCCTCTCTCTGTTTATCTATCAATCCCTTTATCTCTCTATCTCCTCTTTCTCTATTTTCCTCTCACTGTCTTTTTTCGATCTATATATCTTCCTCTCTATCAGTCCATCTCTAATCCCTCATCCTATTTTAGTCTCCTAAATTAATTACAGTGAATAAGGCATTGTCAAAACATGGATAAATCCTATTTTAGTCAGCTAATTTACTGACTGTGAGAATAGAAGTTATTTGGAAATTACTGCTACCTTGAACAGCACCAGCAGTAACTGGTAAAACCTTTCTAATTAAATTGATTTTGGCAGCCATTTGGTAACAAAATGGCATAGCCTTAGCCCTTGCTACATGAGGAATACCTGCGACCTTGCTGCCAAGTAGAAGAATTATTTATTCTACTTTAAAACATTCAATTTTTCAAAAATCTCATGTTCGACATCTCCAAAACATCCAATATGGAGAAAAATATTGCAAAAATGCTAACTTATTGTTTAAGATGAATGCACAATGGTACGCAAAAAATCACTTGAGGCTCTTGGTCGATCCTTGCAAGATTTGCGTGGCAATTTCAGACCATTTGGGAATGCAGTAATATTGCTTGCAGGAGATTTCAGACAAATGTTACCTGTTATTCTCCAATCAACACCAGCAGATGAAATAAATGCTTGTCTCAAATACTCTACTTTTTTGTTCCATGTGAAGACATTAAACTTAACTCAAAATATGCATGTACAGTTGCAGACTGTTCGATCCGCACAAAAACTTTTGCATCACTTGTGGGAAATTGGGTACGAAAAAGTGCCAGCTGGTCAGAGTTAAGGGCAAAATTCTTTGACTTTTAACTTCTGTAATTTCTGTAATTTTATTTCATCAAAAGAATAGTTAGTTTAAAAGGTTTTTGCAGATATTCAAATTATAAGAATTTCATTTGACTGAGTGAATGAGCTATTCTTGCAGGTCAATACAAAGATGCCCATGAACTTAACGCTATTATTCAATGTAAAATTCCAAGTGAGGTAGTCAAATACAAATCCATCGACACTGTTGTGAAAGCAGATAAAGTGGTTAATTATCCAACAGTTATATTTGCCAGGGATGCCACCGCATGTATTGCAACTGAAATTTGGTGTACTAATTATCATGTTGTGAAATATAAACCAATACAAGCTTTGAAATGGCACATAGCTTGCAGTAAAAAAAAAAAAACAATATTATAGAAACAACAATCTTAATAGGCCCTTTCACAGATGAATATATCTTCATTCCATGCATTCCTATGATTCCACCGGATACATCATTACACTTTAGCAAATTGCACTTTCCAATTTTATTGTCATTTGCAGTAACCATCAACAAAGCACAGGGAACAATCTTTACAATTGTGGGCCTTACAGTTACACACTGACTGTTTTTTTCACATGGATAATTTATGTTACTTATTCAAGAGTCACCAAACCAGAAAATGTCTATATCAGCTAAGAAAATGGAACAACAAAAACTGCGTACCCATGGAAAATGGAAAATTAAACCTATAAAAAACATGCTTTTTCTCATTTTGGAACTTTTTCCATTGCGCCAATTTGAGCCACAGCAACGCGTGGCAGGGTACAGTAGTATATATATATATATATATATATATATAATTCGTATTGTTAAATTCGAGAGAGGCGTCTTATCTCTCAGTTCTTTCATTCTACGCACATTTTATCTTTCTTTTTATAATCATATTTTAAACTCTTTTTTTCCTTGTACCCATTTGTGAATTATGATGACCTCGAAATATTATCCAGTAACGGGATTCCTTTAGGTTTTTACTCCTTGATACCGGGTATTTACCAAATCTTCTTGGGTTTTATCGTCATTGGATATTTTACTCTTCACACGATCATCAATTCTCGTGAAATCATTTTTCCCCTATTCCCTCTGCCTCAGTATTTTTAAACTTTAACAAGTAAGCCGTATGGCTCACTTGGCGTTTCATGAAAAACTTTGCCGATTTCGCATTTTGCTAATTCCTACCTTCTGATGAGAAGGAAAGTATTTCTTTCGAAACTTCACGGAGTAAGGACTACCCATTTAATTTTTGTTTCCTTTTGGAAAATTAAATGTTTTCAACGCTTGTTAAATTGTTTTTATAATGTTTTATTAATTCTTTGTTCTTATATTATATTATATATATACATATATATATATACGTGTGTGTGTATATATATATATATACATATATATATATATATATATATAATTGTCTAGATATGAATGTATCTATTGATCATCTAATGATTGTTATAACGTAACAATCATAACATTAAGAGAGTAATGACAGTCACTGGGGTTTTACATCGGACAGTTAGAAAACCTATCTGGTCCAGCTTGGTTTTATCTTGTTTTGACAGATCCTTGGTAAAAACTGCAAAAGAAGATATGTTTCAACATTCTTTTCAATTAAAACATATTAAGTCTAATTTAACTAAAATTCCTTCCAAATATTGTTTATAGAATCGAGTAAAGTTAAATTCCTAAAACGTCATTTCACCATATTTGTCCTTTAATTGAATTTTTTTCTGAAAAAAACAAAACAAAAACAAATCTGATTCAATCTGGCAGATAATAATAATACTCTTCTGGCTTAGATACCTCGAAAATACACAGGGTCTGCTAATTTGTAACAGCTTTTTTTAAGGTCAAACGTAAACTATTTCCGAAAAAAACATCGTATTGTTAGAAAAGCAGTAGCAGGAGTTATTTACCACTGAAAGAGACTAAAGTCGAATTTTGCTTAAAATAGTTGTCTTATTTTATTAATCCAGAAAGCATTGCGTGTTATATAGTAGTAGTAGTAGTAGTAGTAGTAGTAGTAGTAGTAGTTATATTTCGTATAAATCAATAAGTATAACCGCTACCATCTCAATAAATATAAGCGTTTTCTATCACCCTCTCTTCCTGTCTCATTTTTCTATCCTGCTCTCTACTTCCTCCCGTTTATCTGTATGCATATTTCTTCATCTCAACCCTTCTTCTTACTCAGCATTAGACAGACATAAATATAATAATCTGTAATTTTGATCTAATTAAACTATTGAATTTTCGTACTCTATTTACGTATACAAGTTAAAGGTTAATTGCATTTGCTATATCCACATTTTGGCTTGTAAAAAAGTCGATCAAGTTCCGTGGTTATTCATCGACTGGAAACCGCGGGCTGAGCAAAATACCTATAACACGTACTACGAAAATAAGCTGATAATATTTATTGCGTCCAAACTTTTTTTTTACTGTGGTCGACTAAAATAAGTAATGTTAGAATCAGAGTTTTGCACGAATTAAAATGAATGTATTTCATTTCGAGGAAGACGTTTGTTCTGATAAGCGTGTAGAACTGATTTAATTTCAGATTTTAATAGTTAAACTTGTCTCTTAGGTTGCTGGAAATTTGTCCAATCAGTTTACAGGAAATATATAACTGCTGATGCAATATGGCTATCTGGGGTAATTCATTATGTACGAGTCATAAGTGTCTTCAACAGGTTTCAAGACTTGTTTCGTATATGCACTTTTATTAGTTGTGCACACATGAAACTGTAGACCCTTTGAAGTAATCTCCTCCGGCTGCTATGCACTTGTATCGTTCCAACAACAGGTGCAAGGCTCCTTGGAAATCCTTTTGTGTGAGCGTGTCCAGGATTCTCATCACATCCTCTTTCATCTCATTAATTGTCTCATAACGCCAGTCTTTAAAGTTTTCCGATAGTTTGTAGAATAACCCGAAGTCACAGGAGGCAAGGTCTGAATAATAGGGAGGATGTGGAACAGTATGTACTTGCAATAACCCTTATCCCTGAGTGGCTTCCGGGCCTTGATAAGTGGTGATCACTGTGTAAAAAAAAAGTATTGATGCCGATCTTGGTCAAATTTTCTGTGATCTTCTCTGATCACCCTTGGGACAAACTTGTCACAAATATTCAGCACTTCTAGTCTCTATAGGCACAGTAGAGTCCTTATCTATGCCATTCTTTATTTGGCCAATCAACTCTAGTATTCTTACTACCTTACTCCTCATACACCTTTCATCATCCCTCACATACATCCTAACTTCCTTGAATCTCTTTTGCTACTCGTAATCGATGCTCGATGCATGCAAGATGGTCCCAAAGCAGTTTAAATCGTTTCATAGTTTCTAATTTTAAGACAGAATTGTATTGCATATCGTTCTTTCAATGTGCCTTTACATCCAGATTGCATTTTTTAAATTCACCAGCTCTGGCAAGCAGACTTTAGTACGGTGTATTGCAATTCGTTCTGAATCTGTTCATTTGACCCTGAAATCATAAAAATTGGTCAGTCATCTCATACCGAATTTTCAAGCGCCTGCAACATATTTAAGTACCTGTACTAAAAACGACTGGCCTCCAATCTTTAGTTCATCCTTTTAATAGATAAGTTTAGTAAATCTTACTTATTTTAATCTCAACTTTCAAACATAGATGTTATGTTTGTAACGGTGCATCATAATATATTTCGAGGTAAAACTTTTTATCAAAAAACTGAGTGCTTCATATGCCTTGAAACATATTATTGATATTAAATCATTCGAGTTTTACTAAAACAATGGTTTTAATAAAAAAGTATTGTTGTATTATGGGGTGGCTCCCATGTTGGGAAATCGTAATAGTGCGTAGGACTCCCTGGCTGTGGTACATAGCAGTTTTAGTTACGTCGGTCGTCCGTAGGTTCACTTGTTTACTAAGCGGTTGTGATGACAACGAGTTAAGACTAGTGAGTTATCTCACCTTAGACTGGCACTTTTTCCTTATCTTGCCTCTAGTCAATTGTCAAAAATGTTATAACAACGTTGAACCTGAAAACAAAGCGGTTGAAACTTAGAACAATCAGCCGTAACTTAAAAATATGCATTAAAAGACGTAAGTCACAATTGTGTTTGTTTTTGTATAAAATTATATTTTACAATATAGTTACAATTTAAAACAGATCGTCTTTTTTTCTTTTGGTGGTTCTGAAGTTCACAGCGACAGTAACAGTTTTCTCACAGTGCTCTGAGGAGGGAAAATGACGCTTCAACGATCCGGTCTTCAGCAACACATGCTGTTCCGTGTTTCTCCTCTCTCTGCTCTGCTCTGCTCTCTGCTGATTCACCGTTTTTATTGGCATTTTGTCGCTTTGTTTTTTCTATCCACGCGTCCTGTCAATCGGTTGATAGATAATAGAACATGCGTTCTTAAGTCACGTTTTGACCTCAGATCATTCGATTTCATCTTCAACCGAGCGACACGTGAATTACCCACTCATGCCAATATCTGTACTTCCAGAGCTTACGAGGAATGTCACGTTTCTTTGTTTTGTAAACAAAAAAATCGTCGTCCGATTTCTCTGTTTATGACGTAAGCCCTTTCTCTTTCAACTGGTAGACAATCGTTTTTTCTTTTCAGTTATGTATGATGGTTCCAGCCATTCATTACATAACACCCCTCCATTAACCATTTTTTTATTTTTTTTTCAATCGTCTATCGGTCCATCGACATTTCCAATAATGTTTTTTAATGTCACAATTTTTTTCATCCCTTTTACTGTATTTTTCTTTTCCGTTTAACTTAGAAAAAAAAATAAAATAAAAATAAACATCAACAAGAAAAGCATAAGGTCTTCTTCGGTATAAGTGCATCGGCCGCACTTAACAGCAAAATATACGCTGCAAATTTACCAATTTTACCGAAGTGGTCGATTTGTCCAATATTCTCCACTACCTCGGCTCTTTAATTAATATGACTAATTAACTAAATACGAGTCTTACATTTTAATGACTTGTTTAAAATGTGGGCAGCATATAGTACAAAAATTTCGACCAGAACGCCAGGATCCTAAATATTGGTGGCAACTCCGAACTCCCTATGATAACATGTTGCCTAACCTCAACAGAGTAATTTTCTTAACCACTCCAAACATCCTGTTCCGCGCTCCCGACCCGCAGTTCGATTATAACCTGAGTTCCCAACCCCCGTGCTAGCCCTAGCTACGGTTGGCTGATCTCTACTATCATAATCAACTCTGCACGACCTGGGCACTAAGTTATATATATCTTCCTTCGATATTTCATCAACTTCTTTAGCCCTTTCAGCCGTCATGCTACGCGTGATTATTTTCCGTTCCATCAACGGGACCCTGTTTTCCTGACTTGGGGATTCTCGTTGATGGCGATTGCTCTGTTGGGGATAATTTTCTTCCTCCCCACTAGAGGATTCTTGATTTGAACTACTATCCTCTACCGGTGCTGACAGGGTAGTTTTTCTACAGCCCTCTTGCTTGTTGGGGATATCCCATTCCTCCAGTTCTGCTTTCCGAAGGTGTTCCCCATGGGCTTTTGTTACTGCCCCCGTCAGTTGACTTCTAATTCTATACGAGACTGGCCCCGTCTTCTCTATTATTACGTAATATGGAGACCATCTTATATCTAGCTTTCCCTTTTTTCTATTATTTTTATAATAAACTAAGTCGCCAACTTGAAAATCGACTGCTTTTGTTTTCTCGTTGGCCCTATCTATCATTTTCTTCCTAGCTCTCTTTACATTGTTCCTGACTAATGTAAAGGTCCGATGCATGTCCTGCAGAGCGATCTCATGATCCTCTTCCCCGTAGTAAATTCTACGCGGCCTCAGTATGTTGTCTAACGGCAAGACAACGTCTCTATTATAGAGCAAATAATAGGGGGAGTACTTTGTTGTTTCGCTGACATGAAACCTTACAGCAGCCAGCATCTGGTTCAAGTACATGTCCCATGAACGGTCATTGTCCCCTATTTTCTTTGCTAGTACGTCATGCATCGTCCTATGGAATCTTTCTATTTTCCCGTTACTTTGCGGGTGGTAAAATGAGGTGGTCACGTGATCAACATTAAGCTCTTCTAAAGCCCTTTTCATGATCCCATTGACGTTCTCCGGTCCGTTATCCGTAAGTAACTGCAATGGTGCACCAAATCTGGGAAATATTTCCTCAATTAAGAGATGCACCACTGTCTCTGCCTTTTTATTAGGTACAGCGAAAGCCTCAGGCCAACCACTATACATGTCGATGAACGTGACTATGTATTGATTGCCTGACAAAGTCCTCGGATAGGGTCCGGAAATATCCAATGCAATCTTAGCAAAAGGAAAAGAAGGCATGTCGGTCTCCTGTATTTGAGGTTGTTGCTTCCTCAAATTTCTGGTCTGGCATGGGACGCACTTCCCTATGTGTTCGTTTACCTTCTTGAACAAACCAGGCCAGAAATACTTCTGTTTAATGGAGTGGAACGTTTTCTCCACACCCATATGATCATTCTCATCATGGTATAGTTTCAATACCTTCATCCTCAAATGTGACGGAATATATAATCTAACTAAAGGATCGTCGTCGGGTTGCGATAAATAATATACGATATCGTCCATTATGATGTACTTTTTTTCTTCCATCTTGGACGTTTTACCGCTCCTCATCCGTTTCTTTAATTCGACGATCTGACTATCGGCGTCTTGTTCTTTACACATATCCAAACCTGATAATGTAGGACGCTCGCTTACTACCGGTGAGTCTTCGTCATCCTTATGCGATACAAACTCTCTTGGTTCAAAACGATTCGAGTTTATCGCACTCACCGTGTAATTCCTATCATCTATTTCTACTGGAGGATCGTCTTCATCCCGACTCGCATTTACCGCACGGGATAAGAGATCCGCACAGACGTTATCTTTTCCTTTTAGGTACTGTATGGTGCAATCATAGCCAGCCATACTTAATGCCCACGTCTGTATCTTCCTATTCTGTATCGGAGATTTCAGCAAGTACTCCAATGGTCTGTGATCCGTGTAGATGGTGAACGTAGCACTATGCAAGTAGTGATTCAACTTGCTTAAGGCATAGTGAATCGCATATGCTTCTTTCTCTATTGTTGACCATCTAGTCTGGGTATCAGACAACTTATGAGATAGAAAATAAATGGGTTTCTCTATCTCCCGACCCTCCTCCGGGTCGTAGACCATTTGAGACAAGGTTGCTCCGATCGCATAATCGGAGGCATCCGTGTATAACCTGTATCCTTTGTTAGTGTCCGGGTATGCCAGCATCACCATCTCTGCAGGCTTCGATTTCAATCGATTAAAAGCAGACTGACATGCATCGTCCCAACAGAAACGTGCATGCTTCCTAGTTAACCGAATTAACGGTTCGGCGATTACAGAAAAATCCTTGATAAATCGCCTGTAATAGGATGTCATGCCTATAAAGGATCTAACCTGCTTCACAGTGGTTGGGGTCGCAATTGCCTGAATTGCTTTAACATTGTCCCCCTCCGGCTGGATACCTTTCTCACTTACTCGGAATCCCAGATATTGCACTTCCTTGCCGAAAAACTCACACTTCGCCGCCTTTACCCTTAAATTATGCCTACGTAAACTACCTAACACCTTTTCTATATGCCTAACATGTTCCTCCTTTGTTTTGGAGAATATCAAAATATAATCCAAATAAGGCACGGCGAATTCTTCCTGTCCCTGTAACACTACGGACATTAGCTCCTGAAACACTCCCGGAGCGTTAGCAAGTCCGAATGGCATTACATTAAATTGGAACAGTCCTCTATGACAGGTGAACGCAGTTTTCTCTTTATCTTTTTCGTTCAACTTTACCTGCCAATACCCTGATTTCAAGTCCAACTTTGAGAAGTATTTTGCTGACCCAAGCGAGGCCAGTATATCATCAATTACTGGTAGCGCTCGGGTATACTTCTTTGTTATCTTATTCAGGGCCCTAAAATCTACACAGAACCTCTTTGTTCCGTCTTTCTTTTTTACCAAAACTATCGGGAAACTCCACGGACTGTTTGACCTTTCTATCACCCCTGCCTGTAGCATTTCCTCTAGTGCTACATTAACTTCTTCTCGTTGTTTGAGAGGTGTTCTATACGGGTTTTTCTTTATGGGATCGTTTTTTCCTGTATCGATCCTCATCTCTACTGTGTCAGTCCGGCCTAAATATCTATCCTATGTGACGAATAAATCAGTATTTCGTTGCAGGACTTTATTTAAAACTTTCCTCATTTCTTCCGGCACTTTTATGCCGTTGAGGTTACTTTTGTTTCCCGACTTCTTTTGTTTATTTGGCTTTGATATTGCCATTACTACTTCTGTTCTTCTACATCTACCTATCTTGTAACCTTTCTTTAATTTTACTGTCTGGTTCGTGCTATTCATAATTAGCAAGGGAAAACTTTTCCTACCTTTAATTTTAACTACCGTGTTCGCTACGGATACACCACTTAGATCACTTAGGAAGCCCTTATCTATCTGCACTACTTCGTAATCTAAACCCTGACCGTTTCTCATTTCGGCACGAGCTGTGCACGCATGTAAATGCTGCGGTTTCAGGGTGACATCGTGCCTTAATCTAACTATACTCGAAATATAAGCCTCCTCTTGCAGCGCTATGTACTCGCTGCCTAATCGGATTGCTCCTAAATCAAAGTACATTCTAACACTATTTTGCTTGAGCCAGTCTCGGCCCAATATGACGTTCCTTTTAAGGTTTTTCGTCACTACAAAATCAAGTCGAATGTACTGGCTTCCTACTTTAATTTGTAAACGCGCCACTCCTTGCACTATGAGAGGTGACCCGTTTGCAGTCCTTAAATTCATCTCTATTTTCTTTATCTCAGGCTTCTCTCTGAGACCTTCTAATACAGTACTTTTTATTACAGAAATTTCGGCGCCAGTATCTACTAAAGCCCTAAACTTATTTTTCTCTATCTTAATAGGGATGCAATTAGCGGCGCCCATATGTCCTATGATATTTGACTGTTCACCCCTCTTCCTCTCGCTGGGCGTCTTGCGAGTGGGGTCTGCTCGTTTCCCGACTTAGGGAAGGTGCAGTTCCTGGCTATATGGCCTTTTCTGCCGCAATTGTAACACTTAATCTCCGGCCAAGGGCGCTCTGTTTCTCTTGCCTTGAAGCCGGGTCCCCTATTAAATCCTCTATAATTCCTCTGCCCCCTATCTGGCTCTGGGAATCTTTTTTTCCTTATCGCTTCTATATTCCTCTGGCGCCCACTATAATTTATTTCCATAGGTTCTTCTTCTCGGTCATTGCCTCTTATGCGGGTTTGCCACCGTTCCTCGATTAGGGCCTTTTCATAGGCTACCTTGAGGTCCGATGGTTCTTCCCTCATGACAGCGATTTTGACTTGTTTGTCATATAGCCCCTCGATGAAGAAACCTATCACTTGGCTTTTTATTACTTCATTGTTCGTATCTAGACTACCATACGAACCTATAGCCAAGTGTACTAACCTCTGCATGTAGTCCTGCACAGTTTCGCTTCTACCCTGCTTAATATTTTCTAACTCCCTAACAAACTTGGTAGGATCTGCCTGGACTCCAAAATAATTATCTAGAGCTCGCTTCAAGCCTACCCATGCCACACTCTCATTGTTGGCTAGTAGTCCTGAAACAAACTGTCCTATTTGGCCAGCCGTCGTAATTAACGCTAATTGGCATTTTTCTTCCTCTGTTTGGCTAACTATTCTAGTGTATTTATCTATATCATTTAGCCATCTTCTGTATTCCTGCGATCGTCTAGTGTCTAATGGTTTTATTTTAGATAACAACGCCTCCCCCCTCAGAGAGTTCGAAATGGCCTTCCCTACATTGTGTAGTTCAGCCCCTAGGATCTGAGAGAAATCCGTGAAAAACTGCTGTTCCATCTTTTACAATTATTTTCAAAATTATACAAGAAAGAAGAAAGAAAAGAAATATATATAACTTTTTTTTTTTTTTTTAACAAAATTTTTTAAGAGCCGAGGTTTAGAAAAATATTGAAAAAATCAACTAACCTTTGCTTTTCCTCAGGTCCAGTGTTCTTTCTTCTTCTCTTTCTTGCTTCTGCGTTCGCGTTTCTCTTCGTCGATTGATTCACGTTGTGTTTTTTTTTCTTCTTCTTTGTTGTTGTGTATGTGGTAACCAAGTTCTTTTAGTGTAACAGTTCTTTTTGTTTAGTTTTGTTTTTGTTAAAAAGTTCTTACTTATCACTCTTGCGGAGTGAACTGGTCATCAAGGCACCAATTAATACTATGTTGTATTATGGGGTGGCTCCCAGGTTGGGAAATTGTAATAGTGCGTAGGACTCCCTGGCTGTGGTACATAGCAGTTTTAGTTACGTCGGTCGTCCGTAGGTTCACTTGTTTACTAAGCGGTTGTGATGACAACGAGTTAAGACTAGTGAGTTATCTCACCTTAGACTGGCACTTTTTCCTTATCTTGCCTCTCGTCAATTGTCAAAAATGTCATAACAACGTTGAACCTGAAAACAAAGCGGTTGACACTTAGAACAATCAGCCGTTTACATAACAGTATTTTTTTTTTTTTTTTCAACATTTAAATATTTCTATTTCCTTATTCGATTAGATATCGGAAAGAAGGTTGGAGGTTACATCGTCGAAAACGTTGTGCGAATATCACTCAGGATTATAAAGATTATCCGAATAATCCAAATAATCGAAATATTTAAGCTTAACGAATAGTCGAATGTATTTGATTTGAAAAACTGATGCATAAGTTTTCTAGGCCATTTCGTTGTTACGTACAAGGTTTGCTTAACAAAGAATTCTCTTTGAAGTTATTTTTCTAAAGTAATAAGGAACACGAAATAACTTGTATGGCCAGTAGGAGAAAAGAAACAGTCGCCATTAAATTCGTTCAATGGTGCGCGATAGAAAATATAGACACTTTTTATACGACCATACGGATTGCAGAGAATGTATTTTTCTTTATTCGCGTGACTTTGTTTCAATCTATGAATGGTAAACCTTAAAGAATGGACTTGAAACGAATGGACAGTAAAATAAATAGATTTACTGCAACTCTGAATGGAAAATAAAAAATAATGATGCAGAATGAAAAGTATTAATTCATCAGAATTTTAGGTCGATTTTTGTCCGAGACACAACTGAATAGAAAAGGTAAAAAATAAGCTAAATGGGGAATTTCAACGTTTTTTGCCAATGAATTAAACGAAAAAGTAAAAAAAAAAAAATGGTAAAAATATATGTTAATGGAGCAGAATTAACGATAAAAAGAAATGGAAATTAAATTAAACAAGAAGAACAAGTATTATTATTATTATTATTATTATTATTATTATTATTATTATTATTATTACTACTACTACAATAATATTAATAATGATGATAATAATAATCACTAGCGTAAGTTGTGGATATTCCACAGAGGACTCATTCATATATAATATATTGATGTTCAGTGTAAACTGAGACGCTCTGATATTATTGTAGATTTGTTGTTAAAACTGCAAAATTATTTATCTAAGCTAGCACGAATTGGTCCACTTCTCGTTCTCCTTCTCTCTCACATTCCTGCCCCAGGATATTGGAATGTCTAGAATCTGCCAGTTTTTGTTTTTTTTAGACTTTGTCAACGATGACCAAATCCGGACGATTAATTTCCAATTGCTGTACCGTTATGACACTTTTGTCCCACCGTACATTTTACTTGCCATCCTCATTTGTTCTCACTTCATCAGGCACCTCCTCAAACCATTTTCCAGCACACTTCACCCCAACCCTCTTACACACCTCCCAATATATCTGGAGTCTCATACGATCGTGTCTTTTGCTGTACTCTCTCTGTGCCAGTCCACAACACCCTGCTGCAAGGTCCGCAATTGACTCTGAGGTCTTACCACAAATCCGGCAATCTGCAGCAACTTCCTCTCCTGGAATCACTTTTTTGAACAATCGTGTTCCTCATGCCTGCTCTTGTGCGATGCTTTACCACGGAGTTTCACGTTGGAGAAAGTTGAAAAATTCATACGATTTTTACTACTATTTTACTACTACTACTATTAATAATAATAATAATAATAATAATAATAATAATAATAATAATAATAATAATAATAATAATAATAATAATAATAATAATAATAATACTATATAACACGCAATGCTTTCTGGATAAATAAAGTGATAATAATTTTTATATAATATTTTTTCAGTCTTTTCTTTTTATATTAAATGGAATTTGTCATTAGATATTGACAAATATTTAAAATTTATATGTATTTCTCGAAAGAAACATCATGTCTTGTGAGAAAAAACGTAGCATGCAATGTTCAACTTTCTCCAACGTGAACAATTGTGGATGTGTCCCAAAAGCAACAAATGGGTCAAAAATTAAAATACATATAACTTGTGCTTTGTGTGTTATCACAGTCAAGCTGTAAACATGACGTAATTGAAATAGGTATTAATTGAAGAAGATATGGAGTAGGAGAATATCTATCTATATTTTTCTCCGATGGAATAAATCATTTCTTCTTCAATTAATACCTATTTTAGTTACGTTATTCTTCGTTCTTATATATATATATATATATATATATATATATATATATATATATATATATATATATATATGTGTGTGTGTGTGTGTGTGTGTGCGTGTGTATCTGTGTGTGTGTGTGTGTGGGTGGGCGCGCGCGTGTGTGTGTTAAGTTATCCACCAGAATAATAATTTCAAGGTTATGTGAGCTTTATGGATCATAAAGACAATTTTGTTGTTTTTGTATTTACTGTTTTGTTTTTATATTTCAAGCGCTCTTGCTAAAAAAATCACTATATATTATGATCAAGAGCGGAGGACCGCTTGAAATATAAAAATAAAAAATTAAATATTAAATAAATACAACATTGTTTTATGCTTCCCCATGACGTTGAAATTACTATATTAGTAAATGTATTTATAAATTTTATTATAGGACCAAAATTAATTGCCAGCAGGTTGGACCTGTAGAAATCTAAAGGTTTATTATAGAAAAACAATTTTTATCTGATCGCCCCTGAAAAGTGGCATGCAGAGAAATGGAGCGGGATAACTTCAAAGATGACTTTCTGACATGTGGAACCTGTGGAAATTTATAAGTTTATTATAGAAAATACAGTTTTGTCGTTTCTCCTTCGAAAAGTACAGGTATTCATTCGATAAGTATAGAACATTGAAAAAAATTCTATTTTAAAAATAACTTTTCTATCTTACAGATAAAGAAAAAGAAGAAGAATTCTTACCGAGAAAATTTTACGTAACACCCGCAAAGGGAGATAATAAAATCTTTACAAATCATTTCTACACAATAAAAAAAACCAGATTTATTTAATCTGAAGATTTAGCTTAGTGGTATAGCATTCTACAAATTGAATGATCTGTTCAAGCTCTGGTGTACCTCACCATTTTGTTTTATTTTGTTTTATTTTAATGAATTCACTTTACGATAAAAAGAACAGATATCATTGAAAATCGCTGCAAATCATTTCTTCGCTTACATATTTTAAAACTAAATATTAATTGAATGTAACTTTTAAGGGCATTCATCGTCTAACCCAAATATCAGCTGATGTGATATTGTAAATAAACCCAGACGGAATTTGATGGGCAACATTATCATTATTATTATTTTCCTCCCCGAATTAGTCCACCGGGCAAATTAATCCTCGCAATATATAATAATCAATAGAGGATTGGTTCTATAATAATCCATACGCAATCTGCATAAATTAAAATATCTTGTTTCAGCGTACGAACGGTTAACGCCGGGCTGCCAGCTAGTTCTAAATATGTTTCTGAAATAATGAATTAGAAATAAGATAGAAATCTAAAGAAAAAAATAATCCGAGTGAAAATTAAATTGTTCCTGCAAACAACGCGATAATAATCGAAAGTTTTACGTAGATGAACTCCGCAGATCAATCTATCTTTGTATCATGTTTTTAGCTCATATGGAATAACTATTTTCATTTACAAGTATATTTATCTCCATGAGTCAACAATGACTAATGCGATGTCTGGAATTAGACATGCGCCGAAGATATTCGCTCAACTTATCTAAATATGTTTTTCATCAACTGGAAAGTTGCTGATTAATGCTCACGTCTCATTGGCAGGTGTCAAGAAGAATCCATAAATCTAGCGAATATGTGTTTATTTTGAGCTTCGTTTTCTAATTAAACCTGTTACTGTGATTGTGTACGGTTCAACCTTTTAACATGCCACGGGTTGAGTAGGAAATTGCCGTTGACTCTTAAGTGTTTCTCGTATGGTTTGGCGGTGCTTTTGAAATTACGTGAAACGCATTCTTGTTATAAAAAACTATAACAATAAACAAGGTTATATGGCGCAGTCATGAACGCAACTCCATATTATAATGATATGCGATCCTTTCCCTATTTAGTTCCTTCCTTAACGAAGGCAGATTCAAAATGGGAAATATCCAACTCCCTTAAAAGAGAGAGCACTCTCGATTCAGACAAGTATGAAAATTGCATAAGTGTAGAAAACTGTTTATTTTTCACTGATCGATGGAGAAAAAATAAATGTTGTATCTAGAAAAACATATACCTTTGCAATCATATACCAAAAATCATATTTCTAGGAAATCATATATCTTTGCAATCATATACCAAAAATAATATACCTTTGCAATCATATACCAAAAAATCATATTCCTAGGAAATCATATACCTTTGCAATCATATACCAAAAAATCATATTCCTAAGAAAACATATACCTTTGCAATCATATACCAAAAATCATATTCCTAGGAAATACATATACCTTTGCAATCATATACCAAAAAATCATATTCCTAGAAAATCATATACCTTTGCAATCATATACCAAACATCATATTCCTAGGAAATCATATACCTTTGCAATCATATACCAAAAATCATATTCCTAGGAAACCATATACCTTTGCAATCATATACCAAAAATCATATTCCTAGGAAATCATATACCTTTGCAATCATATACCAAAACTCATATTCCTAGGAAATCATATTCCTTTGCAATCATATACCAAAAATCATATTCCTAGGAAATCATACACCTTTGCAATCATATACCAAAAATCAGATTCCTAGGAAATCATATACCTTTGCAATCATATACCAAAAATCATATTCCTAGGAAATCATATACCTTTGCAATCATATACCAAAAATCATATTCCTAGGAAATCATATACCTTTGCAATCATATACCAAAAATCATATTCCTAGGAAATCATATACCTTTGCAATCATATACCAAAAATCAGATTCCTAGGAAATCATATACCTTTGCAATCATATACCAAAAATCAGATTCCTAGGAAAACATTTACCTTTGCAATCATATACCAAAAATCATATTCCTAGGAAATCATATTCCTTTGCAATCATATACCAAAAATCATATTCCTAGGAAATCATATACCTTTGAAATCATATACCAAAAATCATATTCCTAGGAAACCATATACCTTTGCAATCATATACCAAAAATCAGATTCCTAGGAAATCATATACCTTTGCAATCATATACCAAAAATCAGATTCCTAGGAAATCATATACCTTTGCAATCATATACCAAAAATCATATTCCTAGGAAATCATATACCTTTGCAATCATATACCAAAAATCAGACTCCTAGGAATTCATATACCTTTGCAATCATATACCAAAAATCATATTCCTAGGAAACCATATACCTTTGCAATCATATACCAAAAATCATATTCCTAGGAAATCATATACCTTTGCAATCATATACCAAAACTCATATTCCTAGGAAATCATATTCCTTTGCAATCATATACCAAAAATCATATTCCTAGGAAATCATACACCTTTGCAATCATATACCAAAAATCATATTCCTAGGAAATCATATACCTTTGCAATCATATACCAAAAATCAGATTCCTAGGAAATCATATACCTTTGCAATCATATACCAAAAATCAGATTCCTAGGAAATCATATACCTTTGCAATCATATACCAAAAATCAGATTCCTAGGAAATCATATACCTTTGCAATCATATACCAAAAATCATATTCCTAGGAAATCATATACCTTTGCAATCATATACCAAAAATCATATTCCTAGGAAAACATATACCTTTGCAATCATATACCAAAAATCATATTCCTAGGAAATCATATACCTTTGCAATCATATACCAAAAAGCATATTCCTAGGAAATCATATACCTTTGCAATCATATACCAAAAATCATATTCCTAGGAAATCATATACCTTTGCAATCATATACCAAAAATCATATTCCTAGGAAAACAGTTACCTTTGCAATCATATACCAAAAAATCATATTCCTAGGAAATCATATACCTTTGCAATCATATACCAAAAATCATATTCCTAGGAAATCATATACCTTTGCAATCATATACCAAAAATCATATTCCTAGGAAAACATATACCTTTGCAATCATATACCAAAAATCATATTCCTAGGAAATCATATACCTTTGCAATCATATACCAAAAATCATATTCCTAGGAAATCATATACCAATAAACAATGAAATACAACATGTGATCTCTCTTGTGCACTAGATTTCTGCTTCTTTTTCTTTCTATTTTTTTAATACGGATTTTCTTGTTTTGTCCTACGGCATATCAACCGCATCCTTTTTTTTCAATGTCAAATTAAGTAATTTGGATACTTTTATGCTTTATTTTTTTATATCTGTGTTGTGGGGGAATCACCCTCCAAATCGACTCATATATCCATTATATAAACCATAGACCTTTTGATCTCAGATATGGATTAAACACCACAGCGACCCTCGCCTGCTCGGTGACGTTTACTACTCTTTTCAGTTGTAACCTTTTTACGTTGTTGTTCCAGTAATACATTGCTTAAACTCTATTCCGTTGTTCTGTTTTCTTTGTGGCTTATTGCAAGCCATAACACTGGCGACATTGGATTCAGAGAATGTGCTCACGTTTAAAAACAGTGTTCTAAAAAAGTAAGCACTGACGACATTGGATTCCAGGAGCATACTAAAATCGAAACTAATAAAGACATTGAAAAAAAAATACTCGCGTTGAAATAGTATTCTAAAAATACCAACGACGTCGGACTCAAATGTTATCAAGCCTAAGGAAGTGTCTAACATAACACTTGCAACTGAAAGGTTTACGGTAACTAATAAAAAACGCAGATCATTACGGAAAAAAGAGTTGAAAAGAAAAAATGTTCGTCACAACTTTCAAAGATAGCGCTGTACTTTTGCAAAAATAAAAAGGTTCGTCGCGACTTAGAAAGGTTTATACTTTTGGAAAAAGAATTCGTCACTTGTGGTTTTCGCTGCTAAAATCGGGCGTTATTTTTGTTTCTCTGGATATTGTGGTTACATTCAAGAAACTGTCCTGGATAAAACCGTTAACAAACCATCAGTCAGCATGACGTTCTTTTGATGCAACTCTGGCTTCTGGAAGTGTTGTGGAGCTTCTAACCACTGAGTTGAGCATTGCCGGTTGTCCTATAGAACCCATATTTCATCACACCTCATAACCCGGTCAAGAAACAACCCATTCTTGCTGCGTAAATTAGAATGATATGGCCCTTCAAAACGGTGTTTCTTTGGTTGCTGTTCAATTCGGAAGGCATTTATTTACTAAGTTTTTTTTTGTATTTGCAACTTCTGTCAACTGGTTGGAAGCCGTCGTAAACGTTAGGTCTAATTCAGAAGCGAGTTCTCAAACAGTTGTACGTGGATTGGCTGATGGACGACTACTGCGCACATTATCTTCAAGACTCTTGTCGCTGCAACGAAATTTCTTAAACATTCACTGTGCTGCACGTTCAGTGATTGGTTCCTGGCCATACGTTTAGTTGATAGCGCGTGCTATTTCAGCAGTTTTCGGCCTAGCTTGAATTAAAGTGAGAATTTTGCCGATTTGCTTTTTTCCATCTTGTATTTAACGTTCTAAAAAGACTAACTAATGATTTTAAAATTATTGTAATTCAAACGGTAAGGTAAAAACACTCTTTAAATGATATATAAAGTAAAGATATTATAACGAAAACTTAATAGAACATACATCATTTGAAATGAAATTAAAAAATCCGAAAGAACTTTATTGTCAACCTAATATAAGAAAGCATATGCTTTTGTTTTAGTCAAAAAGCAAAGAAAGACAATTTCGGATCTCTCATGCGTTATATCTCTGCCTTTCTTTATATTTCTCTTTTTATTTATTTCGTAGGGATTTGATTATTTTATTCTACGGCATATCAACCTTATCCCCGAGTGGCTTCCGGGCCTTGATAAGTGGTGATTTCCATGTAAAAAAAAGTATCCTTATTATTTAATGCCAAATCCAGTAAATTTGTTATTTATCATGCTTTAATGGTGTATATCTTATATCATTCATTTATACGTTTTCTAGTCTTCATTACAAATAAGTATTGTTCTTAAGTTCAAATTTGATATTTTAGAGGAAAAAAATGGTAATACGTTTCCCTGACGCCAAGGGTTTTTTTAGGAGAAAAGAGGATTCATGGGACATGGATTACACACACACACACACACACACACACACACATATATATATATATATATATATATATATATATATATGTTTATTGGCATGACTCGAAGAACTTTCACGATCTATAAAAGAACATCAACATGGTCTCTATCGCAGCTTGTTTTGAGATGCTAATTATAAGCGATTCTATTGTAAAACTATTTATCATCCAGACACCGAAGCCGTACGATGACGTCACGCCGCGTCTACCAATCCCTCTCCTTACCCTCTGTCTTTCACTTAAGCAATCATCTCATTTACAAAATAAAAACAGAGTACACAAGAAGAACTTTTTTTTTTAGTCTTTTGCTATTTTATTGGAAGAATTTCAATTGGGAAAAACTAGTTTTCTCATTAGAGAAGACTGCCTAGTTTTCAAGTGACCTCCAGCGATGTTGGTTCGAATCGCGTGTCTTAGTGTAAGTTTTAGTAAAGTAAAAATGTAAGAGACGGCAATAAAAGAGTGGTTGGATTTCGATACTACGTATAAACGTATTAGGATTTCAATACTACGTATAAAGGTATTAGGATTTCAATACTATGTATAAACGTATTAGGATTTCAATACTATGTATAAACGTATTAGGATTTCAATACTACGTATAAACGTATTAGGATTTCAATACTATGTATAAACGTATTAGGATTTCAATACTATGTATAAACGTATTAGGATTTCAATACTATGTATAAACGTATTAGGATTTCAATACTACGTATAAAGGTATTAGGATTTCAATACTACGTATAAACGTATTAGGATTTCAATACTATGTATAAACGTATTAGGATTTCAATACTATGTATAAACGTATTAGGATTTCAATACTACGTATAAACGTATTAGGATTTCAATACTACGTATAAAGGTATTAGGATTTCAATACAACGTATAAAGGTATTAGGATTTCAATACTATGTATAAACGTATTAGGATTTCAATACTATGTATAAACGTATTAGGATTTCAATACTACGTATAAACGTATAAGGATTTCAATACTACGTATAAAGGTATTAGGATTTCAATACTATGTATAAACGTATTAGGATTTCAATACTATGTATAAACGTATTAGGATTTCAATACTACGTATAAACGTATTAGGATTTCAATACTATGTATAAACGTATTAGGATTTCAATACTATGTATAAACGTATTAGGGTTTCAATACTATGTATAAACGTATTAGGATTTCAATACTATGTATAAACGTATTAGGATTTCAATACTATGTATAAACGTATTAGGATTTCAATACTATGTATAAACGTATTAGGATTTCAATACTATGTATAAACGTATTAGGATTTCAATACTATGTATAAACGTATTAGGGTTTCAATACTACGTATAAACGTATTAGGATTTCAATACTATGTATAAACGTATTAGGATTTCAATACTATGTATAAACGTATTAGGGTTTCAATACTACGTATACACGTATTAGGATTTCAATACTATGTATAAACGTATTAGGATTTCAATACTATGTATAAACGTATTAGGATTTCAATACTACGTATAAACGTATTAGGATTTCAATACTATGTATAAACGTATTAGGATTTCAATACTATGTATAAACGTATTAGGGTTTCAATACTACGTATAAACGTATTAGGATTTCAATACTATCTATAAACGTATTAGGATTTCAATACTATGTATAAACGTATTAGGATTTCGATACTACGTATAAAGGTATTAGGATTTCAATACTACGTATAAAGGTATTAGGATTTCAATACTACGTATAAAGGTATTAGGATTTCAATACTATGTATAAACGTATTAGGATTTCAATACTATGTATAAACGTATTAGGGTTTCAATACTACGTATAAACGTATTAGGATTTCAATACTATGTATAAACGTATTAGGATTTCAATACTATGTATAAACGTATTAGGATTTCAATACAATGTATAAACGTATTAGGATTTCAATACTACGTATAAAGGTATTAGGATTTCAATACTACGTATAAACGTATTAGGATTTCAATACTATGTATAAACGTATTAGGATTTCAATACTATGTATAAACGTATTAGGATTTCAATACTACGTATAAACGTATTAGGATTTCAATACTACGTATAAACGTATTAGGATTTCAATACTACGTATAAAGGTATTAGGATTTCAATACTATGTATAAACGTATTAGGATTTCAATACTATGTATAAACGTATTAGGATTTCAATACTACGTATAAACGTATTAGGATTTCAATACTACGTATAAAGGTATTAGGATTTCAATACTATGTATAAACGTATTAGGATTTCAATACTATGTATAAACGTATTAGGGTTTCAATACTACGTATAAACGTATTAGGATTTCAATACTATGTATAAACGTATTAGGATTTCAATACTATGTATAAACGTATTAGGGTTTCAATACTACGTATAAACGTATTAGGATTTCAATACTATGTATAAACGTATTAGGATTTCAATACTATGTATAAACGTATTAGGATTTCAATACTATGTATAAACGTTTTAGGATTTCAATACTATGTATAAACGTATTAGGGTTTCAATACTACGTATAAACGTATTAGGATTTCAATACTACGTATAAACGTATTAGGATTTCAATACTATGTATAAACGTATTAGGATTTCAATACTATGTATAAACGTATTAGGGTTTCAATACTACGTATAAACGTATTAGGATTTCAATACTATGTATAAACGTATTAGGATTTCAATACTATGTATAAACGTATTAGGATTTCAATACTACGTATAAACGTATTAGGATTTCAATACTATGTATAAACGTATTAGGATTTCAATACTATGTATAAACGTATTAGGGTTTCAATACTACGTATAAACGTATTAGGATTTCAATACTATGTATAAACGTATTAGGATTTCAATACTATGTATAAACGTATTAGGGTTTCAATACTACGTATAAACGTATTAGGATTTCAATACTATGTATAAACGTATTAGGATTTCAATACTATGTATAAACGTATTAGGGTTTCAATACTACGTATAAACGTATTAGGATTTCAATACTATGTATAAACGTATTAGGATTTCAATACTATGTATAAACGTATTAGGGTTTCAATACTACGTATACACGTATTAGGATTTCAATACTATGTATAAACGTATTAGGATTTCAATACTATGTATAAACGTATTAGGATTTCAATACTACGTATAAACGTATTAGGATTTCAATACTATGTATAAACGTATTAGGATTTCAATACTATGTATAAACGTATTAGGATTTCAATACTATGTATAAACGTATTAGGATTTCAATACTATGTATAAACGTATTAGGATTTCGATACTACGTATAAAGGTATTAGGATTTCGATACTACGTATAAAGGTATTAGGATTTCAATACTACGTATAAAGGTATTAGGATTTCAATACTATGTATAAACGTATTAGGATTTCAATACTATGTATAAACGTATTAGGATTTCAATACTACGTATAAACGTATTAGGATTTCAATACTATGTATAAACGTATTAGGATTTCAATACTATGTATAAACGTATTAGGATTTCAATACTATGTATAAACGTATTAGGATTTCAATACTACGTATAAAGGTATTAGGATTTCAATACTACGTATAAACGTATTAGGATTTCAATACTATGTATAAACGTATTAGGATTTCAATACTATGTATAAACGTATTAGGGTTTCAATACTACGTATAAACGTATTAGGATTTCAATACTACGTATAAACGTATTAGGATTTCAATACTACGTATAAAGGTATTAGGATTTCAATACTATGTATAAACGTATTAGGATTTCAATACTATGTATAAACGTATTAGGATTTCAATACTACGTATAAACGTATTAGGATTTCAATACTACGTATAAAGGTATTAGGATTTCAATACTATGTATAAACGTATTAGGATTTCAATACTATGTATAAACGTATTAGGATTTCAATACTACGTATAAACGTATTAGGATTTCAATACTATGTATAAACGTATTAGGATTTCAATACTATGTATAAACGTATTAGGGTTTCAATACTATGTATAAACGTATTAGGATTTCAATACTATGTATAAACGTATTAGGATTTCAATACTATGTATAAACGTATTAGGATTTCAATACTATGTATAAACGTTTTAGGATTTCAATACTATGTATAAACGTATTAGGGTTTCAATACTACGTATAAACGTATTAGGATTTCAATACTATGTATAAACGTATTAGGATTTCAATACTATGTATAAACGTATTAGGGTTTCAATACTACGTATAAACGTATTAGGATTTCAATACTATGTATAAACGTATTAGGGTTTCAATACTATGTATAAACGTATTAGGATTTCAATACTACGTATAAAGGTATTAGGATTTCAATACTACGTATAAACGTATTAGGATTCCAATACTATGTATAAACGTATTAGGTTGGTGCAAAAACAATATCGTTTTCTCACATGTGTAACTTTTATTATATGACTAACTGGAAGTACCCGGCATTGTTCGGGTGGGTGATATTGGCACAAGGACGTCGCGATGTTAATAATGGCTTCCACGTGGTTCAAATAAATAAGATTGTATCTTATTTTAACGCAATATATCGAGTATTTATTAGAGAATTATCGATTTATCTGGATTATTTTATTACTGTTCTCATCTTGGTTTTTATTCCCACAGTCGATGTAACTTTTGATTTTCTTCATATACTTTTGCCGAACACGAGAATATTTTTTTATGGAACTCATGAATCTGCACGGGATTTCAAAAGGAAACCGTTTACTTTATCATGGGGATAATAATCTTTTCTTGTCTGTTAGCCACGACCGAGTAAAAACTTAAGTTACTTGTAATTGTATTCTTCGTGTTATTTGTACTGAAAGACTGGGAGCTGATAATATTTAGCAATTTAAGTCGTTTCGCCGCGGGTCCTAGCGGAAGTTAAAATTGTTGAAAATGTCATTGAGAATAATGATTTCTCATAGATACAAGTACTTATCAAATCAATCCTCACCTAAACACAATCAGAAATGTATGTTTTTATTTGTCTTCGTGTAACGAACTAGTTTATATAAAAAATTGATTTATTTAATGACGCGGATTATATTATCCTTTTTGGTGGGGAATTTTATAATTTCTAACTAAAAGTTGTCGATAGTACTTATATGACGAAGTAACATTTAAAATCAGATGTAAATATAGACATAAATGCACTTCTCATTCATATATATATATATATATATATATATATATATATATATATAAACTAGTTCGTGACAGGAAGACAAATAAAAAAATAAATTTTTGATTGTGTTTAGGTGATTTTAAATGTTACTTCGTCATATAAATACACCCCTCTTTCTAAACAAACATAATATAAAGAATACCCGAAAAGACTAAAACGAAAAATCACAATACTAAAATCCAAGAATCCAAAAAATTAATATCAAAATAGAATGAAAGCACGCCTACCCTTATTTCAGAAGAGCTCCCCCCCTCCTCACACATACACATTAGTAACGACCTCGGATCACAGTCGCCTTCCTAGGAAGCAAATAACCTCATAATACTATAAAACAGTATACACATTCTCAAACCAATAAAAGCAAACACACACACGCACACACACGCACACACACGCGCACACGCGCGCGCACACACACAAACACACACGCACACACACACACACCCTACCCCACCCCAAAGGAAAAGAAAAAAAACACTAGCAAAAAGAGAGAGTAACTACAGCCAGGTCAGCGGCCCCGACAAGCCCAATAAAAGAGTATTCAAAATTGAACATGCCATTGAATAATAAACACTTACAAGCCTCCACCCCTTGGAAACACATCAAATGAACTACGAAAATTGCCATTTTTACATCTCCACCACATTTGAAAATAATTTCTGACGAGGACGCTTCACAGAACGTCTGAAACGCGCGTAAAAACGATTTCAATGACTTAAAAGCATTATTACAATGATCCAAACATAATTCTCAATGAAAAACCAAGACACGGAATAATAAAATAATGTTAAAAAATACACATTGTTGGTGACTACTCCCTTATTTAAATATACATCTTTCTTTCGTTGGCATTTCTTAACCCATTATATATATATATATAAAGCTGAACGTCTGTGTGTGTGTCTGGTCACGAATAGGCTTCTATATGGTTGACTATTATAGAAAACTGATCATATATAATGATAGAAGATGTATCGAGACACAGGAATAGGTATGTTTGATCTGGCATAATGATGATTCATTAAAATTATGGGGTCTGCGTACGCGTCTGGAAGTATGGAAATATAAAAATGAAAAATGAAAAAAAAACGTTTACAAGTGTTTTTGATATAGATATACATTAGAATACTTTGATAAGTATGTTTTAACTTAAATAGGGATGGTATAATAAAATTGTGGGGTCTGCGTTCGCGCCTGGTCTCCATAGAATGGAAATAGGCACAAACTTTAAAAAAGACTTTTCATATCTATCTGCGTAAGTATACTATGATAATTATGTTTCAGTTTGAAGAAATATGGTATAATAAAATTATGGAGTATTCGTTCGCGCCTGGCCTCCATAGAATAGAAATATGTCACAAAGTTCAACAATGTTTTTTAATATAGATCCACAGAATATTGTGATAAATGTTTCAGTGTTAACAGGTATGGTATAATAAATTATGGGGTTTATCTATTTTATTTTTGCTTTCATCATATTTTGCTTTGGTTTTGATACCCCCAAATTCGAAGCTATCTCTTTACAAACCTTCCTTTTCATAACCTATCATACTTTCATAAATCAGAGTCCATTTTCTGTAGGCTGTTTTTGAGTCCCGTCAATGACGGGTACTTTTGCTACTATATATATATATATATATATATATATATATATATATATATATATATATATATATATATATATATATCAAAGTGGAGGTCGAAGAGGATGGATCTGTAAAGTCCAAAGACGAACATTATAGAAAATTTAGATGTTATTTATAAAATATTAGTAATAAAATGTTTAATAAGACGAGATTTCTCCGTCCAAAGACTTCTTATTTTATAGAATACGAAAGTAAGATTGCTATAAGTTTGGCTCAATTTTTTGAAGCATCTAAAGTAAACAAATATAAGGAATCACCGGGCACTAACGAAATAAGAACAGCAAAACTTTTTGAAGTGTTCGCATGAATACTTATCGTACAAATATTATTAAAGTTATGTTTTATTTTATTTTCCCAAACAAAAGTAAATTAATTTAATCATTCATAATTAGTCTCCAATAAATTTAATATTTTTCCCATAGAGGAATTATAACTGTTAACTAAATTTTTCGAAATTTGCATCTCCTTGAGCTAATATTTAAATTGAAGTTGTCTCTAGTCTTAAGTGAAATAGTTGTAAATCTTGAATAATCTTAACGTATTTATCGATACACTTGATCTCTATCTTTATCTTTATCTCTATCTTTATCTTTATCTACCTATCTACTATTATATAAAAGTAATAGTGTGTGAGTTCCTTTGGTATAGTTTTCGAAATGCCTAAGCTTAGCTTTTGCAAACTTCACACAGCGCTTATTTATATGGCTGGCAGTGTTCTTAGATATGTTTTGTACTGAAAATCATCCGACAATTAAAGAAAATCAGAAAGATCCGATCTTAAGCATAGCTCTCATGTATTACACATAAAAAATAATACTTTTTACAGAGGAATATTTTACATTACACCGGCCAAGGAAGATAAAAACAAATTCCAGCAAACCATTTCTTCTTCTAACACACAGATTTGTTATAATCTGGTTATATAGCTTATTGGAAAAATATTCGACTACTGATCGAATTATCCAGTGTTTAAGCCTGGGTCTACCTGACGATTTAATTTAATTTTTTCTTATTAATGACTTTAATTCACGATAAATAAGAGGCGCCATTTAAAATCGCGGCAAATCATTACTTCTGTTGCATATTTTAAAACTAAAACTAGCAGAATTAACTTTTCATGGGTATTTATCGTCAAGCTCAAATATCAGCTGACGTGATATTGTAAACAAACGCAAACGAAATTTGATGAACAACATTATCATTATAATTATATATATATATATATATATATATATATATATATATATATATATATATATATATATATATATATATATACTTTTGGGCGAATTAGTCCCTCTGGCAAATTATTCCCCCGTAATATATACTAATCAATAGAAGGTTGATTCTATAATAATACATGCGAAATCTCTATAAATTAAAAGATCATGTTTACGCGCATTGTACGACTGGGCAACGTCAGGCTGCCAGTTAGTTAAAATATATGTCTTACATATTTTTAAGTAGGAGAATAATAAGCAGTCATATCATGAAATTATTTTTAGTTTATTGTATTTATATCTCTGTATTATTAGATTTCAATTCGGCAATATTTATATAGAGAGGGATAACATCATGTATATATATATATATATATATATATATATATATATGTGTGTGTGTGTGTGTATAGGTGTGTGTGTGCACATACGTACATATACATGCACACATACATGTATACATATATGCATGCACACAGAATACACATGTATACACAAATATATATTTTGCTTCTTCCTTTTTCTTTCCACTCTCCCTTGGTATATTATACTACAAATAAATATAACATATCGCTAAGTAAATGTTGGCACAAAAATCGAGATGTTGCTATGTGTAAATGAGCTGAAAGTATTTGAACGTGGATCTCAAGTTCATATGTATTGTACCTCTTCACTATGACGACCTCTAGGCATCTAACTCAACAAACATGTGGTCCTGGACATGACGTTTAACTATATCCGATGATGAGACCCAGTTTGAGAGCTTTGGGCGTGTGGAGCCACCTCTTAGTTGCCATTGCTTCCAGGTTCACTCTGCCCCGGAGTGGTAGTACCTGTTAGGGTTCCAACTATGGGTTGAATAGAAATTGAATTGAAAATATATATATATATATATATATATATATATATATATATATATAATCTACTAAAAAAAAATTCTTCAAAATCACTGGATTCGGCATGAAATAACCTAAAAAGAGTTGATATGCCGTAAAACAAAAACAACCAATCAGCAAACATGTTTAATACAATCATTGGTAAATAGGTGTAATTGTTTGCGAACTATTGAGTTACACTAATGTTCTGAATAGGGAAAGTCTGGCCACCTTCGAAATTAACACTTGGAATCCTCGTGTTTTCCATTGGGATATGAAGCCATTCTTAGAATTGATTAGAAACAAGTAATTCTGTTAGCCATGAAAATGTTACAGCAATACAGTAAAGATAAACCATTCGTTCATTTCTCCAAGGTATCAATCTAAAAAAAAAAACTTTGAATAAACCCTAAAACGTGGTGACTGCATAGATATCCTATTCTTAATTTGGATGTAAGGATGGATAATTTTAATTATTCTACATTTTTATGCGACGATTGATAATTTTAATTATTCTAAATTGTTATATAAGGATTGATAATTGAAATTATTCAAAGCTATTCTTTTTTACATAGGAATCACCACTTATTAAGGCCCAGATACCACTCAGAGATAAAGGTTAGTAGTGTACAGTAGTCAATTGGACAATATAGTGATCGTTAGTAATGGAAATTCAGTAAAATTGGTAACTTAAGTAGAACGGCTCATCAAGAACATGTTTACGTTGCACGTGAGGACAATACAGATTGTAGTTTGCTTGAAAGCAGGAAAACGGAAGACAGTTCCACAGGCGTGCACTTCTTAGAAAGAAGCTTTATTCATGGAATCTACGTTTAGGTTTAGGCACAGATAAAGAGTGGTGGTTATATTGACAACGTTTGATGTAGTCTGCAGCATTCTTAAAGCATACCGAAATTAGGTATATTCTAGTCGATTCCAGGTACCTAGATAAAATTTTATACAATCATTTATTTAAGCAAACTATTCTGTGAGGCATCACCCTATAGGAAGTTGTATGATTATTATTTTTTTCTTAGTTAATAGGCTTGTCATAAAGATTAAAACATTAACATTTAAAAGGCATACAAATCGAACTAATTCGACTCTTCGGGTTGGGGGTAACACAGAAATGTTGATTATTAAGCCATGACTAGATATAATGATTAAATCTTTAACCTCTAAAAGTCACCAGAACTTTTTTTAACCAGTAACGGAAGGCAAAATATTATTTTTTTAAGAATCAGTTTGAAAGTGAAAATCTTCAAAGTTGAATATTTACACAGGTAATCCCACGTCGATATATTCCTGTTCTGTAACACAAAAATTAACTGCTACACAAAAAGGTTCATTTATAAAAAAAAATAGTCAATCACTGTATCCCTGTCTTTGGACAAATTAAAACGATTACGTCTTTTGTCTTTCCTGGTTATTATCGCAAAACAATTTGTTTTGATCATTTAAACGTGCAGAAATCGTATCTGTCTGATTTATTACGCTGTTGGATGTTACTGCTCTTCTATAGCGAAACGAGTTGGAGGATTTTTTTTTACTTTACTTTTTAAAATTAAACAAAGCCACCAGGTTCGCAATCTCTCTCTTTCTCTCTCTCTCTCCATCTCTCTCTCTCTATATATATATATGCATTGTTGCGTCTGCACAAATAATTAACAAGAACACGGAAAGTAAGGTATAACAATAATATATTAAGAAGAGAAGTTATATATATATTTACATGTCTTCATATATACTTCAGTTGAAGATATTCCGGCAGGTAGCGTGTTGCATCTATTACTGGAGGCAACATAGGCGTCTTGCCTATTTGGCGGCCGTTGCAGAACTCCCCCGGTATTGGTGATTGATACCTTTATATATCTCACTCACCCACCTATGTTAATTAGTGGGAGTCTCCACAGAACCTGCCTCCCAAGATTTGAATTTGTAGATTTCAATATCTTTTTTTCTTGTGGTTCATTGTAATTGCTTCTGTAAACTTTCTTTTCCTTCCCCATCCTCTCGGTGAGGGCATGGTTTGTGATGGTTCGATATCAAATGCTTCGTATAGTATATCAATTGGATCTTCCTTTCCATCAGGTTTTTCATGTTCGTTGTCTTTTATATGACCTTTTCTCAATTGATTTTGATGTCTTTTGTGTATCCCTTTTGGACCTTTTATCATGTAGACCAAGTCGCCTATACGTTTATCTACCGTACCAAACTCCCAATATGAAATATTATTTTTATACATTTAAAATATACACGATCACCAGGTTTAAACCTTTTACGTGATGTGTACGTAGTTTGATGGACGATTGCTTGCTTTGGTATTAATTTATCAAATGGTGATTTTATTTTTCTAGCAAACATCAATTCTGCTGGCGATAATTTCGACGGTGTATTTGGGTTCTTAGTTATCCTGTATATTTGCAGGAATTGGTGTAATGCTTTATCCGTCGGGGCCCCTATTGATTTTCTAAGTGCACGCTTTGAGATAGAATGGAACGGTGGTGTAGTTATATGTTTTACCTGAAAAGTGTCACAAAAGTCCTTGAAATTATTTGATGTAAATTGTGTTCCGTTATCTGTGACTATAATGTCTGGCACACCAAAACGTGCAAATATTTCATGCAGAAAACTTTTTGTGTTATTTGTCGTGGGGTTCTTGAAACACTTCAGGCCATCTTGAAAAACTATCTACTACGATTAGGTAGTATTGTCCTTCGGTCGATCCAGCAAAGTCTATATGAATGCGTTACCATGGATGGTCAGTTTTTTTCCAAGGTTTATGGACTATCGATGGTGCCTTTGCGGCTAACGCACAACCTTTACACTTGTTTACTGTTAGTGCAATATCCACACCCATGTTACGCCAGTAAACTTAACTCCGCATTATACCCTATTTATACCCGGGTGTCCTGTATGAAAATCACGTAAGATCTTTTTCTGCAAGGTTTTCAAGATAACAGCTCTTTCACTATATAATAAAACATCATTGCATACGGAAAATATGCTTTGCGTTTTTTCATCATTTCCCCTTATTTTTTTCTTTATGTTTGTGATGACATCGTCATTTTCAGCCTTCCTTTTTATATCGGTTAATGTGACTGGTAATTATTTTATTATATTCGCCACCATGTTTTTCCTCATAATTGGAAGGTATAGCTGCAATTACTAACTCTTCAAGGGTTTCCTCCATTTTCGTATGACCTAGTTTTTCCGACCCCAGATATATTATATGAAAATCATAATTTAGCAAGATCGTACCCCAACGGAGTAGGCGATTTGCTGTATATACTTGCAAGCCTTTTTCTTAGCCGAAGATTGTCACTAGAGGCTTGTGATCTGTTTCCAGTATAAAGTGTCTCCCGTACAGGTAACGGTGGAATTTCGTCACCGCGAAAATAATGCTTAACCCCATCTTTTTCTATTTGAGAGTAAGTCTTTTCTGCTGGAAGTAGTGTCCTTGAGGCGTGAGCTATAGGTTTCTTCGATCCATCTGGCAGGATATGCTGTATACATGCTCCTATACCATACGAGCTCGCGTCGCTCGCAAGACTTATTTCTAATGTTGGGTCGTAAAAGTGAATTTGACATTCATTTGTTACATAAGATAGAATAGATAAAATCATATTTACTGGCATCAACACGAGGACAAAGGTCAAAATTTTCACTTACAATTGTGTTAATCTCTTTTTACGTTTAAAATATGCAAAAAAAATCTGCAAATGCCTTTTGCAATTTTTACATCGAATTTTACGAATTTTATTTGTATTTCTCACCTCTACATTTTCAAACAAAACAAAATAAACATTTTTAAAGTATTTATATTTTCTGTAATTGCCAGTTTAAAGACGTTAAAATTACTCAAATAAACCTACTCAGTCGTTGAAACCCTGTTAATAAAAATACTTAACTGTAAACACATAATAACATATAACCTTTTAAAAAAACTGACAACAATAAAAACAGGTATCGTTTTAGCGTCCAATTTTTTTTAACATAGGCATAACCACTTATCAAGGCCCAGAGATCACTCGAGGATAAGGGCTAAGAGTGTACGGTAGTCAATTAGATAATATAGTTATCTTTAGTAATGGAAATTTGGAAAATTTGTTAACTTAAGTGGAACGGCTCATCATCGAACACTTTCCATTAAAATAACGATAAAGCAGAGACAAACTCGTAACATCTCTTCTGTTAGATAAAGATTTTAGAGAAGAGAAAAGGGCATCTCTTACGAGGCGACAAAGTCTATTTTGAACTCTATCAAGGTGGAGCAAGTCCTTCCTAGCAGCTGCTGTCCAGATGTGGCAACAGTACTCCATCCTTGGACGTACCTGGCTCTTATATAGATAGAGAATTGCATCAGCAGTGAGATATCTACTGGATCGATACAAAAATCCCACTATTTTTCCAGAGGCCTTGGCAACGGATTTGATGCATGTGTTCCATTTAAGATCAGGAGTAAAGGTCAAGCCAAACAGCTTCTCAAAACTTGGGGCCTCCCCAAGACGATAGCCACTCGTTTCAATTGATGGCAGATGGGGTTAGAACGTTGATGATGTCAATACAGAAGCTTGGTTTTAGATGCATTAAAATTAACCAGCCACTCTTCCCCATTGTACCACACGCTCAATATCAGAGGAGAGAGAATCGGAGAGAACTTGGTCGTTTACTGTCTTAGATGTGCTACCATAAATGGTAGTCTCATCAGCATAAATGTCTACAAATGATGTAAGGATGTGATTTGAAAGATCATTAATGTAGATCAGGAAAAGAGTTGGGCCCGGGATGGACCCCTGAGGGACTCCAGCATTAATACTGTGATTTTTGCCCATCACCTACTACTCTTATGAACCTATCAGAGAGAAATGATTTAATAATTGAGCTATACAATATATAATAATTTAATAATTGAGCTATACAATATAATAATTCCCCGCTATACTATAGGTGGAGATTTTGGGAAGTAAACATTTACGCCATACCGTATCAAAGGCCTTTGATATGTCAACAGCAATTGCCCTAGAAAGGTTGGCTCCGTCGAGAGATTTGCTAATCCTTTGAGATATAACTGTAAGCAAATCTGCTGTAGATCTAGTAGAACTGAAACCATATTGTGTGTCACTAAGAAGGTTATTTTTGCTGAGATGGTTGATTACTTCTATATTTAACACAGATTCCAGCAACTTACTCATGACGCGCAGGAGACTTATTGGTCTGTACTGAGAGGGGAATGAGCGATCACCTGAATTCTTAAATACAGTGCATACTTTACTTATGAGATTTTCCAGGGTGATGGGAAGCAATTCTCCTTAAGACAACGTTTAAACAGTTTTGTAAGTATGGACGCTAGTTCTGGTATAAATCTTTTGATTACTATAATTGGAATACCGTCAGGGCCGGTTGCTTTTTAAAACGATTGTTTTTCTTGTATTTTCATTGCAAGTTGGAATCGTTTTCAAATGTTAAAAAAAAACTATTAGATCAATTTACATAAATAATATTTGATTTACCCAGGCTTCGCGTGATTAAAAACTATTAATAGACATTTAGAACTTGATAAAAAAAATGGTTCTCCTTTTGCTTTCAGAATTGTTTCATTATTATTTTCATTGCAAGTCAAAATCGTGTTCAAACAACAACGAAAACAACAAAAAAGCCTTTTCTAATATAAAAAAGAAAAACATCTAATTGGTCAATTTACAAATTAAAAAGAAGTTTACCTCCCAAAAAGAAATCAAAGTCTACGTATTTTGGCTAATACATTGCAACGGCCTGTAAAAATAATATGAAAGAATGATTTTAACATTGTAGAGTGGGGAATAGTTTACTAGATAAATTTAATGTAAAATGACCACCCACTTCTTGGTCACATAGCGGTAATAAGGTCGTTAGTATTTTTGTCACGTTTGGTTGCAGAGAAGGTTATAAGTTCCAAACTTTTCAAAATACATAGAAACTTGGCTAGGGATTTTAATCCTAAGCTCCCAAAATCAACAGAGATCAAACAATTCTTGTAATGCTCGGGTCCCTTCTGGTTTTGTAGTTGGAGTTTAGTCCTGTGCAGTTCTAAGAGGTCCACTCTCGTAAGTTTTACCTTCTCTCATTGATAAACGGTTAGTTTATTGCTAATTGCATGAGTCGATCTTGTTGGAGAATGCCGACGGGTTTGCCCAGGCACTTTTTGCAGGTCAAAGTGCCCCTACGCTAGGGCGCTGCGTTCTCAACCTCACTTTCCGATCCTGGTGTCTATGTTCTTGCAGTAGGTCATAAATAAAAAAAATAATAATACGTCGAAACACTTAAGAACTTGTGCGTGAAGGGTAACTTTTCATTGTTTAAAGAGTTCCTGTCTCGCCGTTTTATATTACTTAATCAGTTGATTCTTATTTTTTAATATTCTAAAGGCTGTTAACAGACAACAAAACCAAAAATGGTAGACCTGTATTTGCTTTGTTTAGTTTTTTTTTTACAAATTTTTCAACGGATTACACCTCCCTTATATAAAAGAATTTTCATTTAATCTAAGAGCAATGATGATAAGACCTTTATTATCCAAGGTATACCGTATTGTTGTCACTGGTGTCCATATTTTTTTGCGAGTGCGTAAATTCAATTTTGCTCGTTTATACAATAATTATGCATACTCACTTGCACTTTTGTACGGTAATTCTGTATAGTTACTATACTATAGAAAGCTTTTACATACACTGATATATACGTTTGAAGCCAAAACATCGCATTTCCTTCGAAATATATTTATGAATTTCAATATACATTTCAAACAAAATAAATGCCTGTTTATTTTGTAATAATGCGTTGTTTTGGCTTCAAACGTATATAATACGTATTTGATTTTATTCAAACTCAATCAGCGCTTCTAAGGAACAAAATCTTAACGTGAATTCCGCGTGGCCAAACGCACCGTTCCGAGATTTAAAAAACTACCGTAAAAACAACAAACGGGATTCTACTTGAATAAAAAAAAAAAAGCAACAAACGGGATTCTCTCTGCTCCAACAACATTGGAACAAAAAAAAAAAAAAAGGACAGAAAAACATACTAAAGATGAAGGTTTCCTTCGAAATATATTTATGAATTTCAATATAAATTTCAAAAATATAAATGTTTATTTATTTTGTAATAATCCGCTGCTTTGTCTTCAAATGTATATAATACGTATTTCATTATATATATATATATATATATATATATATATATATATATATGTATATATATATATATATATATTTGTATATTTTTGTATTATTTAGACACGTTTGATTGAACATAGTTATTCTTTTTCCCGATCTAGTTGGATATCTTTTCGATTGACGGAATGGTCCTTTAAATTTCTACAGGCATATTATATAAGATGGCGCCCAGAAGTTGTTGGTCGGCCATATTTTTCTCAAGCGCTTTCTATCGGGCATCCGTTTGTCTTCTGGAACAATTGTAGTCCTTTTCTTTTCCTTTTCTTTTCCTTTGAGGCTTGGTGTATTTATAATTATTTTTTAATTGGCTCTAAAGGTGGATGCGGGAGGGTTGGGGTGAATTATTTTGATTTTATTTCATTTTTAGTTTCGATTTTCCTATTTTATAGTTTATTATTGAGTTTCCTGTTAGTTATTAAATACTGTTAGTATATTCGTCTTGGTATTAAATGAGATTCTGTTAAAAAGGGCTGTAGACTTTTATTTGTATGGCTTCTAGTAATTTTAGTCGTCGTGTCTAGCTATCGATTTTTAGTATTTGGAGTTAAGATACTGTACATGTCGATATATATATATATATATATATATATATATATATATATATATATATATATATATACATATGTATATATATATACTTAATTGGCTGAAAAATGCGGAGCTCGTTGTTTGTTTGTTTACAAACAGGCGGTTTGAGCACTGTAAGAATGGTGGCGGATGTCTATTTAAATAGACATTCTGACGAGTTATTTGCGGGCGTCCTTTCTGTGGTCGAGTGGGAGAACTGCCGACTGTCAACACGACGGATCAGGGTTCAACCCTTGGCTTGGGAGAGATGCTAGTCTAGCGGCACTGGTGAGTTGTGATACAACGAAACAGGATTGCATGCCGATGACTATATATATATATATATATATATATATATATATATATATTATTAATTAAAAATCTTGTTATTTAAAATTAACTCAAATTTTCGAAAAAAAATATATATAGAATCCGTAAGAAATACACAAGTTTAATTTTCCGACAAGGAGTTCAAAGAAACAAGAAAATCCTGATTCCACGACGTTTCGCTGAATGCAGTTTTTCTCATCAGATGGAAGAGGTTTGCAAAATAGACAATAAAATATGCGTGTTTATGCATTGAAGCAACCCAGCACTATTAACTTCATCAAACTCCCATCAAAAAGTTATTTAATAGTTAGTGACAATTTATGAAAGCAAAAAAAGGGAAAAGGGGGGAAAAAGGATATGGTAAAAAAAAACAAAAAACAATGAGAAGGATGGTAAAATCCAGAACAGCAAAAATCCGGAATGGATCCATGGAAAACCCATTAATAATCTATACATATATATATATATATATATATATATATATATATATATATATATATGTATATATATATATATATATATATATATATAATAGAACCCCGGGATACGGCATTAAACAGTAGTAACAAAATACAGTACAGTATACAATACGCATGTATATAATCAAACGACATTAAACAAAACCACTGTAAGGTGAGGGGTATACCGAAATCAGGGACAGGAAACATCGTATTCCACATCATATACTGAAAAACCGTCTTATGGCCACTGTATCCCAGGGTATATATATATATATATATATATATATATATATATATATATATATATATATATATATATATATATATATATATATATATATATATACAGAGAGAGAGAGAGAAAGGAAGAGATAAATATGCATTCTTGAGTCTGAATTTTTTTTTCTATACATTTTAATGAGAAATTAAACCAGCGATAAATTAATCAGATTATAAAAATATGCGTAATGTTGTATAAATCTCTCTTAAGAATCGTGTCTCTAATTCCCAGTAGACCGTTACGTCTTATATACTTTGTTTGGAGTAAACCAAAGCTAAAACAAAAAATTAACTTCACACTGTCACATACTTATAGATGTGGATCAATAAATTATTTCGTATGATAAATAATTCACGCTTCAATAAAACATTCGATCGTTATCGCAATAGAATCATCCAAATGAAAAATGACAGTCGTGAAAACATTATTGAAACCAAACACCCGCGGGAACGAAACTCCAATCACTTTCATCCCGAGTGAATATCATTCTTACGAAATTATTAGAATTTAGTTAACGCCTTCCGATTGCATATATTCAGAAAGAAAGGGGAGATAATTCATATCATGCAAAGCGAATGGAAATCGGCATATGAATCCGTGACAACGTCTCATGGAGAAAATTTGAGTTGATTCATGTGTCATTTTACAGTTAATGACGTGGCGTATTTTGCATTGAGAAATTATTTCTGATAAATTAGTTCGTCTCATGCGCATGCGCTAGATGTAATTTCTTCCTTCTGCGCGTGTAAACGTGTGAAGAATTGTGAAAAACATTCCTAATTTCTTCTTTTAAGTATTTACACTTTAAATGCCTTTAGAGGTTTTAGGATTAAAATACCAATTAACACACACACACTCTCTCTCTCTCTCTCTTTCTCTTTCTCTCTCTCTATCCTTCTCTTTTTCTCCGTATATATTTTTCCTTTCTGTCCTTCTCTCTCCGTTTCACTTATCTGCGGTTGAATGTACGTGTGTATTTATGTGCCACATAACGCCGGCGCGCGTATGCAGATGAATGCGGAATAACATCACCGGTAAGAAAAAAATAAATAATTTAAGAAGATCGTATTGGAAACTGGAATAACTTTCGAGATCACGTTCGGGACGTAAGTGACGTCACTGCCACAACAATGAGGAAATAATTGTCGTTGTTAAAAAATTATAGCCAAACTAAATTATGTTTTTTTTTGTCTTCTTTGCGACTGAGACAACAAACCTGTTGGTTCCCGGACAACGTTGCGTATGTTCAATTAAAAAAACACATCTCTACTTGATGAGCGTTCTTATCGATGTGTAATATCAAAAAAATTTAACGAAATCTTATTATTTTTCACTTTTCGAAAGTATCTACGCCAGTTTTCAATATAGAAGCCTGTTTTCTCCATCATTTAGTTCAACTATTATGAAAACTAAAGTTAAAACTGCTCTTAAAACAGGAAGTTGCTTGTGGAATTAATAAAAAGAGTTGTTAGTGTGTATGATGGCCTCAGGAAAGGGGGATGAAGAAAGCTACGAACAATTGGGTATGATAGAAATAAAATATCGCACAAAAAAATTAAATACAAGAAAAGACTGTCGGTATTTTCGACTGTTAGTCCGACAATCTGTAGTCTTGCGTTAAGTCCGGGTATTTTATCCAAGAGAGTACTAATCTCGTGGTTCATATAATGGTTAGCAGAGTCCATTATAAGTGAACAGATAAGTAACTACAGCACCTCTTTGCAAGTTTTTACTCTGCAAGGGGTGCATAGTATCTTTTCTTGTTGCAGTTTTTATTTTATTTTACAAAGGAGTTACCACTTACCCAGGCACGAATGTCACTCGAGGATAAAGGTTAATGAATGTACAGTAGTCAAAGGAAACGTGTCAGAGTAATCGGTAGTATTGGAAACTTGTTAAATTTGATTATTAAAGGGAATGGCTCATCAATATTTTGTTCACATTGGACTTGAAGACAACCATATTTTAATCAGGTGAAAAGCAGGAAAACAGAACAGAATTTTACAGGCGTGCACTTCTAAGAAAGAAGCTTTGTTCATGGAATCTACGTTTAGGTTTTGGCACAGATAAAAAATGAGGGAAATTATTGATAGTGGTTTCAGTTAGACGAGTGTTGTTCGTGAAAATCAGGACTAGGGGACCATAGATTGGAGCTCAGACGAGCACTTGCAATGAAAATAAAGATACACCAGGGACAGGCTCGATTCATCCTTTCTGTGGGAAAAGGGTTGCAGAGAAGATAAAAGGGAATCCCACCTTTGCTTTGAAATATATTTTAAACTCTATCAAGAGAGGATAAGCTGCTTCTAGCAGTTTCTGCACAGATGTGGCAACAGTACTTGGACGTACTTGGCTCTTATACAAGTAAGACATTGAATTAGCAATGAGATATGTACTGGAGCGGTAGAATAATCCACTTATCTTTCCACTAGTCTTGGCAACGAGTTTATTGTACCTGTTTCATTTCAGATCAGGAATAAAGGTATGACCTAGAAGCTTGTCAAAACATGGGGTCTCCCCAAAACGAAAGCCATTCATTTAAATTGATGCCAGACGGGGATCACAGCGTTGATGATATACAGATAGAAGCTTGGTTTTAGATGCACGAAAATTAACCAGCCACCCCTTTCCCTATTGCACCACTCGATCAAGACTAGAGAAGAGAGAATCAGAGAAACTTGGTCGTTTACAGTCTTTGAAGTGTTGCCATAGATGGCAGTGTCGTCAGCATAAATGTATACAAATGAACTTAGGATATAATTTGGGAGATCATTTATGTAAATCAGGAAGGAAGGTTGACCAAGAATGGACTCCTGTGCGACACTACTATTAATAATGTGAGCTTCTGATTTCAGCCAATCAATTACTTCTCTTATAAATCTATCAAGGAGCAACAATTTAATAATTGAAAAGCAATTTCCAGCTATAATGTAGCTGGAGATCTTGTGAAGTAGACCATATACCCTATCAAATACCTTTGATAAGTCAAGAGCAATTGATCTACAAAGAAAGTGTTAATAAATACAAGAGAGAGATTAAACGCTCAGCATTAGTTCAATCATCATAACAATGCCATTTGCAATCCTCCCTAATACATACGGGCGAAATAAAAATATTAAAGTTATTATGTTTGCGAACGCCACTCGTACAATAAAATTCTCGAGTTTAAATCTTACTATTCCGAGCAACCCACCACTTTTTAACAAATGCCTTTTATGAAAAAAATTGAATTAGTGTGAAATTCTTGATAAAATTCGAACACTCTTCGATATATAATGCATAAGAAAACAATTATCACATGCATGTGACGGTATTTATTTGCTTCCCCACTCAGCAAATTAGGCACAAGGCCGTTTTTTTAACGTGGAGAGTGAAGGGGAGGGGGACTAGTTCCCCGAAAGGGAACTTGATAGTTACAATTGGTATGAAGGGTTTCCCCTACAGTGACCAATAACTGGTTGCTCTGGAGCAATAGTCTTATATGTGGGGTTACCCCCCCATATATGGTCTTTGAGATTCGTGCCCAGCCCCCGCAGGGACCGGGCGAAACTCAGATGCGTGTGACTGTTTTCCATAAAACTATATTTAATTATCCTATATTGATATCCTTTGCTGTAATTTATCGTACTGATGATGTCGACACACCAGTTTTCTGTTAGATCAACCAAGTTAAACAACGTTGAACCGCGTCACTATAGATATGTAACCATTTGTAAATAAAACTAGACACTGCGTGTAATGTCTCTTGACTGCAATATACTTTCGATTCGGAAACGTAGGTAAATTTAATATCTCATTTAGTGAATATCTGATAGTCAACCAATGTGACTACAACTTCAGAAAAATTCAATCAACGTCGAAAATGTTCTGCTATTATGTAAATGTCACTGTGTGTGTTTTAGTTCAAACATAGACGGAATTTGATTAACAACATTATCGTTATTATTTATTTTTTTCTGCGAATTAATTCACCGAGACAATTATTCCTCGGAATATATTATATTGTATGGATCATTGATTCGATAATAATACATATGCAACTGGCATAAATTAAAATATCATGATTACGCGTATTGTACGGCCGGAAAATGTCGGGCGTCCGGCTAGTACAATCTTAAATTTATCATTCTTGTCATTAATATGAATTTTAATAATTAGTTTTTTTATGATATATAAATAGTATATGACAGGAAACGTCTTAAATGCTAGATTACGTAAATCGTTAAAGGTAATATTTAAATCCCTATATGTGAGTGGTAGCAAGTAGAATTGTATCAATATTTTTTCTGTAATTACACAGTATAACGAATAAACTGTCGCTTTAAAAAAGACGAGATGATTCCATTACCTTTGGATTAAAACCAGTTTTCTGTTTTTGTTGCAGAATATCTACTAGTTGACGCATAGGGGCCTTATATTATGTCTAAAAATTACACACTGTTCAACGAGCGTGTTCGAAGATGCGTCGTTGTACAACTCATGCTCTCTACCGATCCAAGTTATGGAATCACGACCATTGCCAGCATCCTCAAAATTTCATTCATTTGATTCAGCGCTTTAGGGACGCGCCCAGGATTATGAAAACAACTTTTCCAACGACATTTATGGTCTTTGGTGTAGTTTTAAGTGAGGGTGGGTTCATGCCACTTAACATCGTCGAATTCGACATGAAAGTCAACAAGGAAGTGTACCTGGGTGTGCTAAGGAGTGTGGCGATCTCCTGGCTCAATCAGATGCATGATGGCAGACCTCGGGTGTAGTAGCAGGACTCGGCGCAGGTCCACAAGTCCAGGCTTGGCTCCAGAAGGAGTGCTATGACTTTGCACCCTTTTCTCACTGGTCTCTTCTTTCCCCCGACTTAAACTCGCCGAACTACTTCGTTTGGTCATATGTCGAGAACATCACAAACATGACCTCCAACAACACTAAAGCGATCGCCGATATCCGCTGAGTATTCGCCGAGCGACCACCGGCGCTTATGGAAAAGGCATGCTGCCAGTTCTGGATCCGTATCGAGGCGTTTATATAGACTGAAGGCGGCTACAGTGAACAGATGTCAGCTCTATTATATGATTAAGTAAACTGAATTGATTTTTTTCAATAAAAATTTTAAAATAAACGTGAAATGTTGTTTTCTTAGGGCGACAAGTCATCGTTTCGACCTCTATCAAGAAAATTGTGAAGCCATCTCTAGTGACATCAATAAGAACTTCAGTTTGTTTACAGTCTTCGTTTATTAGTGGAAAATCGGATATTAAACTAGAAGCCATACGTATTTTTAAGCAATGTAATTTTATATAGGTTCAGGTTAGTAAAATTTATTTTTATAAAAGCACACATGTCAGGACGAATTAGAGTAACCCTTTACAAAGTACATGGTCCGTATTGTTCGATTTATTGCTATGAAGAGTTTAACTAACTCTTTGTCCATCGTTGTCCATGAAGACTACGAGCATGGCTGATGATTATGTGACTTGCCCGTGGATATTTTTGTGGCTAGAGTTGCACACCACATGTCTTTTGAGTCGGCACTGTTTTTTATTCCAGTGGCAAGTAGAAATCCAGAACCACTGGAAACAATGACGAGCTAAACGGAGAACACCTACGGCGTCTATTATTCCCAAATGGTCATCTATCTATTACTGGCCAAGCTCATCATTGTTTAACTTCGGATATCTGACAAGAACCAGTGTTTCAATATGATTATGCTTTACGTCTAATGATGATAAAAATACCCGTTTTTAAACGCATTTCACATAATTTGTGTCTAGTTTATGGAATTCAAATCTGACTTTCCAAATTGGAGGTTATAGTTAGAATACTCCCATATTACTGGAGTCGGGAGTAATATTTATTATTTGATGTATGACAAACAGTAGTAAAATATTGATACTTGTGCAGACGTAACTAACTGGGTGATTGGCTTTACTCGGAGAAAACATTAAAATACAATAAAAACACCAGAAAAAAAGTATATAACGAAAATAAAAAAAGCAACAACGACCGACCGTAATAATTTCTGTTTTATTCTTTTGACGATTTTTTTAAATGAAAAAAAAAAATAAACAAGTTGTATTTTTTCTCGTGATAATTCGTCAGGCAATTGCAATGAATTGATGTTGCTTTGTAGTAAGCCAATCAGATTCTTATTTGATCACACACCCATTTTTTTTTTTTTGTATTCATGCGTTTGCTATTTACTCAGCACTTTAATAAATTTTGATTAAAGAAATATGTAAAGAACTGAGAATCTGATTGGCTGCGTAGTAAATCCACTGAGTATATATAATAGTATGAAGCAACACTAATTACATTGATAGCCTGAGAAATTCCCACGGGGATAAAACGCAGAAAACTCTGTGTAGATTACTTGCCATATAAATTTTAAAACTTACTGCCTAGTACTACTTACGTAGTGAGAATTATCGAAATACTTACTGAAAAAAATGTACATACAATATTATGTAGACTATCGGCGGGTAATTATATGCAATAACATACTTGCAATCATATTGGGATTAAAAGCAAAAAATAAGATGCAACATAAACTTTATATTAGAACAGTATTTGAAAGTCTAGAATAAGAAATCAAGCTGAGTTCTTAAGAATCTGAGTTCTTACTAAGATAACATTTTTAAGGCAGATTATAGACAGAAAAAGGGAAAAGGCCAGAGTCAGAAACGGCTGAAGCTATTAAGGATATTATAATGTTGTGACCCTTTTGGCTGTGATCACAGCGTAGTATCTCTGTTAAGTGTGGCAAACGAGGCCAAGGGTTGAAGCATTATTATTGTTATTATTATTGTTATTATTATTGTCACTCTATTAATTGATTCGAGTGACGGTGGAGCGCTGCATCAATAATTATGATTAGAAAATTAAAAAATTAAATCAGGAAAAAATGATTGACATATAATAATATCGCAAAAGGAATGTGAAAATAGAAAATAGATGTAAACATGATTTTTTGTTTGCATAAACAAATAACTAGATTGAGGTTACGTCAGCTGTTGGGCTGAGACACGTTATGAGAGACTAATGAGACACGTAATGAATTTTCGATTTAGGGAGATTCTAGGCAGTCGTTAGCTGGACAGCAGAGGAAACAGACGACAAGACGGGAATTGGTCTCCATTATGTAGGGAGCGGCGCCATTTCAGGCAGCCAAAATGGAAAAACGTGTAATCTCTGAAGATGCCGGTCGGATCATGGAAATAAATGTTCGGAAATAATTCAGGTATGTGTTGTGTTATTTACATTTGCTAAAAAGAAGTGTTTGTCTACAACCGTTTCGATAGGTCCACGTCAATCGTTTCCTGTTAGAACTGTTGCATAGATGTTAAAATAGACAAACTAGACGATCAACTAAATGATATGGCGTATATATATATATACACGCATTTACATGTACATGAATATACAGAAAAAGATAAACTCCACTCTTCAAGTTGTACGTCGTTATAGAATATATTCACATACACATTACACAAGAGACCCCTTTTTAGAGCCCCATAATATAACACTAGTTAACATTGCTATACCCCAGGCTTTCTCTGGATTAGTAAGTTACTAATGCATATATATCATAAAAATATATTGTTGCATAGTGCGTGTGAGCGCGTCAATAAGTATCAGAAGCAGTGAAAGATTCTCAGCATGTAAATATGTTAGCAGCAGAAATAGTCGGAAAAACTACACATACAAATTAGGAAGTGTGCGCGAGAAGAAGGAAAACGGGAGAAAACAATGCAAAACCTGATTGAAGAGAGAAAAGTTCGCGTCGAAGGAAATAGACGTGTGAAGTTGCAGGCGAGAAATGGCTGGCTGTGTGAGGTCAGATAAACAAAGAGACCGACGTTAAATAATTTTGTTAAAAAAACACAAAATGGATATTGTCAGAAGGATGCGACCAGCTATTCAACAAGTAAAAAAAGATGTATATTAGCAGACCTCCCGCTAACACATTTTAACTTTAAGAGGAAAATCATTGTAGCAGCAGGTAGTAGCAGTGATGGACTAGATGCTGTACTGCTTCACAAATTCGAGGATGGATTTTCAAAGCCAATAGCACATTCCTCAATGATGTGGACTACAACGTTGAGTGTAATTCGATTGAATTACAATTTTACAATAGAATATGTAGCATCAAAAAAGATATGTCACGCTGATTAGTTATCATGATTGATACTTAATTACTTGGAATCACTGGAAGTAACAGCAATTGCACTCAGAGACAAAAGTGAACTGTCGAATTTGTTACGCAATGCGAACAGGAAACTTCCGGTAACGCTAAAAGACCTGAAACACTGCTGTTGGGCATGAAATGAAACCGCAAGTCTGGTGAAACGAGTAAAATACAAAAAGAAAATAGTGTATCAATATTTTGTATATGCGACCACGTGTTGCTATTTTCAGATAAAGTAGTACTTCCAGCTACTCTTTACTGAGTATTCAAAAAGTTCAACACAAAACATCCAAGGATTTCACGAATAAACTCGTTAATGAGAGGTTACACTAACTGGCTTAGGATGGACCAAGAAATAAAACTCGTTAAAACAAGGCATATGATGTCAACTAGCAGCAAGTGATCCACCGATAAAAATTCAACCATTAGTAAAGAGGTTTTCGACGTTGAAGGATACGGTTATGCATTTGTGGGTGGAGTTTAATTATAGAAGATCGATGAAGTCAGTGGTAGATTTTATGCAGTATTTACTATGGAATGTGAGGTTGGATAATGTTATTGATTGTTTTAGCGATATTATATACCGGGGTGGGGATTTGAGAGATTATGGGTCTTAGAGGGTAACCGGTTTTGTTAATTTTAATTTTCCCGTATATGTAGCCGGCTTTATAGTCTCTCATTATTTTATTTAGTTTTATTTTTTTCGAAATCAGTGTTGTTTGCCGTTATAAAATGGTTAATTTGTTTTGTTTTTAGTTTTTCTGTAGGATTTTTTGTGAGTTGTTTAAGTTTTGTTTTATCGCAGAGAATGTTGTTTATTTTCATGTACTAACCGATTAAAGTTTAGATTGTTTACACATTGGATTCAGCCATTCATATAGTGATGTCAGTATTGTTGTAAAGTTCTTTGGCTGCTTCTTTTAGCTTTGGGTTAGGAGAAGGTAAAGTTGTTTGCGTTTGTATAGATTTTTATATCCTTCAGCTTTTAAGAGATGTTTGAGGTTGGGGTGTATGGAAATTTTATTTATTTATTTTTTTTAGGTTTTGGATTTGTTGGTAGAGTATTTCGATTACGCATAGTTTAACGTTTTGGTCGTATTTCTAAGAAAGTGGCAGGTGGGGCCAAGGTTAACGAATTATTTTTTTTGTTCTCTAAGGGAGGTGTTGGATAGATTTAATTATCTTTCTTTAATGTTGGGAAGATAGATGTGTCCTTTGTAGAATCGGTTCGGTTTTGGTAGTAGTTTTATTTTGTGTTGGATTTGGTCGTGGTTGGAGCATTCGGAGATTGTGTGAAAAATGGTTTGGAACTTGAGTTTAAATTGTTTTATTCTTTGAGTTGTAGCTTAATTGTTTGAAGTTCTTTAAGGTGTGGATAACCTCGTTAGCGAATGATATTTGTCTTCAGGTCAGGTTTTTCCTGAAGTCGCTAAGAAATCCTTCGTCTGTAGTGCTAGATCGTGTAATTCTGTAAATTTCGGCAGCAAGTCATTATTCAAACAAGCCTGATTGAACGCGACAGAATTATTCTTTTTTCCGATTTTTCTTGATATCTTTTCAATTTGATTCACCGCTCATACAATAAAGCCGACAAACATTTTACATTCTATAAAGTTTGGACTTTAGTCTGTTTTCTTATTTCTCTCTCTCTCTCTCTCTCTCTCTCTCTCTCTCTTTCTTCTCTGAATACTTGGTATATATATATATATATTTGTTTTTCTCTGCCTTTCTCTCAGGACTTTCCTTTCAAGATTCTATCCAATATCTAGATTAATGTGGTTAATCTTGATAAAACAAATAGGGCGCCAATACAAAAAAAAAAAAAACATGGTACACCCATTAGTGTTTTGCTAAGCAAGACTCAATCTCACGAATATATCAGATGATAGTTGACCTCGCCTTTTTCTCTATCGCTTCGCAATTTCTATTCCTATTCATTACTTGAAATATTTGAAACGAAACAATCGATGAAAAACAGAAGACAAAACTCATCGATAAGACAAAGAAGACAGACCTAATTGTAAAGAAAGAGAAAAACTAATCGATAATAAAAAGAAGACAAACTCAACGTTGAGGAAAAGAAGACAAATACTAATGAAGGCAAATGCTAACTTACGCGCCTAATTCTTCCTCTCGCTCACATTCTTTATCTGCTTATAAGATATTTGTGTTATTATCAATTACGTTTAAGATAAATCCTTTTCTTTGCTTGTAAAATAATATTTTATCATTCCATACACTTTTTTCTCTTTTTATTATTATAGATACAATAACAGGCCTCCCAGCGTTGCCCGATCGTAAAATCCGTGCGGATATTTTATTTTAATTAATACAGAAACTAAGAGGAGTATGTGAGCATTATCTTTTCTCCTAAACAGTTCACTTCGAGTGAGTAAAAAAAAATACTCGAACTGAGATCGAAGACAAAACTTAAGGAGAGTTATACAAGTACAATAACGATTAGACTAGCTTGACACGATCTTTATAAAGTGTTTTCAAACCTCCTTATTCTTAAAGCGAAGGGGCTGTCATATTTAACGGTCGTGCATGCGCATTTGTAAAACAGTTGACAAATCCGAGACGTCAAGTACCAATTCTTCAGTTTTGACTCCTAAGCTGCTCTTTTTTCCGGTTGAAGGTTGTTCAAAACGTTATCCACATGACTGAATACCCTCTATATCAAGTTTGTAGATCGATAATTCGTGGAGTATATAGGTTGAGAAATATTTTTACATACAAATTCTCAAATTGTCCGATATGTAGATTATTAAGATTAAGTTTCTCAATCTTTTATTATAAAATTAAGTTTATGTACGTGATTATTCTTGTTTCTCCTTTATAATTTTTTTTTACAAGGAGGTCACCACCTATCAAGGCCCGGAAGCCACTCAGGGATAAGGGTTATTGCATGTACAGTACGTTGTACGTTAGTGTTGAGATTTCATAAAGCGTCTACTTGAGGGGGCGGCCCATCAGGAACTTGTTTGAACTTGAAAGCCCCCAAGTTGTAGTCAGGTGGGAAACAGGTAGACGGAACAGAGTTCCACTGGCGTGCTGTTCTAAGAAAGAATATGTGTTCATGGAATTTACGTTTTGATTTAGGCACAGATAGAGAGTGGGGGAAATTTTTCACAGTGGTTTCAGCTAGACGGGTGTTTTTCGTGAAAGATTGGCGAGAGGGGACCAGAGATTGGAGCTCAGACGAGCACTTGCCATGGAAATAACGGTAAAACAAAGACAGGCTCGCAACGTCTCTTCTGTGGGAGAGAGGTTGCAGGGAAGAGAAAAGGGCATCCCCCACTAAGCCACGAAGTCTATTTTATACTCTGTCAAGGTAGGATAGGCTATGTTTAGCATCCAGCCCAGGTATGGCAGCAGTATTCCATCCTTGGACGTACCTGGCTTTTACATAGATAGAGAATTTCATCAGTAGTGAGATATCTTCTGGGGCGGTAGAAGCAACCTACCATCTTTCCAGCAACCTTGGCAACAGACTTGATGTACGTGTTCCATGTCATATCAGGAGTAAAGGTCAAACCCAGAAGCTTGTCAAAACATTGAGCTTCACCTAGGCGAGAGCCATCCATTACAATTGATGCCAGATGGGGGTCAGAGCGTTGATGGTGTAAAGATAGGAGCTTGGTTTTAGATGCATTAAAGGTAACCAGCCACGTCTTCCCTCACTGAACTACACGCTCGAGATCAGAGGAGAGAGAATCAGAGAGAGCTTTGTCATTTACGGCCTTTGATGTGTTGCCGTAGATGGTCGTGTCATCAGCATATATGTCAACGAATTATTTAAGTATGTGTTAAGGATAATCATTGATGTAGATCAAGAAGAGAGTTGGACCCAGGATGGATCCCTGAGGGACTCTAGCATTAATACTGCAGGCCTCTTATTTTTGTCCATCGACCACTACTCGTATGAGCCTATTAGAGAGAAATTATTTAATAATTGAGAAAACATTTCCAGTTATACCGTAGCTGGAAATCTTGTGAGGTACGCCTGTATGCCATACCTTGTCGAAGGCCTTTGATATGTCAAGAGCAATTGCCCTAGAAAGGTAGCCTTTGTTAAGAGATTCACTAATCCTATGAGCTATGACCGTTAGCATATCTGCGGTAGATCTTGCAGAACGGAAACCATATTGCGTGTCACTAAGGAGGTTATTTCGGCTGAGGTGGTTAACTATTGACTAATTATGTTATTAGTAAGATTGGGGTCGATTTCCTTGCTAAGAAAAATGAAACCTTTATGTATAACTAGAAGGCGCGTTTAAATATATTTTAATTTGTAGAGATTTAGTATATATCATAATAGATTTAATTTAAAAAAAACGTGACTTGCGTGCCATTTTGATATGTTACCAAAAATGCCGCGTAGTGGGTGCGCATTATAAAGTTAAGAGGTTTAAAAGATAGTAGATAGAAAACGTTATTTAAAGAAAAAAAAATGCTGCGTGGTGGGCGCGAACTTGCACAAGTTTAGTTAATAAGCGAACAATCTCTCGATTGGATCGAGGCGACAACGATGATACACGTTGCCAATTTATCTTTTTTAAAATAAAAACAACGAAACCACCGCTGTCGCATGCGTGATTAACAAACAGCGTCGAAACCAAGATATTTACTTGACCCCCTTCCAAAAAAAACAAAATTTCTACATGAAATAATTGACGATTTTTCTTATATCTCAATGTTAGTGCTCGAGAAACTGGCTTTCTAAAGTATTCCAAGCTTCATGCCTGTATAATGAGGATGGCAAAAAATTTAGCGGACATACAAACACACAAGCGTGCAAAAATACAGCCCACAAACACATAATAATCATTTAAATAAAAATTTTGAGTCTAGCATCTTAATATCTAGGCCGTGTTTACTGAAGATTGTTTTGACATAAGCTTGACTTGTAGAATAATAATAATTATAAAAACGTACCTAAAAATGTGAGTTGAATAAAAATTATAAACCTGACAATTATATGTGAAAGAAACATCTTGGAATTGTAAAAAAAAAAGTTAAAAGTACAATGCTTAAAATGGAAAAGCTTATACAAGTGTAATCCAAGTCAAGTCTAGTAAATCACGGTAGACGAATTAAACGCCTTTGTAGTAGGGCTACTGCGACAATACCATCCCAAAAATGGGCGTTTCACGTGGTCAAAAATCCTTATATAACAGCAGCTGAGAAGGATAACGTAATTGGTTGACACTTGGGTCGTCGAATTTCGGTATGGATACTCCCCACCGAACATCAACGACCCACAATCGAAAATAAAACATATTGCTATATTTTTCATAAATCCGCATGTAGTCGTTCTTTTGGACACAGCTGGACTACACCATATTGATAGTTAGACGGTTCAACTCTCTGTCTATTCCAAATCGTGTGATAGATACTGTCTTCTTATATTTATATTATATTATATTATATTATGATATTAATTTTATATTATTTTTTATTGATATATACATTTATTTTATAGTTTATATTATTATTTATGTAAGAAAATAAAATTTCTTGATATTTTAACAGGAAAACTGTCCTCTCATGATATATTCTGACTTCCTTACTCCTCCCACACCTTTCTCCCCTCTAGGATTCCCTTATGCTACACAAGAACTGATGTTGATTCATTAAAAATGGTCTAAAGGCAATCTGAAGCATTCTATATATTTCTGTTGCGTTTTTCTTAATTTAAAACAGATTTTTATTGCATATAACTGTTCTAGAGTTTTCTCTCATCCAGATAGCATTTTTGTAAATTCACCAGCTGTGACAATCAGGCTTTAGTAGGGTGTATTTCAATTCCTGCTGTAGCTGTTCATTTGAACGTGAAATCATTAGCTAGCACTCTTATACTATGCATAATAATAACATATTGAATATTCAAGTGTCTACGACAATTTTAAATGCCCCTAGAGAAATAATCTGGAAACTTATCGAAGGCAACTCGTACTTTAGTAATAGCCATTTTTATTAAACTGTAGTAGTTTTTGATAATTTATAATTCTAGTGGACTAATAATATAATAGATTAGCATACACGTATAACTCAAGAGCGTCATTCATCCATAAATCAACTTATTTTTGTGGGCATTCGTTTACTTGATATCTTTCAAATTAAAATTATTTATAGAAAAAAAGTAACTACGTGAAGAACCACGTAAAAGTTGTCAACATCTGTAAGTGAAAGTTTTACGTTGGACCCCAACTGGATTCGATCTTTCCTAGATCTTCATTTTGTGTTGTTAACCACTTAGCCACTGTCACCTGCTTGATACTGCTTGTTGTTATTGTTGCTGTTGTTTGGCTATACATCGGGATAGAGCCTACTAAGATCGTAGCCCAGGGTTGTTTGGTTAAAGCAATGCCATGTGTGGTGGTGGCGTCAGAATCTTTAACGTTTAGTGTCTTTTGATCATTGCATGGCGATGAAAAATAGTCGTTATACATCTGTGACTGTGATGTTTTAGAAAACTTAGGAAAATCTTAAAAAACAAACAAATTGATCCTTATGGTCAGGTCTGACAAAATTAATCATTTTCCTATCGATTGAGAACGATTCAATTAATTATCAAGTAGACGATATCATGAACATATTGTATCGAATGACATCTCCCATAAAAAAATCTGCCTATGCGATCCCTCGTCAAATTCACAATTCCTTCAGTAATTCAAATATACTGCAAACGATGTCGGATTGCAGAAAAAATTACGAAATAAACTAACGATGCTATGGCAGCCATTTTATTGATCACCCTGAAAAAGAAAAGTTATCTTAATCTATGCCTTACATTTTTCGGAACTGCTCTCCTTACTTCAAAAAGTCATCGCAAATATATGTCCATTCGACACATTTTATCTGATAAGCAAAAAATTGTAATGATACATTTTTTCTTTTAATCAAAATTTAATGCTTTTTTTCGTATGTTACTACCTTAACCGAGTGAATTCTAAAGAACTGAACTTCAAGGTTCATAACAATACACTAACACTAATAAATATTTCATTAAAACAAATGATATACATATAATCCGGATTTTTTAGTTAATGATGGTAAAAACTTATAGCATCTTAATTTATAATGTGTGCTTTAAGCCAAGGTAATTGCTTAATATGATAACATAACGGATCATTTTGCATTAAATACTAAACCTGATTTTTCCTAATTTACTGTGCAGCCAATGGATACCATGATAATTAGTTTGCTTCGCCTTAGCATAGCTAATGTCCATACAGGATTTCAGCAAGATTAGCATAGTAGTTTAAATACTAATCCCTATTAATCTGTGGTACAAGATTCCTATTGCCTTTGTGGCATTTAAAAACATGGTGCTCGTAAGGAGGTGGGATAAAAAGGTACTATTATTGGAACAACATAGTAATTATTATCTATCAGATATGATAAAAGCCAAAAGTAATATCAGAGAACAGAAATCCCAAAACTCCATCATAAAAGGTCTCAATATAAATACAAGTTTATACCCGGAACATCAACTTTCAACGTGGATCCCCTCCGACTATTATGTCTCCTTTTCCAACATCAGTGAGACTACGATTCAAACTTTCAGAAGTTGAAACCTAATTACACGAGGAAAACGCAGACCTATTATTCTTAGTCGAAACTAGCATTGGACCGACTATTTCCCTAGATGAATTTGTGATTAAAGGATACTATAACGAACCATAAAAATCTGACTTCCGAGATTGCCCTAGGCATGAAATATATGAATATTAGAGATGGCTTTCCATGTGATAGGGACATCTACAGAAAATACCTTAAATTGACTTATATGTGCTTTCAGGTTGCAATTACTCACACCACTGCATATATATATATATATATATATATATATATATATATATATATATATATATATTTGCTCTCTATCATCCCCTCAACAGCGAGGTGATTATGTTTTAGAACATATCTGAGTAAATTGACAACATCATGTCTGCTCAGCCTTCGGCTAACATTCAAATCTATGGATACTCCAATGTTCACAATATGGAATTGTTATCCCACTCAAACAAGATAGACGATGAAGGGGGGTTCTGCCACGATTTCTCCATTGCTTATGACCTAACTCTGATTTTGCACGAACCCACCACTGTGTCCCACACTGACGGTCAGTATGCAAGTTTCCTAGACCTTTTTTTTACAACTTCCCCTGAACTATAGCCATTCTCCGTTCTATCTCCACTGTGATCTTCCAACCACTCATTTGTCTCAGTTAAAATAAAAACCAAATTTAATATATTACCAAAAGTACCTCTCCATCGTATAGTATATTGATACTCTATGACTGACTGGGATAGCTTTCATACATTTATATCAGATCTACCTCTACGTTCCATGTTCAAAAAGAACGTGTCTTCTATAGTATTAGCCCTGACGGAATGGTTTATTGTAGGTATAGACCGCTTCATACCCTCTAAAACTCAAACAAGAACCTTACAGGCATCCGTGGTTCTCTCCAGAATGTGCGGCTGCCATTGCGCACAGAAATCACTTTTCTATTGCTTTCAACGTATTAGATATACTGACATTAAAGCCGCCTACAGGACTGCCAGCAACCACTGTACAAGAGTGATAAAGAACGCGAGACGTCTGTAGTATCAGTCCGTCAAGTCCAAAGATTGATTTGCGGTAATCTCGTAAGCATCGAAAAAAGACAAATTTTTGCCAAAAACTTTGCAGCTAATTCTACCCTATGCGATCAGGGCCGTCAACGTTCCCGTATATTCCTTTGTATCTGAAATACAAATATATGTGCATGATGTTGCCAAGGTAATCAAAAACCTTGATTCCAGTAAATCAACTGGCCCTAAAGGCATTCCTATTATAGTGCTGAAAAAGCTTCAATAAGAACTAGACCTCATACTTACAAAGCTGTTTAAGCATTGTGTTAAGGAGAATTGCCTTCCAACATCCTAAAACCCCTGCCCATGTGCCCCGTATTCCAAAATTTAAGTGATAGATCATCTTTAACTCAGTACATATTTATAAGTTTCCTGTGCGTCAGAAGTAAGTTACTGGAATCTGTGTTAAATAGAGAAGTAGTCAACCGCCTAATCAAAAATACCAGATAAGAAGCAGGTACGTCCAAGGATAGAGTACTGTCGCAAAATCTTGGCATGATTTGCTAAAAGTACTTATCCTGCCTTGACAGAGTTTTGAATAAACTTCGCAGCCTAGTGGAAATGCCCTTTTCACAAAAAAGATGTTGCGAGTCAGCCCCTGCTATATTATTATTTTCATAGTAAGTGCCTGTTTGAGTTCAAATCTATGGTCCCTCTTCGCTTAAACACTCGTTTAGTTAAAACTACTTTCAATAATTTTCCTCAATTTTTTCTATGCCAAAATCTAAACGTACTTTCGGTTCCCTGCTTTCCAACTGAATACAATTTTGTCGTCTCCAAGTCCAACGTAAACAAGTTCTTGCTAAGCAGTCCACTAAAGTAATACAATTTATCAATTTTTCTACTACTTACGTTTACTAAGATATTTTCCTATCGAATACTGTACAAACATTACCCCTCATCCTCGAGTGGCCCCCGGGCCTCAATAAGTGGTGACATCTTTGTAAAAAAAAACATTAAGCAAGTTTTGTTTTCGGAATAGACTATACCTATGTCCATGCAAATAATAGCAATAAATATTAAGCTCACATCACAAATAATTAACATGAACACGTACATAAATAAATTGGTTAGACTGAGTTCTCGTGATATTAGTGTTGTTTTAAATTTACATTGAAATACGTATGTTTTATGTTTTATACAGCGCAAAGATAAAAAAGAAATCTGTTTGTTTAAAATCAAATTTTGCGATGTAATACGTCTTATTCGGGATATTTTTTGTCGCATGCAGGTAAAAAAATGGAAAATATACAGCCCATGTGTTTTTCTTCTACGGTAATATATTCGAATATCCGGGTGGCACGTGTATCGTGCGTATAGTGAATTAGTTAACAATTTTAATTAAAATACGTATGTTTTTCTTCATAAGCAAATATAGTGCAAAGATGTTTTTATACAATAAACAAATATTTACTTGTTAAAAATCAAAATTGTTTTTGACTTTAGGATATTGTTTCTTTTTTCCCTGTTGCATAGTGTTGAAACGTATAAAGTCAAAAAACTAATTGATGTTAAACAATTAAATATTATCCTGCTTCACCAGGACTTCAATTGAACCTGGAAACTCAAAACAAAAAAGACGTCTGATCCGAACGAAGATTTCGCGATATTACTGAGAAACAGATTCTAAACGTTAATCCTATTGGAAAAGACAGGTGCTACACGTTGATCCTATTTTTGAAAGGTCAGAAAGTATATTTTATCTCGATTTTCAAATTTAATAGAGACATCAGCTGACATTTAAAAAAATTGTTTTTTATTTTAATAAAAATGTGGCGATAAGACGATCGCATATTTTTAAAGCCTGTATCAGCATTATTGCCTTAGCCTACTATAATGTAGACTAGCTCTTTTACACGCTTAGAAATGAGCAAAAGTTATAGAATCTTGACTTGGAATGGCTTATTTATGTCAACTTATTCCTTATGTATGGTTAAATTAGTCCTCATTTTTGTATTAAATATTAATTGCTATTTCAAACCGTGCATCAAATATTCCTTATGTAAATACGCCTTATGATACCGAAGATGCATAATAAAATCAGCCTAATTGACCCTGTAGTTTCCAGGGAGACTTCTACAGTAATGTGGTTCTGTGATTACTAATATCTATCAATCACAATTTGTCCTTAACTGTGCATCAAACAGATACTGCAATACTAAGCTCACTGCACCTTATTATAGAGAAAATTTCAGCAAGGTCAGCTGAGTTGAAAAGTCGAACAGACAAACAAACAGACAACTATGATATAGTTTTTTAAAAATATAGTACCACTTCTTGAAACATTTTCTTGCTATCAAGTTCTGTGGCGTATATAGCTATGTAGTCTGATTTGTGTCGACTCCCGAAGGTATTCTCCGGTCACCTTTATTAATCTAATTGTCTAGAACCGCTTATTGAGCGAGTAGGCGGCATTTTACGCAGCGCAGTTAACATGAGAAATGATAGAAGGGTTGATTCTTCTGATTGCGCACATAATTTTAACGTGTCATATAGTCAGGTGCTACCTTAATTAACGTGGTATCCACATCGCAAAATCTCGGAAAATGCAGTCTTAGACATGCAAATGTCAGTATCTGGCTATGTACGTATGTAGCAATATAAAACTAGTGACGGGTGAAGAGGAAACAGTCGAGCAAATAGAGGACTATTCGTCTCAGCTGGTCTTTTGATCCTCGAACCAAACACAATAAATACACGGCCCGCTATCATAGCTGGACCGATGCAATGTACCACGCGATGTTCGCCCAAGCTGAACAGCGTTTAATGAAGCCATAGATGTTCAACTAAACGCGAGGAAAGTACCTACGTTTTTTTGTTTTTTTTCATCCTTTATTTTAGTTTTCGTTCCGTATAATTGGATTACGCGGTTTTTTATGCTACATTGATTTCGTGTTTCAAAAATGGCGCCAGCTTTCTTCTTCAAGACGGAATAGTCTTTTCTTATTTTCACGTTGTTTCCTTTCAGATTTCTACAAGTTGTTAATATTATTCCGACATTACCTTCAATCGTCTTTCAAGGATGTCTGGTCGTAAATGACTTTACAGGTTTGTTTTGGTCACATTCAGGTTCCATTATGTGTCTTTACCTTTCAGTCTATGGTTTTCTTTTTATGCTTTTTCTATGTGATTTTTTTTTAGCTCGATTCTGTCCACTGTTTTAGTCTTAGATTCTATTTTGATTATTTCTTTTTATTCGAATAACATGAGAAAATCTATGTCACAAAATGGATTCGTAATATCATATTTCCTCTTTTCAATAAATATACCACTCTTAAGCATACTAATATCAGTTTCACAAGAAATTTCTTGCGGTTTTTAACTTTAAAATTCAGAAAAACACATCTCGGCTCGAAAATGTATTAATCGAAATAAGCACCCTCAGAATCAACATACTTTTACCAACGCAAAACAAGTGTATTTATGCCAGTAATGTAAAAATCTTGCGTTCTGGTTGCAATGAAATTGGTGAAGACAATTTTTGCTATCGCTCATGAGAAGCATTTCTCGCGCAAAAAGTAGTCGAGATGCTTGAAAAAGTTGTAGTCGGTAGGTGAGTTGCCTGAAGAGTAAGGCGGATGATGTAGTTTCGTAGCTCAATGCATTCAAATTCTGCAGGGTCAGTTTAGCAACGTGCGATCAGGCATTGTCGTTAAAGAGAGTTGAACCTTTTCTGTTGACTAATGCTGGGTTTTGTTGTCGAAGTTTCTGATGCATTTCATTCATTTGTGACAGGGCTTTCACCAGCGTAATAGGTTCGCCTGCATTCAAAAACCCGTAATGGATGAGACCGATCGTATACAATAAAACAGTCAGTATCAGCTTCTTTTGGTACAACCCTGGCTTCGGGAAGTGTTGTGTGGTTTCGTCGGCATCTAACAACTGAGATGAGACTTGTCGGTTGTCGTAAAGAACCCACTTTTCATCGCAAGTCTCAACCTGGTAAAGAAACGGGTCGTTCTTGTTACGTAAAAGAAGGGCGATGACAGTTCATGAAGGCATTTCTTTTGGTAGTCATTCAATTCACAGGACACCTATTTCTCAATTTTTTTTGTTGTTTTTCTAATCTCTTAGGATTGGCTTTGACTAAGGCTCTTAAGTGATTGTTGTCAACATCCGATGACCGACCACTACGCTCATAATCTTGCTGATGCTACGAAATGTCTTAAACCATCATTGTTATGTTGATTCAGTAGTGGTTTCTGGAAAAATGCTACGTTGATATCATGAGCTGTTTCAGTTGCATTCCATCCTAGCCAGAATTGTAAAAAAATGTGCCATTTTCTTTTCATAGTTTATTCATCGTTATTAAAACAAGGCACTTGTTTTTAAACGATTGCAATTAAATGATGATATATAAAGTAAGTGTAATTAGAGCGAAAACTTATTTACAATTCATCATTTTGAGATCAGAATAAAAAAATCTGCAAGAACTTTCTCCTCAACCTAATATTATATTCCCTTCTTTTGCCAAATAAATATGAAACGCAGACGAGACGCCTCAACCGTACGACAGCGAAGGCTTACTGCAGTGTGTAAAAAAAAGATGTTTAAAATTGAATATTCCATGTGAAGATAGTTAAAGCAAGACAATAGAATTTCCCATAAGAAATTTCTGTAGAATTAGGACTAGGTGTCAAGGTATGGCGCCATAAATAGAAAATCTGAAATAAGACGTATTCAAAGATAAATAAGACTATTTTACTGTCAACTAAGACAATTTTGCGTAATTCGCAGTTTTGCCTTCGGTTCCTCCTGATTAGATATTAATGATTTTGAAGTATATTTAATATTTAAGTTTTCACCGATGTAAAACAATGAATCAACAAACCGCATTAAAAATCAGCTTTTTATTTGCATTATTCAAACTAATGTTCTCATCTTGAGTTGTATTCGCAGAACGTTTCGAAAATCGCAAAAAAGCCCGATCTTAAAAATATTATTTTTTCTCTATTAGATAGAAAAGCTAAGTTTTACAGTGGAATGTTTTACATTACACCGGTCAAGGGAGATTAAATTCTAGGAAATCATTTCTTCAAAAATCAGATTTATTATAATCTGTGGAAATATAGCTTAATAGTTGAGCATTCGATTACAGTATTATTCTTTTCATCTATAACAGAGCAAAACTATTTTTAAAATCGAAATTTTTCCGATATTTATCGGATGAATTTCTGTACAAAACCTAAGAACGCTGCTAGACACATAAATTAGCTTTTTGTAAAATTTGCAAAAGATAGGTTCAGCTTTTTTGGAATTTGCGAGGAACTCACACACACAGATTTTTTAATAATAATAGAAAGATAGAGATAATCATGTTTCATTCAATTCTGCATTTCTTTTTCAGTTTATTCCAAGAAAATTGTTTCACTTAGGATGTTGGCAACCTTCACGTGGTCCTTTCTGTAAGTACTTAATATCTATCTAGAAAGACATTAGAAAATTCATGGAAACCAATAATGGAAATAAAATTTTCGGATTAATACGACACGATGATGATAAAAGAACTTAATTCCCAATGTAGTTTGTGATGTAATGGAATAACCTAACACCCCTTCATAGATGAAATGAACTATAGATGTGTTGACCCTCTCATGTGACTGAGGCAGAAGGGAAAAAGACAGGAAGAGAATAAGAAAATATGTCGAGTAAATCTTATGTCACATGGATTCCCTTTGTTTTGCACCCATAACCCCGTGTTTCTTGTTGTATTCTTATTTAAAATAAGGATTTAAAAATGGCGACAGGATTCGCATTCACAAAAAGGAAACTTTAAGCCAAAAAGATATTGGACTAATAATCGCAAAAAACTGCACAGAAAAATTCAACTACTGAAAAAAAGTTGTTTATGCCAAATTTATTTTAATGCACGAGGAAAAGAACAATTTTTTCTCGGAACGGAAGAAAGTTGTCTATTTCAAATTTCTTTTGTTACGTAAGAAGAAAGAAAATACGACAGAAAGAAACGCACGTATGTATATTGCTGCTGTTGGTTCGGTGTCAATTTTTTGTGTGTAACCCCCTTAAAAAACCTTGTCTACAATAGCAGCACTAAAAGCAGAAAATGAACAGATATATTAATAAATACTGTTAGATAACTTCCTGTAACATTTGAGGAAATGAAAAAGCAGCGAAAACAGATAAATATATTAACAAGATAAAAAAAACAAGTGGGACAAGACGAAAAAAATAGAAAAGGATTAAAGTGTTTCCATTTTCCATGTGTGATGAAACTCTGATGTACGCAGACAGAGTGGTAATACTCCAAGTATTACAAAAGAAACTCCTAAGAGAATTCCACGTGGGGCATTCTGGAATCTCCAGAATAGAGGCCCTAATGAGAGGATTCACATACTGGGCTGAAATAGATCAGAACATTGAGAAAATGGTGAAATTATGTAAAGGTTGTCAACTAGCCGCAAGGTCTCCCCCCCATACGGACGCAACCTTGGCCTAAAACAGATGTACGCTAGACACGTATCGATTACGCAGGACTTCTGAAAGGATATTATTATCTAATAATCGTAAATATTATGCCAAAATTGCCAGAAATTTTTAAATACAAACACTCTAAAGCGGCAAACACAATAAAAGCGCTGGACGAGGTATTTAGGTTCCGAAAACAATTGTTAGTGATATTGGCACTATGTTCGCAGGTCAACAATTCAAGCACTACTGTGAGGCACTGGTCATTGAACACATTACAACACCAACTTTTAACCCTCGATCAAGCGGACAAGCGGAAAGATTTGTCGATACTTTTAAACAAGCTTTGAAAATAATAACATCGATACCGAAGAAAAAAAGCATTCAAACATTCTTAGCAATATATAGGAAAACACCAAATACAAATACAAATACTAAATTATCCCCTGCTGAAATTATGTTTGCCAGGAAGTTACATTCGGTGTTTGACCGGGTTCTCCCAAGAGAAAAAGTTAAAAAAAAAACGGTTCAATGATAATGTAAGGTACAAGACTTACAATGATGGGGATAGTTTTCTTCAAAAATTATCGGGCAGGGAAGAGTTTTGGGGAGAAGGCATAATCTCAAGAAGAATTGGGAGAATGGTTTACATTATAAAAGGGCAGACTTTTTTCCACAAAAACATATTAACCAGCTGAGACGCCGATACATAGAAACAGTCAGAAACCAAGAGTTACCAATGGAAGTGCTATATGACACTTTCCATATACAACCTCTCAACAGGGAAGTAACAGTAACTAAAAAATCCAGTCACTCTCCAAAAGTAAAAAAATCAGCAAACAAAAATGGTGAGGAGAAGTGAAAGGAAAAAAAAAGGACCGAATTTTTTGGACAAAGACTAAAAAGGAAAAACGTTAGACGCAAAATTCTATGGAAGAATTTAGACTGGGAAGAAGGTGGTGTAATGGAATAACCTAACACCCCTTCATAGATGAAATGAATTATAGATATATTGACCCTCTCACGTGACTGAGGCAGAAAGAAAAAAGACGGGAACAGAATAAGAAAATATGTCGAGTAACTCTTATGTCACATGTATTTCATTGTAAATAAACCCCTTTGTCTTTCACTTCTTGCCGTATTCTTATTTTAAAAAAAGGATATAACAATTGGAAAATACACCATAGAAATGCATACGTAGAAACTTTTATTTGTTTTCTTTAATAAACTTAAGAATATCCTCGTGTCACGCAGGTAAATGTTGTTATCGCCGTAACCGCATCCACCTCAGTTCGAGATTAGCCAGATCTGCACGCTTAAGTGTATACAGATTTATAGTTCCATATAGGTTTAAATACAAAGGTGGTTGCTAGCAATACTTGTAAGATCAGATCAGATTTGTAATGATATTTTTTGCATTTTACTCTACTTATTTTTTCTCTAAAATATTCTTTATTCCAGATAATATTTTCCAAATATCCAATAATATTATTTTTACCAATAAAATATTTTTTACAACTTTCCAATAAATCATTTTGGTCTGAATACATTTAAGCTAACACGATGTATTTTTTGTTAATTTTATTTTCTGAAGGTTTCGTAATATTACGATTGTGTCGTGTTGTGTGTTTTATTGTGTCCGCCATGAATGCCTCCATTAAATAACGAAGCGGTCCGGAGGACGAAGTAAGAATCCAGTCAGAATGCCACCAGGATAAAGAGGTCATCTTGAGAGAATAAAGGAACCACATACCCACATCCAACATCTCAGGTATGCTTTTCTTCTCACGGACCCTAATGACTGGCCCATCTTCACATCATCATGTGACCGTTTCTAAGACATTTAGTGTAACAGGTGACGCCGGTAGCACGCCAGTGACCGGCTGATAGTGTAATAAATGTTGCCTTTAGACGAAAGATTGACTCTTAAAAATAGTCCACGGCATAACCAAAAATAATAGCTACCGACATCTCGACCCGTTTTTTGTTGATGCTTCCATGTGCTTATCTGTGGATATCGTGTTTTCTCCCATGGAGCTGGTTGAGTTCCTAGAACGTTTCTCAACCAAGTAACCATCCCCGGAGATGCAGTAGGACCATAAGGGAGACAATGTAAATATTAATAATTTAACCAAACTAATCTATAATTCTAAGCATATTACACAACAGAAAACATTACGCTTCTGATTTTTTGAGATGATGATTGGTTATTGGTATTATTTTGGTTCTTCTGGCTACTGTTCCCATTTTGAGTGTTTTTTCACAACTTCTGAAGATTTATCTTGACTTGGGAAAGTTTCTGACGAATGTGGGATTTTGGACGGAATTTCGAACGGAATAATTTATTTACTTCACGGAGGTAGCATGCTCTCGCTCCGTCATCCATGATTGGATAGAAGTCGTAAGTAATTCGCAATTGTATTTTTGAGAATTTAACTTTCAGGCGAATATAATTTTGTTTGAAATTCTGTCCGAATTCCCGAGTTCACAGAAATAATCTCGAGTTCTAGAAAGTACACCTGAAGAAGTTCGGCGGTTACATCGACCGTAATATAGTGAAAATGACACTCAAGATGAAAACAGTAGTCCGAAGATTGCAATGATACGTATAACTCATCTAAAAAAATGCAGAATTTACTTTTTTAAAATATGCGTAATACTATTTCAAATACTTTTAACATACAAAAAGAATTTTATTTTATATTTCAAAATATGTCATTTTAACATACAAACACAATTTTAAGTTTTATATTTCACAATATTTTATATGAAAAAATAAATAATATTAAAACATGTGCTAATTTATATATTTGTAAAAGTGAGAATGTGTATATGTGTGAGGAGAATTTTCAACCTTGAAGTTGATATCTACAGATATGAAATTTATTATATAGGGGTTCAGGCATGTGGAAAACGTTTTAATCGGTTTTCATCCGAGAAAAGGACTGCTAAGAAGTCGAAATTGAAAAATTAGTCCGTGAACTTCATCGGATTTTTCTGTTTGTTTACTGTTTCACGATTGCACGGGCGTGAATCGTTCACATGTAAGATTACTTATGATAAAAAATAAGTAGACTTGAAAACGCTTTTTAAAGAACGTGTCCGGCTGGCATAATGCATATCGTACTTTACTTACCGTCTTTAGGTTTTGGTTTCGATTTCAGCTCAGAGATCATTTTTTTTTTACTTATAAGAAGTGAACTGTTCAGAAATATAATCTTACATGCAAACATCTCAGTTTCTGTATGAATTAAAATATATTTCGTCCGGGCAATGTCGGGCAACCGGCAAGTAATGTATAAGATTAGTTTAGAATATAATGAAAGTGATGGAATGAATTTTGTGTATCTTGTTTTCGGAAAATATGATTATAGGGTGAAGGATAAAATTGTTCCTCTAAAGAAAACAGCACTACAGCTTTATATTAAAACTTGTATTGAGAAAATCAATTGAGGTGACTTGATGATTTAATAGAGCTTAAATCTATTTAATGTAGCCACCTCCAGCCTCAATCAATGTCTCGATACGGATCCGGAACTGGGAGCATGCCTTTTTCACAAGCGCCGTCGGGAAATCCGCGAAAACTCGGCAGATAGCGGCGATCAGGCTGACTTTATTGTTGTGGGATGTCATGTTGGTGATGTTCTCGACATACGATCAAACGAAGAAGGCCTGCTGTCACACCCACAGTCTGCCAGCGGCCATCTGATTTCACTAGATCACCGCACTCTTCACCACATCCAGGTACACGTTGGTGTAATCTGACCGGAAACATTGTTTACATCACCTTAGGCACGTCTCTATTATTCGTAAATTTTGAGGGTGCTGGCAATGGTCCTGTTTTCGTAACTTGATCGGTAAAGGGCATGATTTGTAAAGCAGCGCGTTGATCAATGTGTCATTTTCAGGCATGAAAGAAAATTTCTATCGCTCCTGGGATTTGTACATAACTGGCCAACTAGTAGAGGTTGTCTGCAGTAAAATAAAATTAAAAAACGTTTCCATTAAACGGAAATGGAATCATGTTGTTTTCTAGTGGAGCACTTTTATCGTTCAACACGGTAGTAAGCAGTAAACTGCATCAGTAAGATTATAATATTTTACAATTGTGTTTTTCAATAACTTTACTGGCGAAAGTTAGGAATGGTTTTTATTTATTTGAAAAATATATTTGTTAATATAAGTCTTCAAATCGTAACAGTCAAAAACTTGAATCATCACATGAAATATGAGGGTTTTCCTTTTAATTTATAATAAAAAAAAATGTTTCCTTAAGAAATATAAGTTCTGAAATAAGTAAGTATTCCTTAAAAATGTCTTTATTACATCAGAAAAATAGTGTATTCATGAGATAAAATTCTAAAATATTTTCAAAGGTTACCTCCCCTTTTTCTTACTAGAACACTTTCAGAAATAGACAAAAAATACTTCAAATTAATTTTAGTGAACTAGTGCTATTAATTTTACAAAACATTCTTTCTTTAATCCGTTATTTTTATTTCCTTGCGTTTTTCTAACTTTGTTCCTAATCTAACTCTCACTTGCAGCCACTTGGACTCAGGGTTAGTGGTACTATTGTTTTATTAAAATTGAACACATTAACGGTTCAGTATCAAGTATACACACTTCACCATAAAGTATATTCCAAAGTTCAGCCATTCTTGTTCATTTTTAATGTCTGAAATGAAATTCTCACTCTAAATAAAAAATACACATTTTTATTTTTTACTTTGAGATTATCGAAATTATTTATATATGAAAATATTAATTACCGACTATGATTTTAGATGAAACTCTGGTAGCCATATTATTTCCTCATTTTGATAGAGGGTATGTATTGCAATAAATCATATACTCTATTATAGTAATATTTTATTAGCGGGGCCTCTGAAAATTTAATAGCGGCACCTTTTATATGTAATATATTGCTTCTGGCCATTCTTTCGGTGTTCAGCGTAAACGGAGAACCTCTAATATTATTGTAGCTTTTTTGTTTAAACTATAAAAGTATTTACCTAAGTATTTTGGTTAATATAGCGTCAGAATATATCTGGTTATACGGTTTATCCCTAATATTCTTACAGGAGTTTGTAACATATTTCCATTGTATGGACGCCCGGCACAAATAGAAGCCCCACGATATCATTATAACATCTTTTGACAGAACAGATACTACCCTTGGATCCTAACCAGAAGACCAATAAGGTATATTTTTGTTTCACGTACGGCCCGGGAGCGACATCATTTTCTTTATTTTTATTTTACGTTGCGTTTTTGGTGATTGGGAAATCTTATTTATTTAAAAGAAGGCTAGAAGGTGATAACGTGCTACAAATATTTAATTACCGTATCTATGTACAAATTTCATGTTCGAATTATTTTATCTTCTATCTTCCTTTTAATAAATAGGATCTCCCGATCGAATAATTTATAATCTGAAACTATGACACATGCACTATGTATGTTAAAGGTACCACGGTTTTATTTATAGATGTATTAACTCTCCAACAGCGTTGGGCATATTTGCTTTTAAATTATGAAAATACATGGTTTACTTTTGCTTTGGTGAATCCATAAAAAAATCTTGAGTTTTCGTTTGAAGAAACGCATTGATTAGAATTGCCACATATTATTATGAAATAATCTTTGTTTTTGAACATCAAAGAAAATCGAGGCAATTAAATATAATGACGTCGAATAAAATTGAGAAAAAGAAAATTATATAAAATAAAGTCAAAATCCGTCCAACTATTCCGCAGTTCCGTTGAAGAAGAATTTGCCACAATAAAATCGAAGCTGATCAAAAGAGCCTTGAAAGCGTAATAAAACGCCATGAATTTGAGGATACGTTATCAGACTCTCTCGCGCCGCCGGCCCGTCTCGTCTTGCCAAGTAGCCGCTTGTTATAGTATCTTTCGCTGCTCACTTTGAGCCAATGTTTGACTTTTGAATTCATCTTAAGAAGCCGGGGAATAAACGGCCGACGGGCAGCGGTTTTCAAAATTACCACTTGTGAAAGAATGAAGCAGACGCATGAAAGAAAAATAAAAAGTGCAAAGATTAGAATTGTGTTCGCTTAACCCGTTTCCGTAACATTCGTTTCTTGGTTACTGCTGGTTTAGAGAATTAAAGAGTTAACAAGATAGACGGACCTCGAAGAGATAAAACATAAGGAAGTAGGCACAGACACATTATATACATATATATATATATATATATATATATATATATATATATAAATATATATATATATATATATATATATATATATATATATATATATATAAGTGAATAGGTCAGTGTGTGTGTCTGTGTATCTGTCTGTCTGTGTACATTTCCCTACGAAATAACGCTGTCGATTTTAAGTCTACAGACTCGAAATTTGATATACAGGGTACTGAGATTTAGAAAAATCTATGTGATCGGGTTTCGGCCAGAAATTTCGCTGTTAAAAGATCAAAGTTCAACGATTTGACCTTTGAGAACTCTACCAAACTGCTCCGAGAATTTTGGGTCTACACACTTGAAATTTGAGATAGTGGTTCCTTGGACATGGATCTAACTTAATAGCTCGATTTGAGCCCAAAACAATAAATTTTAAGGGGGTCATAATAGGGGTAAAAGTTAAAAACATTTACTTTTTTTTTTTTTTTTTGCTCAGCATACACCTCCAACCACCCGGGCAACGCCAGGTACCCAGGTTAGTATATATATATATATATATAGTATAGAATAAGATAGTATGCGAAGGGATAACCGGATATACATACTTATGTATATTAAATCATATATAGATACGAGGAGCGTGCAATAAGTAATGCCCCTATCCCACTTTCCATAGCAGTAGAGCAACGAAACTTGGCACAGTCATTAGTCTTTCTCTACATAGGAACCACACAGACTTATGCATTTCTCCCATCGTTTGATGCAGCTCTGGAGACTGTTTTTGTAGAACACCCCAGGTTGGTCCACCAACCACGACGTGACTTCAGAAATCAAGGCCGCATCATCTGGGAAACGCTTTCCTTTCGAAAACAACTTCATCGCTGGGAAAAGGTGAAAATCAGAGGGTGCTAGGTCAGGAGAGTAGGGAGGGTGGGGAAGGATTTCATAACCACGCGCCCGTGCTTCTGATCTGGCGACATGCGAGTTATGGACCGAAGCGTTGTTCTGCAGCAGGTGAGTAACTTTGCTGATCTTGCCCCGCCTCTTGATTTTGATAGCTTCCCTTAATTTCCTCAAAAGTGAAGCATAATAAGCTCCTGTAATTGTGTTACCCTTTGTCAGGAACTCTATCATCACTACTCCGTCCTTGTCCCAGAAGACTGTGAGCATGACCTTGCCAGCGGAGGGCTGCACCCTTGACTTCTTTTGAGGTGGTGAGTCCAGGTGCTTCCACTGCATTGACTGGGCTTTGGTCTCTGGATCATAGTAATGGACCCAGGTTTCATTCTGTGTAATAAGTCTTTTGAAAAACTTTGACACATCTTCTTGCCCCATGTTCAAATTATTCCTCGAGCTATCGACCCGTTCTCGCTTCTGGAATGGTGTGAACAACCTGGAATCCATCTGGCAGACACCTTATGCATATGCAAATGGTCATGAATGATAGTTTCCACTGTACTAATCTTGATATCTTGGGCTAATTGGCAAATAGTAATGCGGCGCTCTTTCAAAATGGCAGCCTCAACTTGACGGACAGATCCCTCATCAATGGCAGACGGGGGAGGGCGACCAGGTCTGGGAGCTGTTTCCACAGACTTCCAACCATGTTTGAATTCACGATGCCAGCGTTTTACAAGGTCATATGATGGAGCATTGTCACCATAAGTTTCTTTCATTTCATCAAAAGTCTCCTGTGGTGTGCGTCCTTTCAAATACAAAAACCGGATCACTGCTCGACATTCAACAGACTCCATTTCACACCTGACTCAGTTCAAACACCTGTAAAACAGAAACCACAAGTAGTTCAGAGTTGTAATTTGCCACATAACCCGTAGATATATCAATCATTGCACATGCAAAATTTCAGCTAGATCAGACAATTGGAAGTGGGTGAGGGGCATTACTTATTGCACGCCCCTCGTATATATAATAGTTCTCTTTGTTTTTCATTTTGTCTGTCCTAATTCTTTACGGAAGGAACTCGGTCGATTTAGCTTACATTTTTTATGAAATTGTGACATTATCAGGTGCAGCAAACTAAGTATTATAGCAATCGTTCGATGCACTATTAAGATTAGTATTTAATGTGAAAATGAACACAGAATTAAACGACTTCAAAAATATACCTTACATAAAACACTCATTTTAAGTCAGCGGGCTATAATTTTGCCAGTTAGAAACAAACTGAAAAGTATATATATATATATATATATATATATATATATATATATATATATATATATATATATATATATATATATATATATAAGAATCTCGAATCATGATCATCACAACCTCGATGGCGAGGGATTTAGCAACTCAGAAATTATGCTCCCACAATATTAGCTCGGGGAAATTCGTAAGGGATATTTACTCAATAACTTTTACAAGGACATCACAACACTGGCGACAAGACTAATTAAAACTTATTCGAGAACCTTCAAAAACAAGCATGAAGAAGCGACGGCAATATTTCGCAGTCTAAATGGTAAAAACTATGCTTTATTAAGAGACAATAAAGAAAATCAGTACGTTGTATTTTTCTTTGTTAAAAGTGAATTCTTGTCTTTTTTTTTTATAAAATCAATGATTTCATTTTATTCCTGGACTGTATTTACTCTTAACAGAAACACATCATGTTTTACCCTTTAGAATAAAAAATATCACTCTTCAAATCATATATTTTTTTTATTTTACTGCTGATTAAATTCAAACTATGAAATTTTTTTTGAAACATACACTAAAATGATTTTTGTTATCTATAAAAGAAAAAAGAAAAGTTTTATTCTTTGATTATTTTTATAGTTACTAACACAATATTAGCATTTATAAAGCCATACTTATAAAGACACTTTTAAACATGAAATACTTCAAGTCAAATGTGCTTGAATTGGTAAAATACCAAATTGAACAGCAGCAAATAAACGACGAAAAATTACAAAGACTTCAGATAGAACAAAAACAAAACAATAAAGACAACCAAAATGATGAAAACTCAATAATCTATTAGAACAACAGAAAAAGGAAAAAAACAGTAAGAAACCGAAGAAAGACTACTGCACAAACATGTCTGACTTGAAATAAAATTTTACATAAGACTTCACATTGCAAAACAGACGAAATAAATAAAACTCAGGTTTAATCTACAAGAACGATCATACAAAACGAGGCGCACTTACATGTAAAATCTTGAATAAAAAATTAAATTACAACTGGATTCTGAGTTTCGACCATAATCACCCAATATATGGAAAAGATTGAATAAAAAATATAGCCAAAACGCTTGTTGGTAAAAAATAATTCGATAGAGAAATTATTACCAAAGATATTACGCTAAAAGTAACTCGTAAAAAAATTGGAAATGTTCGTGTTAAGAAACACTAGCAATTTATTTGGAAGAGACTGGATGCATCGGTTTAAGTTTGGATATTTATTAACTAACAAGTTTTGCTAGAAAATATGAGTTGACGGATGTTTAAAAAAAACGAAAATGCACCAAAAGGGTATCTCATTGAGATCAAGTTGTCTATAAAAAAGTAACCAAAACTTTACAAAATGAAATGCATAGAAAAACTTAAGAAAAGAATGAAACATATACGAGGTGCCTTCAATAAGTTTCCAGACAATTTCGTATGATACACTTTTGTTGATAGTACATACATGAGACTCAACTCCCCTTCGAAATAATCTCATCCGACTGCAATGCACTTGTTGCACCGTTCCAACAACTTCTAGAATTAATATTGTGTAGGCGTGTCAATGACCCTCATCATAGCCTTTTTCATCTCCTCAATATTAGTATAACGACGTAATCTAAGGTTTTCCTTGCGCTTAAGGAATAACCAAAAGTAACAGGGAGCAAAGTATGGACTATAGGGAGGGTTAGGAATTGCCTTCATGTTCATCTCATTCAAATATTCTGTGACAAGGATGGAGTTATGGACTGCACAATTGGGACAAATTTCGCGGAAATCTTTAACATCCTCAGTTCTTCGCAAATAATTGTGTATACAGTTTTCTCACTGACATTAAACTGTGCAGTTATTGTCTCTATAGACACGCGACGGTCCTTATCAATGAAATTCTTTATTTGGCCAATCAACTTTGGTATTCTAGGTTTCTTTACTCATCCCACACTTTTCATCATCCATAAAAGAAGTCCTGTTGACCTTGAATCTCTTATGCCACTCAAAAACTGATGCTCAATTCAGGTAAGATATTCCATAAGCAGTCCGGAGCATACTATACTCTTCTGTGTCATTTTCTCCAAGTTTGAATCAGAATTTCATGGCATATCATTCTTCTAACATGTCCTTACGTCTAGATTGCATTTTTTTAATTCACCATCTGGGCAGGAGCTGGTAGAAAGGACTTGTCCTGCCTTGATAGAGGTCAAAATCGATTTCGTAACCTACTGCGGGATAGTCTTTTCTCTTCCCTGCAACCTCCATCTCACAGAAGAGATGTTGCGAGTTTGTCTCTTCTTTATCGTTATTTTCATGGAAAGTGCTCGACTGAGCTTCAATCTATGGTCCCCCCTCGACAAACTTTCACAAGAAACACTCACTAGCTGAAAGCACTATCAATAATTCCCCCCACTCTTTATCTGTGTCTTAATCTAAACGTAGATTCCATGAACAAAGCTTCTTTCTTAGAACTGCACGCCTGTGGAATTGTCTTCCGTTTTCCTGCTTTCCAACTGACTACAATCTGATTGTCTTCAAGTCCAACGTAAACAAGTTCTTTATGAGCCGTTCCACTTAAGTTAACAAATCTACCGAATTCTCATTACTAACGATTACTATATTGTCCAATTGGCTACTGTTCACTCTTAACCCTTATCCTCGAGTGGTCTATGTGCCTTGATAAGTGATGTCAATGTAAAACAAACAGCTGTGACAATGAGGTTTTAGTAGGCCGTATTTCAATTCCTGTTGTAGCTGTTTATTTCAACCTAAAATTACAAAAATTGTTCAGTCATCTCATAAGATGTATAACAATAAGATACTGAATTTTCAAGAGTCTACGACAATTTTAAATGCCTGTACAAACAAAGTCTGGAAACATTTTTGAAGGCACCTCATAATTCGAAATGACGTCAACAATTGACGCAGCTGCGAAGAAAACAATGAGCAGAAAATGAAAGCGTTGCAAAAAGGAATCATGAAAAGAAAGTTATTTGTAGACGCAAACAAAAAGAGGATTAAGGTTTTAAGAAAAAGCAAAACCAAAATCAAAGTTAGGTTGGAGAAATAAAAAGTTGGTTCGATCATATTCGTTTCTAATATTTCGATTTCCTTGTATGAAAGTAGAGATGCAAAATTTACTGAACTTGCTAAACGGAATTGGGATGTAATTCAGAACTACTGGATGATATTACCAACGATACGCAGACCTTAAATCTAATAGTAAATTATTTAAAATGTGGTCTACGTAGGCTTGAGAGTTAAGGTTTGTAAGCTGATGTTTTGGTGCCCACCATACTAGTAATAATTGACTGTTCTACTTATTATAAAGACTGGGAGAATATGTTTCTCAGCGTTTGTACAAGTTATGCGCAAGTTTCGCGCATTTAGCAGTTGGCCTGACGTATACCAACACTCTTCATTCGCTGTATTTGCTTTTCTGGTTAACATATTTTGTTTCCACAAAATACTTTGTTTTTTTTTTTTTCTAACCATTACGAGATCAAAACAAACATATTCCTGGAAAAGTTGACAGCGGTCACTTATACATGACAGTTATAACGGCCTGGATTGTCCGCGAAATTTGTCGATTTAAGAAAAGGGTGTTTTTTTTTTACACAGTGATCGCCACTTGTCAAGGCCCGGAAGCCACTCAGGGATAAGGGTTATTGCAAGTACATTACGTTAGTGTGGAGATCTGATGAAGTGTTTCCTTAAGGGGGCGGTTCATTAGGAATTTGTTAAGGTTGGACTTGAAGACATCCAAGTTGTAGTCCGGTGGGGAGCAGGCAGACGGAACAGAGTTCCACAGGCGTGCAGTTCTAAGAAAGAAGCTTTGTTCATGGAATCCGACTTTTGATTTAGGCACAGATAAAGAGTGGGGGAAATTTTTCATAGTGGATTCAGCTAGACGGGTGTTATTCGTGAAAGATTGGCGAGGGGGGACCAGAGATTGGAGTTCAGACGAGCATCTGCCATGGAAATAACGATAAAACAAAGATAGGCTCGCAACGTCTCTTCTGTGGGAGAGAGGTTGCAGGGTAGAGAAAAGGGCATCCCCCACTAAGCCACGAAGTCTATTTTGTACTCTGTCAAGGCAGGATAGGCTGTTTTTAGCAACTCCTGCCCAGATATGTGCGGTTTATTCTGCCTTACTATAGTAAATAATCATAAAATCTTAATTCTATTATTTCTATATTGATTAAGAGTCTATGGTTCGAGAGTTTGTTTGATCGTTTTATTAAATCTGTCAAGCAGTTATTTTTTTTTGTTTATAAGTTATAAGTGAACATTGAACTCACAAATGGTCGTTTTTATTCAAACAGTTACACACCAGTCTGTACACCAACATAGACAGAAACATACGTGCAAACACCTAAACATGTATATTATGCAGAGATATAAACATGCGTGTTAATATGTACGCATGCGTACAATTTAAAAATTAATTTGAAATAGCGTGTTTAATAGCGTGAGCCTATTCCACGCAAAATATTTTCCTTTATTTTATCAAAAAGTTTGTAATGTAAAGCAACAAAAATGAGATCTCACACTCGGTTATATTTTTTTATTTATCGCTTGATTTAAAAAATAATACTTTCACCCTCCCTCTAGCTCTCTGGCTCTGTTCATACACGCACAGAATCCAACTTTATATAAACAAAGACGAATAAAATAAATTGACACTTATATAATTAAAGAGGTCGTCAACTGGAAAATATTATTGCATTTATTTTTTATTCAAATATGATTCATTCTATATTTGTAGTTTCTTTTAATGCATTAACTGCAAAATTTATTGTATATTTTGCAAACCTCTTTTCTCTGATGAGAAGAATTGTATTTTCCGAAACTCTTCGAAATAAGTTTAGTAAGTTTATCGGTACTCCTTGTCGGATGATTAAAAATTTAGTATATCTTCTTTACAGTTTTTTTTTTATAATTTGAATTAATTTTCAATAATAAGAGGTTTCTATTCTATTGTATTACATTTTTTGTTTTATTTTACTTCAGTCGAACTTCTCAGAAATCAAGGGGCCCACAACTTGGGGGCTAACACTTGAAATCTATATGAGATACATAGGTATTCGAATGTTCTATTAAAGTTCTTCATCTCTCAAGCACTGAGTTACATATATATGGGAGAATGTGTGCGTAAGGAAACTTCTCAACCTATAAACTCAAAGAAAGTATTGATCTACAGATTGAGAGGGAGAAACAGAGAGAGAGAGAGAGATGGAGCATATAAATATTGAAACATGAAGTATTATGTGGTTAATTTGCGTATTTGTGCTGTGGTATTTCAAGGTAAAATACATTTTACACGAGCTAGCTTACGACTTTTTAACTATTTAATCTATGACGAACTACAAAGAGAGCGATTAGGAAATCTAAAACTAACAGTGGCGCGTGATTATGACGTGTGAAATGAAATAACACTAAGGTGTAAAATCGATAATACACCGCCATTTGAAGACACACTTGCTTATCTGTAAATTATATTAAACGTTGGTTTCGTTCAGAACCTTTTACTACATAGTTTAACTACACAAAATATTAGGTTGGTGCAAAAACAATCGTTTTCTTACAAATGTTACTCTTATATATGATTTCCATATTAATTTATTAATTCATTTATATATATATATATATATATATATATATAGCCAGTAGAGTTTAGTTTCCTAGAAGTACATCCAATGAAAGAACATGTGTCTACCAAAATAGTGCTCAATGAGTGAACAGAGCAGGTATATTAATTTTATTTATACAAACATTAATGGCTACATATGTGCATACATGTTTCTGTAATCACCCACGTTGGGGGATTACGTCTTCAGGCCAAGAACTACCTTCAAAAGTGACATTTCCACCAAATACATTTTTCTATTTCGTTTATCAAGTTAAAAATACAACCTGGGTGGGAGTAAAAAAAAACAAAAACCAAAACGGTAAAAGGATGAGTGAGGTCTTTGAAGATGATAAACATCTTTTTTCTTTTCCCCTTCCCCCATCTAACCTAACTTTTGGCTTTTTATGGCATAGGGTCATTGAGAGTTTAGGTTTCTTGTCTTAGAGTCTGTAAGTTAATAACCTTAGCTATGGTCAACCAAGTACTGACCGGTGCCTTTTTAATCTACCTCCACCCACACATACACGCAACACACACATAACACATCCATACACAGACACTGCCAACACACACATACACACATTAATCCATATATTCAAAAGCGAATCCATGCTGAACGCTCTTTGTTTTATTTACTGAAACTAGACAATGATTCTGAAACTACGTAGAAGATAAAGTAAAAATTACATTAAGGTAAATAAAAAAATAAATAAATAAAGATAAAATACATAAATAAATGAAAAAAAAAAAATAAATAAAAAATATAATAAAAAATAAAAAATAAATAAATAAGAATAAAAATAAAATCAAACTAAATTAAAACAAATAAACCAACAAAATGTGAATAAAAATATAAACCCGAAAGTTATCTAAACTCCACATGTACCTATATGCGTGCATCTATACACCTATAAATGTCTACATTTATCTACACCCGCGCATATATACACACACACTTTACAGACATACAGAGACAAATAATAGTATTTTTCTTTACTTATGTAGCGTGGTAACTTCTTCGTATATGCAATATTATGCTACCCGACTACAGACGGGTGTATATATATATATATATATATATATATATATACATATATATATATACATACACACACATACATATATATACACAAACACACACATACATACATACATAAATATATACATATATATATATACATATACACATACATACATATAAACACACACACAACAGGCATACAATATACATACCCACACATACATACATATATAACATATATATAAACAACATTCGGACATCCATACATTTTTGTAATCTATATTGTTACAACAATTCTATACGAGGCAGCCTATTCTAATAGTACAGAAATATACGTGTGTATACATACATCTACATACAATAGACACAGAGACACATCCACATACAAACATACACACAGATATATAGATACAGATATATATATATAAACATACAAACATACATGCATACGCAAAATACACTCATATATCCAAAGTCACACAAATATAGACATATATATATATATATATATATACATGCATACATGTACCGTGCCACCAAATGATACATCTAAAGTAGAAACAGACATGAATACACCTACTATATAAATTCACTTTTTCTATCAAATTCCACACGTCTAGTTATGTTTCATGGCCCCATCCGCTTGTTACACTTTCCTAAGTTGTAGGTTTTTTACCGTAAAAATTGACACTACGTAAAAATTTATATTGAATTCAGCATGAATTTCATAGGGTTATCCTCATATTTAATAAAGATTCTTTCGATGGTAAGGCAGATCTACATAAGATGTATCACGATACAATAATAATATATAATAAGATATGACAGAGATCAGAGTATTTAGGTTATACAAACCTAGTATATAAGCTTATATATTTTAGTACTTACCTTCATCTTTGCTTATTCACTCTAATACCCTTATTCCCTTCTCTTCCATTCACCCTTCATTCCTTACTTTCTTTCATCTATTTATTTCTTCATTTTTTTTTTTTTATATTAATAAATTATTTTTCCTACCCGGGTATATAAAGATCATATATCCATACATGCACACACCCAAAAATATCCATATGCATACATTATTACGAGCTTCACTCAAAACGATCTATTACTCATTTAGTTCAAATATACCTTCATACAGGTACTTATTTCGGCTAGTAATTCCATAACTGCTCGATGAAGTAGAATATTAAGTGACTTACGTAACCCATATGGGTATGATTATAGTTGCGACCTCACTTATCCTCTTTGTGGGGGGGTTATTTGATGGGGGTTAGTTGTACTTATAGCAGTTCCATTATCCTAATTTAGAGTTCCTTAAGTGCGTGTATTCTGAAATGTTTGCAGGATATAGCAGTTTCTTGTTTAATATTCAATAATTTTTCTCGGTCTTTAAACCTAGTTATCTCAAGTTTTTCTGACAAGCATAATGGACATGGTGAGTTCAATGAGTGGCAAGTATTGGCTCTTCTAATAATATTCCATTCTATACTAGGTGTTTTATTTTCTCTAACTAATTTCCAGTAATATAACGATAAGGAAGTGTCCTTTTCATATGTTTGATTATTCATCGAGCGTGTATGTCCATAGAATCTATTTTTGAAAGTCATTTGGGTACTCCCTATGTAGAATCTTTCGTCCCTTGGGTTCTCCACCGGGAATATCCTTGCTTGGTATACCACCGATGAGGTCAGACATTCATTTTTTATTGGGCATTCCTCAGGTTTTTTACAGTTACATTTATTCACCGCAGTGTTTGCACTAGTATTCTCACCTTCTCTATTAGTCGTCTTTAAAATTCTTCCATTATGCTTTTTTATAATCCTTTCCAAATTATCACTACAGCTGTAACTTAATTTTAATGTATTTTTATTAAATATTTTATGTAATATATTATTTGGTGGGAAATGCTTATTAATAAGTTGTAAAAATTTTGCACCAAGTTTTGTTTTCAACATAATGTTAAAGGGGGGTGTGAACCAAATAATTTTCCTACCACGATTTCTAGATCCATTTGTGCTAGTGTTATTTACTTTATATTTTATCTCTATGTCCTTATATCCACTATTTTTAAGTGCTGTATTATAAATAGCTTTGCAATTATTGAAAGTTACTTCATTAGATGAATTGTTACTTATTCTACTTTCAATAGATAACGGTATATGTTTAATAATGGATGGTGGATGGTTAGACTGCGGGTGTATATAAATAGGATCAGCGTTATCCTTCATATATGGTTTATAAGCATTTAAATCCAGATCTAAAGTAACGTCAAGGAAATCAACCTGTTTTAAGTTAGCATTAACTTCTACTTTTAGGCCAAAATATTTCATGTCCCTATGGATAGCTCTCCTAATCTGATCGCATTTAACACTTGTAGCATTCTTCACTATTATCAGCCCATCATCACGATATAGGCCCATGTCCCTTCTATCAATAATATTATCGTTCGTTAAATTATGAATGATATAAAGTCCAACGAGATCTGTTGCCTCTGCAGAGTCCAGCGATCCCATTGATACCCCGAAAAAGTTGTTTTGCCCATTTTTTGCCCATTGTTCCCCGTTATAGACAAGGACAGTTGTGCGGCATTTCATAATAATATCCAAATCCTCCTCGGAGACATTATTTGCCAAGACCTATACTAATGTCTCCGAGGAGGATTTGGATATTATTATGAAATGCCGCACAACTGTCCTTGTCTATAACGGGGAACACTAGCACAAATGGATCTAGAAATCGTGGTAGGAAAATTATTTGGTTCACACCCCCCTTTAACATTATGTTGAAAACAAAACTTGGTGCAAAATTTTTACAACTTATTAATAAGCATTTCCCACCAAATAATATATTACATAAAATATTTAATAAAAATACATTAAAATTAAGTTACAGCTGTAGTGATAATTTGGAAAGGATTATAAAAAAGCATAATGGAAGAATTTTAAAGGCGACTAATAGAGAAGGTGAGAATGCTAGTGCAAACACTGCGGTGAATAAATGTAACTGTAAAAAACCTGAGGAATGCCCAATAAAAAATGAATGTCTGACCTCATCGGTGGTATACCAAGCAAGGATATTCCCGGTGGAGAACCCAAGGGACGAAAGATTCTACATAGGGAGTACCCAAATGACTTTCAAAAATAGATTCTATGGACATACACGCTCGATGAATAATCAAACATATGAAAAGGACACTTCCTTATCGTTATATTACTGGAAATTAGTTAGAGAAAATAAAACACCTAGTATAGAATGGAATATTATTAGAAGAGCCAATACTTGCCACTCATTGAACTCATCATGTCCATTATGCTTGTCAGAAAAACTTGAGATAACTAGGTTTAAAGACCGAGAAAAATTATTGAATATTAAACAAGAAACTGCTATATCCTGCAAACATTTCAGAATACACGCACTTAAGGAACTCTAAATTAGGATAATGGAACTGCTATAAGTACAACTAACCCCCATCAAATAACCCCCCCACAAAGAGGATAAGTGAGGTCGCAACTAGAATCATACCCATATGGGTTACGTAAGTCACTTAATATTCTACTTCATCGAGCAGTTATGGTATTACTAGCCGAAATAAGTACCTGTATGAAGGTATATTTGAACTAAATGAGTAATAGATCGTTTTGAGTGAAGCTCGTAATAATGTATGCATATGGATATTTTTGGGTGTGTGCATGTATGGATATATGATCTTTATATACCCGGGTAGGAAAAATAATTTATTAGTATAAAAAAAAAAAAAAAAAAAAAAAAAAATGAAGAAATAAATAGATAAAAGAAAGTAAGGAATGAAGGGTGAATGGAAGAGAAGGGAATAAGGGTATTAGAGTGGATAAGCAAAGATGAAGGTAAGTACTAAAATATATAAGCTTATATACTAGGTTTGTATAACCTAAATACTCTGATCTCTGTCATATCTTATTATATATTATTATTGTATCGTGATACATCTTATGTAGATCTGCCTTACCATCGAAAGAATCTTTATTAAATATGAGGATAACCCTATGAAATTCATGCTGAATTCAATATAAATTTTTACGTAGTGTCAATTTTTACGGTAAAAAACCTACAACTTAGGAAAGTGTAACAAGCGGATGGGGCCATGAAACATAACTAGACGTGTAGAATTTGATAGAAAAAGTGAATTTATATAGTAGGTGTATTCATGTCTGTTTCTACTTTAGATGTATCATTTGGTGGCACGGTACATGTATGTATGTATGTATATATATATATATATATATATGTCTATATTTGTGTGACTTTGGATATATGAGTGTATTTTGCGTATGTATGTATGTTTGTATGTTTATATATATATATCTGTATCTATATATCTGTGTGTACGTTTGTATGTGGATGTGTCTCTGTGTCTATTGTATGTAGATGTATGTATACACACGTATATTTCTGTACTATTAGAATAGGCTGCCTCGTATAGAATTGTTGTAACAATATAGATTACAAAAATGTATGGATGTCCGAATGTTATTTATATATATGTTATATATGTATGTATGTGTGGGTATGTATATTGTATGCCTGTTGTGTGTGTGTTTATATGTATGTATGTGTATATGTATATATATATATGTATATATTTATGTATGTATGTGTGTGTTTGTGTATATATATGTATGTGTGTATGTATATATATATATATATGTATATATATATATATATATATATATATATATATATATACACCTGTCTGTAGTCGGGTAGCATAATATTGCATATACGAAGAAGTTACCACGCTACATAAGTAAAGAAAAATACTATTATTTGTCTCTGTATGTCTGTAAAGTGTGTGTGTATATATGCGCGGGTGTAGATAAATGTAGACATTTATAGGTGTATAGATGCACGTATATAGGTACATGTGGAGTTTAGATAACTTTCGGGTTTATATTTTTATTCACATTTTGTTGGTTTATTTGTTTTAATTTAGTTTGATTTTATTTTTATTCTTATTTATTTATTTTTTATTTTTTATTATATTTTTTATTTATTTTTTTATATTTTCATTTATTTATGTATTTTATCTTTATTTATTTATTTTTTTATTTACCTTAATGTAATTTTTACTTTATCTTCTACGTAGTTTCAGAATCATTGTCTAGTTTCAGTAAATAAAACAAAGAGCGTTCAGCATGGATTCGCTTTTGAATATATGGATTAATGTGTGTATGTGTGTGTTGGCAGTGTCTGTGTATGGATGTGTTATGTGTGTGTTGCGTGTATGTGTGGGTGGAGGTAGATTAAAAAGGCACCGGTCAGTACTTGGTTGACCATAGCTAAGGTTATTAACTTACAGACTCTAAGACAATAAACCTAAACTCTCAATGACCCTATGCCATAAAAAGCCAAAAGTTAGGTTAGATGGGGGAAGGGGAAAAGAAAAAAGATGTTTATCATCTTCAAAGACCTCACTCATCCTTTTACCGTTTTGGTTTTTGTTTTTTTGTTTTTTTTACTCCCACCCAGGTTGTATTTTTAACTTGATAAACGAAATAGAAAAATGTATTTGGTGGAAATGTCACTTTTGAAGGTAGTTCTTGGCTTGAAGACGTAATCCCCCAACGTGGGTGATTACAGAAACATGTATGCACATATGTAGCCATTAATGTTTGTATAAATAAAATTATATATATATATATATATATATATATATATATATATATATATATATATATATATATAGCCATGTTTCATATCCTTTTGAAGCGCGTTTTCCGCTGTATCGAATCCGGTTATTTGTTACGGTGCTCAATCTATTTATTCATTTTTTTGCAGGCTTTCGACAGCATGGATAAAATTCAAATCCGAACGATTTTATGGTTCCAGTTTAAACTAGGCTGAAAAGATGCCGAGACAGCTCGTGATATCAGTAATGCCTCTGGCCAATGTACCACTAACGAACATGTGACACGACGGTGGTTCAAGAAATTTCGCAATGGTGACCAGAGCCTCGCAGATGAAGACGGTTGCGGCCGGCCGATTACGGGTGAAAACGAAGATTAATTAATCGAACTTAATTGAAACCGATCCTTGCAAAACCATACATGAAGTTGCTGTTGAACTCGAGTCCGACCACTCAACAGCCGTTCGCCATTAAAAGCAAATAAAGAAGTCAAAAAAGTTGATTAATTAGGCGCCGCATGAATTGAATGATAATCACAAAAAATCGTCGTTTTGAGATGTCTTCCCCGCTCCTTTTGCGCAACAAAAACGAACCATTTCTGTAGCGGATTGTGACGTGTGATGAGAAGTGGATCCTCTACAACAACTAGCGACGTTCGGCACAGTGGTTGGATGCCGGAAAAGCCCTACAAACTTCTCGAAGCCGAAATTGCACCAGAAAAAGTTATGGTTACTGTTTTGTGGTCTGCGGCCGGTCTTATCCACCACAGCTTTTTGAATGCGGGCAAAACGATTACGGCTAAGTACTGCCGAAAACTTGACGAAATGCACCAGAAGTTCCAATGTATGTGCCCGAGATTGGTCAATATGAAGGGACAAATGGCAACGCTCACCGCATGTTGCTCAACTGACCCAGCAGAAGCTGAAAGAATTGGGCTACGAGACTGCCTCATCCGTCATCCTTGAGGCTTGCATTTACTAATATCCGCGGGCTTAGAACTAACTTAGATGATGTTGAGTCATTTCTCCTTGTAAACACCCCGGATATCTTAGCATTAAGTGAAACTAACCTTCACTCCTCCATTCCCCCTAACCACTTTAACATGCCTGGTTATCTCCCACTCTACCGTAAGGACTCGGACAGACATATGCATGGACTTGGAGTCTATATTCGTAACCCCCCCCCTGACTAGAGAAATAAAGCTAGAATCAGAGGACCAGGCCTTTATGTGCTTCAGACTAAATATGCAACACAATATTAGCTACTTGTATTTTCTCTACCGCTCTCCCTCAAACCAAGACTGCACCCTAATAAACAAAATCTCAGACAGCATAGATATAGCACTCTCCTTCGATACTAGCGCACAAATACATGTATTTGGTGACTCCAATGTCCACCACAGTAACTGGCTAGGATTCTCTAATCACACAGATGTAGCTGGTAGCGCAACACATAGCTTCTCTATATCCCATTCCCTATCTCAGTTGGTTACATTTCCGACACGTTTCCCAGACCAGCAAGATCAACATGCCTCACTTCTAGATCTCTTTCTGAAAACGGTTCCCAATGACTGTACAAAAAATGCCCACAGCCCACTCGGGAATGCTGATCACGCTGTGATAATGGTAGAAATCAGCCTAAATTCTCGCCCTAAAACTGAAGACCCACTACTCAAAACAACGAGGTATTACAAAAAGGCTGATTGGGAAGCCATCAGGGAGCTCATCAGAGATGCCCCATGGCAAAATATCTTTACTCTTCCAGCGGAACAGTGTGCAAATGAGACCACTGAATGGTTCAAAGCTGCTATTGAAGTACATGTTCCCGCACGGAAATTCTATAGCAAGCCCCACTCCCCGCAATGGGTTACTTCTGCTTGTGCAGCTTCCATTTTTCAAAGGCAGCATGCATTCCGCAGATTCAACCGATATAAGTCCAGCTCAAATAAACAGAAGTTTATAGAAGCTAGAAATAATTGTAAGAGAGTGATAGAGACAGCTAAGACAGATTACTCTGAAACCACCAGAAAACGCATCGAAGCACAGAAATTAGGAACTCGGGATTTTTGGAAAATCTACAACAGCGTAGTAAATAATGGACAGTCAACTATTCCTCCACTATCAAACGATCATGAGGTTGCTTGCACGGCAACTGACAAGGCTAATCTGCTTGCCAGTCGGTTTGCCTCAAACTCCACACTGAACTCGGTACACCACTCACTCCCTGATCTTCCTCTGCGAACAGACGCCTCACTAGACGATTTGAAAATCACCCCTTCTCAGGTACTTACAATTATAAAAAACCTAGACACCTCAAAAGCATGTGGACCAGATCACATCCCGGCTGTGCTATTAAAAAAATGCTCTGCCGAGATTGCTCCAGTTCTGTCCAAACTTTACAATAAATGCCTTAACGAATCTTGTTTTCCCGACTGCTGGAAAACCGCCTCTGTGGTACCAGTCTTCAAGAATTCTGGTAAAAGAACTGACCCACTAAATTATCGCCCCATTATCCTCCTCCATCTTTTCGCCAAAATATTTGAGTCCTTAGTTAATCAAGCCCTAGTCCAGCACCTAACAGCTGCTACACTCCTGACTGACAAACAATATGGATTCAGGAAAGCCCGTTCAACAGCAGATATCTTAACTGTAGTTTCTGAACGTATATACCGTTCATTGGATAAAACAGGGAAGGGTAGGGCGGTGGCCCTCGATATATCTAAGGCTTTTGACAGGGTATGGAACGATGGTCTTCTAAGGAAAATTAGATCATATGGAATCACTGGAAGAATTCATAATGTAATTAAATCCTTCTTAAGCAATAGAAAAATCAAAGTTGTCCTCGACGGTCGTACATCCAAACAATACGACATAAATGCGGGAGTACCTCAGGGGTCTATCCTTGGACCTCTATTATTCCTGATAAAATTGTTTCGGAGATGGGTATATTTGCCGATGACACCACTCTCTATAACAGATATGAGGGGAAAACAAATGAACACATATCCAAGGAAATGGCAGAAACACTAGAGGATGACCTCCGATCTGTAGTGGAATTGGGACAAAAATGGATGGTCACATTCAATGCTGCAAAGACTAAGCTTGTTTCCTTTAATAACTACAAGAAACCTTCTCTACCACCAATAGCAATGGCCAAGAACACATTACCTGAAAGTACTTCTTTTAAACTCCTCGGCCTAACGTTTACAGGGAATATGAACTGGAATAGATACATTGAGAGCATTGCCAAGGCTGCTGCAAGGAAGGTTGGCTTCCTCTACCGTGCTAGAAAACTACTTACGCCTGACAGTATCCTATACCTCTATAAGGCAACCATTCGCCCATGTATGGAGTACTGTTGTCACATCTGGGCTGGGGCATTTGCTTCTTGTCTCTCGCTCCTGGACAGGGTTCAAAAGAGAGTCGCCAACCTGATAGGTCCTGAGCTGTCATCTAGGCTTCAGCCTCTGTCCCATCGACGAGATGTTGCATCCCTCTGCCTGTTCTACAAATACTTCAATGGTGAATGCTCTGACGAACTGCAAACACTTGTACCTCCCCGACGTAACTACCCCCGCCAAACCCGACAAGCTACTAAGTCTCATCCCTTTACAGTAGAGATCCCTAGGTGCAAGAAAGCCTTTTACTCCAATAGTTTCTTCCCCAGAACTGCTGGTCTTTTGAACTCCCTTCCGGGATTCTGCTTTCCCAACTGCAACGATATGCAGAAATTCAAGTGTAAAGTCAACAAACATCTTTCTACTCATCTCCCTTCATAATGACCCCTCTAATTAAGTCCCTGATAGTAGCCCCCTGCTTCAAAGTGGCACTGTGCCTTGTTTGTGGTGAAAATTGAATAAAAAAAAAATATTCACCGGACCTCTTACCCACCGATTATCTCTTTTGCAAGCATCTCGAAACTTCCTGCGCGAAAAAAATCTTCAAAAGCTGAGATTACTTCGTTTACTTCATCGCTTTCAGAACCCCAGGTTTCTATGCTAATGCTATAATTAAACTTGCTTCTCGTTGGCAAAGATGTGTCGATTTAATGGTTCTTATTTCGATTAATAAAGTTTATTATGAAAGCAGCTATAATCTTTTGAAGTTAAACATCAACACAGACATTATTTTTGCACCAAACTAAAACATTAAAATATTATTTGTTTTCTAGATTGAGTTATGCTTTAATAATGTCCAGTAAAGATGCTTTTACTGTGCTTTGCATTTTAATCGCCATCTAATCAATCTAATAAACTTTCTGTATATTAATCTCATTCTATCTCATTGCTTGTTATTTAATGTGTAGTCTTCTCCGATTTTATACCGTATCTGTCTGTCTGTCTGTCTGTCTGTCTGTTTGTCTGTCTGCTGCCTCTCTTTCTCTTTTATTTATAGTAGCAGGAAATAAAACATTATAACAGAAAGATCGTTCGAATAAAAGCAACCAAAAACATCACCAAAAGTTTCCATACTACCGTGTAAACCAGATATAAGAGAATTCTTCTCCGATCCCCACAACTTAGTTACACTAATACCTGGTGGTTCTTATATCCGGGTTATACTGTACTTTAACAGAGGCTCTTATTTGGGATCAGAGAAAATCTCTCTAATATCCGTTTTTCTTATATCCGGGTTACATTGTATTTAACTAATATTCAGAAAAGAAAAATAAATATAGATTGAGATACGACAAATGACAGGGCGATTTCTGACTTTTGTTTTTATATTTTCTAATATTGAACTTGATGTGTAAATTCAATTTTTGTCTACCCTTCTAGGAGAAGAAAAAATCTGAAACTAAACCAACGGGGAGGGAGGCCTCTCCAGTCTTGGATGAAAACCTTCCTAGAGCGGGTGACTGAAGCAAATTACCGGTCTGCAAACCTAAATTACTTAAGGAGTAGATAGGCTCTGTCTATCGCCCGGCTTCCATACTCCTTCTTTGCCTAATAGTCAGGCGCAGAGACTATCACAGTAAATCGACAAAACACTTAGTGGTAGATCTTGTTTCTTGTCTAGGGCAATGAATGCCGTTTCCCGACTCCCGACACATCCCACCCCTCAAAACTTGGCACTTAGGAGTGCTTGAGTACCACACATGGCTGTGCAATTAGATTGAGGTGACCTTCTTCAGATGAGTTGAGGGTGCCGGATTGACAGTTTCTGGCTGCTGTTTCCGATTGGTAGTACAGGGGCCTAACTCTTTGGTAGCGCTTAGAGCGGCTGCTCCATCAACAGTGGTATAATATCAAGATGTTTGTAGTGCTATGTCACGCATGGAAAGGGACCCTGCACTCATCCTCGATGGGCTTTCCTAAGGCCACAGTCCTAGTTGAATAAAGGTCAGCTAATGGTCTACTTGTGTTGCATGTTTGATAACCTGCATAACCTCTTGTTCAGCTCCCCCTTACCTAACTGAAACTCTTTAAAAACATGATGACAGTACAATAAAAAAAATAAGCTTAAACCAGGCTAAGGGACAAACAATTCCAACTTGCCTCCTCCCTTGAGGCTTGTATTCACGAACATCTGTGGGCTTAGAACTAATTTAGTTCATGTTGAAGCATTTCTCCTAACAAATACCCCGGATATCTTAGCACTAAGCGAGACTAACCTACACTCCGCCATCCTCTCTAAGTACTTTAACATGCCTAGCTATCTCCCACTCTGCTATAAGGACTCTGACAGACATATGCACGGACTTGGAGTCTACATTCGTAACACGCTCCCCCTGACTAGAGAAATAAACCTAGAAAGGGACGATCAAGCATTTATGTGCTTTAGACTAAAAATACAACATAACATTAGCTACTTTTATTTTATCTACCGCTCTCCCTGTACCCAGGACCGCACCATAATAAACAAAGTATCTGACAGCATAGACACAGCACTCTCCCTCGACACTAGCGCACAAGTACATATTTCGTGGCTTTAATGTTCATCACAAAAACTGGCTTGGATTCTCTACTTACACAGATGCAACGGGCAGCACAACATATAGCTTCACTATATCTCACTCCCTATCACAAATGGTTACGTTTCCAACCCGTTTCCCTGACCAGAAAGAACAACACACATCACTTCTAGATCTGTTTCTGACTACAGTTCCCGATAATTGTATAACAAATGCTGACAGCCCACTCGGGAATGCTGATCATGCAGTGATAATGGTTAAAATTACCCTAAACTCTAGACCCAAAACTGAAGAGCCAGTGCTCAAAACAACTAGATATTATAAAAAGGCTGACTGGGAAGCCATCAGAGATCTTATCGGATATGCCCCATTGGGAAATATTTCTCTCTTCCTGCTGAACAGTGCGCAAACGAGACCACTGAATGGTTCAAAACAGCAGTTGAAGCACATGTTCCCATGCGGAAATGTTATAGCAACCCCCCTCTCCCCAATGGTTTACTTCTACTTGCGCAACTGCCATTGCTCAAAGGCAGCATGCATACTGCATATTTAACCGATATACGTCCAGTTCAAACAGACAGAAGTATATAGAAGCTAGAAGTAATGTTAAGAAAGAAATAGCGACAGCTAAGAGAGAATTTACTGAAACCACTAAAAACGCATCGAAGCACAAAAATTAGGAAATCGTGACTTCTGGAAAATCTACAACAGTGTAGAAAATAATGGAAAATCAACAATTCCCCCACTAACCAATAATCACGGGTTTTTTTTTTGTTCAGCAACCGACAAGCCGGTTCTTGCCAGCCGGTTTGCCTCCAACTCCACACTTAACCCTTCCAATCACCCCCTGCCTGACTTTCCTTTGCGGACAGACGCCACGCTAGACGATCTAAAAATCGCCCCTGCTCAGGTGCATGCTATCATAAAAAACCTTGACACTTCAAAAGCATGTGGACCTGATCTCATCCCAGCTGTGCTATTAAAAAAATGCTCAGCAGACGTAGCTCCAGTTCTCTCCAAACTCTATTACAAATTCCTTAATTAATCATGCTTTCCGAGCTGTTGGAAAACTGCTTCTGTTGTATCAGTATTCAAGAATTCTGGCGAAAGACGTGACCCATCAAATTATTGCCCCATTAGCCTCCTCCCAATTTTCGCCAAAATATTTGAGACCATAATTAACCATGCTCTAGTGCGGCACCTTATAGATGCTAAACATCTGACTGACAAACAATATGGATTTAGACAAGCCCGTTCCACAGCTGACATCCTCACTGTAATCTCTGAACGTATATACCATTAATTGGACAAAGCAGGGGAGGGCAGATGGGTAGCTCTAGATATATCTAAGGCTTTTGACAGGGTATTGCATGTGGGTCTCCTCAGGAACATTTAATCATACTGTATCACTGGTAGAATACTTAACATAATTAAATCCTTTAAGATAAGAGAAAAATTCAGGTTGTCCTCGACGGTCGTACATCTAAACAATATGATATAAATGCGGGAGTGCTTCAGGTGTCTATCCTTGGACATCTATTGTTCCTAATATTTATTAACGACCTCCACGACAAAACTGCCTCTTAGATGGGTATATATGCTGATGACACCACACTCTATAACAGACACGACAGGAAAACAAATGAACACATATCTAAAGAAATGGCAAAAACACGAGAGGATGACCTCCATTCTGTAGTGGAATAAGGACAACATGGATGGTCACATTCAATGCTGCCAAGACTAAACTGGTTTCCTTCAATAATTACAAGAAGCCTTCTCTGCCACCAATAGCAATGGCCATTGACTCCCTATCTGAGAGTACATATTTAAAACTGCTTGGCCTAAAGTTCTCAGGAAACATGAGTTGGAACAATTACATTGAAAACATTGCCAGGGCCGCTGCGAATAAGTTATGCTCTCTCTACTGGGCTAGAAAACTACTGAAACCTGAAAGTATCCTGTACCTTTATAAGGCCACCATTTGCCTATGTATGGAGTATTGTTGTCACATTTTGGCTGGGGCATCTGCTGCTTGTTTCTCGCTCCTAGACAAGGTCCAAAAGAGAGTCGCCAATCTGATAGGCCCTGAACTGGCATCTAAGCTTCAGCCTCTCTCCCATCGACGAAACGTTGCATCCCTCTGCCTGTTCTACAAGTATTTTAATGGTGAATGGAACTGCAGACACTTGTGCCCGCACGACGTAGACACCCTCAACAAACCTGGCCGGCAGCTATATCCAACCCCCACGCAGTAGAGATTCCTAGATGTAAAAGATCTTTCTACTCCAGTAGTTTCTTCCCCCAGAACCGCTAGACTCTGGAATTCCATTCCAGGTCCCTGCTTCTCCAACTGTACTGAAATGCAGAAGTTAAAGTGTAACGTGAACCGACATCTTGCTGCCCAAATCCCAACATAGTGCCCCAGTAGTTGCTGCCCCTGATAGTAGCCCCCTACACCAAAGTGGCAATGTGCCTTGTTTGGGGTTAAAATGTAATAAAAAAAATCTGTCTTCTGCATTTTGTTTCTGAACTTTTGTGATGAGAATAGATTATTCGTATCATTTGGATCGTTCGGACAACTGATCTCATCTTGAGTTTTATTTTCACAACATCTCGGTAATTTTAACCTCCGATCTTATTCAGATATAATTATTCGAACTCGGACATCTTTCTGTCGGAGTCGGTAATCTAAACAGGATTTCGAACGGAACCCTTAATATAATCCACATAGATAGTATGCACTCGTTGCGTCAGCCATAACTGAATTGAAGTCCTATGTAGTTCATAATGGTATATTGTATTTCGCCCGCAGTGAGGATAAACCTTCAACCTCTAGAAAAGTGTAACTTTCACAACTGAATTTTACCAAATACTTTATCCACTACGCGACAGGCCCATGTGCAAATAACACTCCAGATGAGAACAGTAGTCGAAATAATATAAATAATACGATGTTGTATTTGTCAATAACTTTAATAATGTTTATTCTCAATGACTTGCTGCTATCTGTGTTGTTGGGTAGTGAGGATTTCGCATCGGTGTGGACCTTCGTAATGGATATGCGGCGCGTTAAATTATTAAAACCGATCCCCAAGTACATCTACTTTAATGCACCGTCGATATAATTTCATTTCCCTCCTGTTTGCTTCCTAGAACCGAGATATGAAAACGTTGAAAATATTTGATTTGTGGCGTACGAGATAGAAAAAGAGAAACGCTGAGAGCGACCGTTAAATTCGATTATGACGTGCGAATGAGAAACATATTTGGCGAAATTATTGATTGTTTTATGCTGCAAGGTGCGTAGAGTACTTGTGGATAATTGGTTATTATATGATTCAACGTACGGGAATTACTTAAGGATTTTTTTTGTTTTTTAACAATGGAAATCTGACGAGGTTTATACATTAAAAGCAAATTTAATTTTCATCTGGTTTTGGAAAGATTATTTCTTTCGATCTTGTATGGTATTACGTACTCAAAATAAATACTTGTAAATTCACTATTGTCGCCAACATCAACAGCATCCGCAGCTACATTAGCAGCATCATCAACAACAGCAGCAGCAGGTAGGCGATGGAGATTAGGCGATTAATGATACTGTTGGGCGAAGTTCGAATCCAGTTAAGTCTGCAGAAACACTGTCTCTTAAGAACGTTGTCAGCGTTCACGTGGCCCTCTCGTAACTACCCGATAGGGGAGAAATATATAGGGGAAACGAATGCCAACAAAAATTATCATAAACAAAGGTGATCAACAACAACAACAACAACAACAACAAAACAACAACAATAACAACAACGGCGAAAAGAGCCGCCAAATTGAACCAATTTCGAATAACTTACACTGATGGATGTTTGCAAGCTTCACGTGACCTCTACCGACAATGAGTAAATATCGAACGAAATGGACTGACAACCTCGGTGCGATTTCGAATCCAGTTTGTTCCGAGAGAAACACTTTTACTTACACATAATCTCCGAGGCTAAATACCCAATACCTTTCTTTAAAGAAGTCTAACATGAAAGATATCGGGAAACGAATACCAATAGTTATTACCTGAATCATACAAAATGAATGAACGATGCTCAACACCAACAGTAACAGCAAACCTTTTTACTCCATTTTCAGTATAAAAACCCAATTTGTCCAGCTGGGCAAACTTGAGTCCTTGTACCGAAATAATTGTTGTTTAGTAAATCTTTATTTTTTTTTGCATTTAATTTTTGCATTTCCATAAACTAAACATGAATATAAATGTCACTAAAACATCCGCTGGGTCATAAGCTTCATTTCGCTACCTTACTTGCCTGGGTGGGTTGCCTGTACGCTGAGATAAACTGCGTCACACACACGCAGACAGTAAATCCAACTTATTAAGGGAGATAATAACTCCCGGAGAATACCGGAAGAATATCCAGTAAATAAAACGTTGCTTAATAAATCGCTATTTAAAAAAAAAATTTTCAGTTGTTGTATTTTTGTAGCATTTCCATACACCAAACATGTATATAAATATCATTAAACATCCACTGGGCCATAAGCTTCATTTCGCTACATTACTTGTCTGACCTGTACGCTGAGATAAACCGCGTCACACGCACACGCGCAGCAGACATTAGGAAAATTCATAACAAGAATATAATCTGATCTAGATTCAATTCAACTTTCTCCAGAACACACGTTATCACGCCATCATCTCGTTGTTTCACTTAATTCCTTCCCCTTCCTTATAACTATACTACAGAATTTGATACACAACAAAGCAACTCTCTTCGCATTCCTTCTTTCGTTTATTACTTCATTTGACTGATTGATTTCAAATTCAGAACAGACATTATCACGTAAACATCTCTTTCTTGCATCACGCTTACCACTGTTTTTTTAGATATTAATATTAACTAGTAAACTATTGCACTTCGAAAAAATCTAATTCTTAGTTTTGACAAGATTCACACTAAATTGTTAATTACGTTCGACTCTTAAAATAATTTATTATAGAATATATATTCTCATCTCATTACGGTATCATCATCTTGTTTGATACCCATTCGCTCATAATGTGTTCTATAACTAGTTTATAAACGACGATGTTAATACTTATGTGGGGGGTCGCGAGTAAATACGAGACTAAATAACCGTCAGAAATACCAACAAGCGCTTTGTATTTACTTTCTTGTACAATATATTATTTTTATCTAAACTCGTTGTTTTATTTTTCTTTGTATGACCTTTCAGTAGAGCAATAATAATTGGCGACGAGATTTCAGGAACTCTTGAGGTAAATCTGAACTTTCAAATACTCCAGTGTTTCTAAAAAAACGGCGAAAAGGATTCGAAAACGCACGTTAGAATCTCAAATTTAAAATTCCACAGTTTTACCAAACTTTAGTTGAATTAACACCCCAGTATGGCAAAGGAGCACAGAGAACGACATTGACCTTGCAACGGTGATAGTATTCCAAAACAACAACAACAACAGATCATTCAGAGAGTCGGTGCTGTAGAATCGTACGTCTAAACGTTTAAACGACCAGAAATAGTCTCTGAAAGTTGCACTAAACTACTACTTTACTACGAATCACTGTCAGTTTGGCGCACAAAAACAAAAAAAAAATATATTTTTTTACAACAAGTAAAAAGTTATGAAAAACCGTATGGATTTTATTTTATTGAACTAAAAAGTGATTCCTTGCTTTTTTTTCTTGGATTTTCGCTCAAAAAGAAACTTTTTTTTTTACTAAAAAGAACGCGATTTTAACGTTTGTCGATATAAAAGAGATGAGCTTTAGTTGTGGTTTTTTTCGTCAACATGAAGACTTCCATTGTGTTAATCAGAAAAAAAGTTACGTGGTGACTAGAAAGTCTTCACACATTCCAAAGGTTCATTGCTTTCGTTTTCTCTACGGAAATAAGCAATGATTGAAGTCTTCAGGTCTGCATTCATTCAAATGTGGATACTTCAGATTAATCAACAGCGGAAACACTAAGAAAGATTCCAAAAACTGTTACTAAAAACAACAACAAAAAGACTTATTACTGCAAACTATAAATAAATAAAGTGTCCGAAAGTGAAATTAGCATAACGTTCTCTAAAAACTTCCCCAGGGGAAAACAAACTTTCGCTTTGTATTTTAAAACCTGCATAACGTTTACTGTGCCGATAATACGGACTCTAAAGAATTCGTTTATTGCTTTGAAAACTAGGATCCACAGAACAGAACAATGCCTCATATAAGTAAAAAGATGTGTGTCTGCAAAAATCCCTGTAATTTACAGTGTTAACTAAACTAGAAAGTTAACTAAAAAATGGCCAAAAGCTGCTAACGAGCGATAAGCGAAAAAGAGTTCAAAGAATGTTGAAGATCCGGTGAAGCGTATGTAAGAAAAATAAAGTAAAAACTATATTCTCCAGAACAAAATAAAACAATTCCCTTCAGAGAAAGAAAAATAAATTCTCTGAAAGTCAAAATTCACCAAGTCCATGTAATAAGTGTGCTGCATTGCATTAGATATCAGGCTGTCCACACAGAAAAATAAACTTGTCTGACCTGTAACAGAATTGGACATAGAACTTCTCACTATAGAGCAAAGAACAAAATAACGAAAAAGACACGAAAAGTACACGGAAAGATTGAATAACAAATATATTAAAGAAAAACGTAAAGTTTCAGTAAGATTCGAGATGAGACTTATGGATAAGATGTTTGCATACATAAGAATGACATAAACCTGCCATGCTAATCTTGCAAAACAGCTAGAATGATAAGTGAGTCGAAAATACATTTTGAAGGCGAATTAATCACGTATGTTACATAAATGGTACGGCAGAGAAATTACGTCTTGGTGTTAAGAAACACAGAAATATTTTGGGGACAATTTTATGCATCAGTTTGTAGAAATTCCGTAAATGAGCAGTCCCTACCGTCTATATCCAAATTAAATTCACAAATAAACAACATGACTTACACAACAGCAGAAAAAGGCATTAAAATAAAAATTTTAAAAACTCTTCGAGCAATCACGTTCGAATATGGGATTGTGATAGAAATTTTCAACACACACACACACACACACACATATATATATGTATATATATATATATGTATATATATATATGGAGTAGAGATTTAGAAGGCTATCACAATGCGAGTAATGACATATAGTCGTTGTTGGTGAAAGGAGACGGAAACAAGTGGCAATTTACAAATCAATAAGTACATACATATCTGTCTATATGCACATATATTTATTAAGTTGTATTAGGTACAAATGTCTTACTTGTTATGTCTGCGACAATATCCATTATTAATTTCGGAAACAATTCCCTTTTCAAATGGTAGACGTAATAGTAAGTCTTTGGTGGGAGCCGTATGTAAAGTTATATAATGAATGAAGATCCGAGCTCCAGTCTGTTGGATATTAGTAATGATTCTTTTATGCGAAGATTCCCAATATTGCGTTCTGTGGTTAAAATATTGACTTTAATAGATATATTAGTGTTTCTGCAAGTGTTGAGGTGTTTGTGGAATGATGATGCTTGTGTTTGTGTGTGCTCCTTGATTATTATGTGTAGGGGTCTCATTGTGCTGCCTACGTAGAATTTTCCGCAGGCAGAGCATTCTTGTCTGTATACTACGTGTGTGCGCTAGCAGATGGTTGCGGGGTATACGGGGCAATTTGCCAGTGTGCATGGTGGTGGGTCCTCGTTATGCTTGCGTTTAGAGAGCTTCTGTCTAAGGGATGGTCCAGAGTGGGCTAGTTGCAAATTGAGACACTCTCTTCTGATAGCGCTGCGGATAACCGTTGTGATCTTGTCGCTGAGATGGGATATTTTAAGGAAGCAGTACTTGGTGGTGAAGCTTCTTACACGTTTTCTCGTGTTCCGGAGGTGTTTAATAACAGTGCTGGGGTATCCGTTTGTCTCTAGGACCTGGTGGAACTGTTTTGTGCATTCTGTCTTTTTTAGCTTGCTGCACTTGCTTTGGATGCGGATGATCTCATTCCTGGCATATCCGATAATGGCCTTAGTAGAGAGGGCCGACTTATAGTGTACAAATATACTTCGGCTGGCTGCTTTTCGGTATAATTTAGTAATGACGGTCCCTTTATCTGATTTTTTTTTTAGGTTGAAATCTCGGAGTGATAGGGATCCGTCATCGCTGGGGTGTTTGATGGTGAATTCTATGTGTAGGTCGGTATCGGAGAATATGGCGTAGGTGTTCTCAGCATCGGCGCGTGATGATGTGAGGATCAGGACATCATCGATAAATCTCAAGAGGAATATGACCGAGTTAAACGTGTTGCGGGCTCGTCGTTCAAGTCTGTCCAGGTATGAGATGGCCAGTATATCTGAGAGGCTGGAACCCATGGGCAGCCCCGTAATTTGTCTGTATGTCTGGCGTTGATAGGTGAAGTATGCGTTGTCTATTATTATAAGTAAGAGGTTGTGGATGTCCGAGGGAGTGAGGCCGAAGCAGTGTAAGTTGCAGGAGGAGATGTGGTCGGTGATTAGATATACTACTGGGTGTGCAGGTGCTGTGGTGTAGAGGGCAACTACATCGAGGCTAAAGGCGTATTAACCTTGTTTTAGTTGTTGTGGTGGGAGGGTGTTTAGACGGCGGAGTCCTTCATCGGAACTGCTGACGTGTCCGGAGAAGGAGGAGAGTAAGGGTTTAAGTAGTGTAGAGAGTAGCAAAGAGATCTTATATAAGGGTCCTTCAATGCTTGAAACTATTGGTCTAATTTGTGAGGATGCTGATTTTTTTTGTGTGTTTGATGAGATGGTAAAAAGTGGATAGTCTGCTGTTTTTAGTAGTGAAGTTCTATTTGTATTTGTTGGGGAGCTTTCTAATTCTACACATGTCGGCCCATGTGGTGTTGATGTTGTTTTCGATTTGTGTGGATGTAATGTCAGTAGCTGGCGTGTATAAGGTGTCATTGCCTAGGTGTGTGAGTGCAAGGTGGTCTTATATGTCTTGAGGTATGACTCAGAACTCCTTACCCTTATCGACGCAGAAGTCTTTGCACGTGAGGCTCTTAAGTGAGCAGCGTTGTTTATATGAGATGTTTTATATGTTCGTGTTTTATGATGTCGAATATCTTTCGGCTTAATCTTGCAAGCTTAGTGTCTAGTTCCTGCTCTTTGGGTGGAGGATGTAATGGGCGGTCTAGCTGATATACGGGGAAGGCATCGGTCGTGTGCTGTGTTTTACTGTAGTTGTTGGTTATCGATGTCAGCCATTTTAGGTGGTAAGCCGCTCTGCAGAAGTGTGTTTCTATGTTGAACAGGGTGTTGTTGTTTACTGTTTGAGTAATGATGAATTTTGGTCCGAGGCGAAGAAGGTCTTTTTCTTCGTGTGTGGGGGAATCTGTGAGGTCTCTGACTTGGGTGTGCGTTGTTTGTGGAGCGTGGGTACTGAGGCTGGTGTGATCCTGTCTGGGAGTGTGTGTGGGTTTGTATTTATGTAGTAGCTACGTGAATTTAGTTTTTAGTCTTTTTTTCAGTCTGTAGAGAGTAGTGATAGCATTTATCTATGGCTGTCATTATTTTGTGAAGCATAGGTGCGTGTGTTGTGGTCAGTTCAGGTTTTGTGTTATTGAATTCTTCAATGAGTCTGTGTAGTGTATGGTGGAGATATTGTAAGAGTTTCTTCATGCAGAACATTTGGATGAAAATTTTTGATGGTTTGAATTTTCGTCAGTGTTGGGGAGGATCTTGTGCTTGATGAAGCGTTTGATAAAGTTTATTTGCCATCCGGCCCTAGCACGCTTTTCGGAGATCTGAAACAGTTTTTTGGTTGTTGCAAACTCTGTCTGGTTCAGACTAAGGGATAGAATTTATATGTAGTTTGTTTGAAGCATTGTGTGGGATATATATATATATATATATATATATATATATATATATATATATATATATATATATATATAATGGATTCTCCCGTCGTGTTCGACGCATGAGGGCCAAGAATTCGCTCTGTTTCACCCTGTCTTTAATGCTTGTGCCGAATGTGTGACACGAGGCCATAAACCAAACCGCACGACTCACAGGATACCGACTGGGAAGGTGCTGTTCTTACTCTTGCTCTACGAAGATTTGTTTGATTCGATAGCCGTGTGTCAATGTATGTGTTAATGCCCGCAAAACATTTTTCCCTCCACAATTTTCTATCCGCAGCATCTTCTTCAAAGGCTTTTGGGTTCAGGCCTGCGTGCTTAAGATTGTTTTTCAGCTTATCCCTGTACCTCAGAAATGGACGACCCACATTTCGATTATCCTCTTTCAGTTGACTGTATCAGGATATATATATATATATATATATATATATATATATATACAGTATAACTCCTATAATTTGAACATCCGCTTCGTTCAAATTAGAGGATGCTGTTCAAGTTTCGTGATAAAAATGTGCTGCAGTTAAATTTAATTTTCTAAGAATTAAGAAATAGTAAATGAAATTCATTGCTATATACCACTTCAAGTATATATTAAGTTGAGTTTGCAATATATTGCAAGTAAGAATTGTAATATTATTACCAGAGACAAAAACATTGAAAATAAATTAAATCTACTCTTACTTGTTAGGTATTTATTACCTAAGTTATCATCTACAGAAATCATGCATTTATGTAAAATACAGTTTTTTTTAGTTATTCATTGAATGAGTGTCATTGCAATTTCTATTTTCATCGATTGAGCTCTCGGGCGCTGCCATTGTATTCCGTAAGCGATCACGAAAATCTACAATTTCTTTGTTCTGTAGCTTCTTTATGGTTATATCTCTTCGGAGGGACATTGCTTGCAAAACATAACATAATAAGGACTTTTTTCTAGAAATTTTATAACCGTCTCCATAGACTTTTCTGCATCATCCCATGATATTGCTTCATCAGAGTGTTCTTGGTTATTTACATTAGGGTCAAGAGAATGGGAGCTGTCGCTATTTTCATCACCATTACTGCCTTCAGGATATTGATCAGTAGTTTCCTTGTTGCACCCACATTTCAACATCATTTGCATGAAGTGATTTAAGAACAACGTGGTTGGTCGGCATCTGTTTGGTTTCAAGAAGTTTTTCTAGACCAGATGTATTCTCTGATTATTTCAGTTCAGAAGCCTTTGACGCTGGGCATAATTTACCCCATGCGTTTGTTTATGTGCTTACTCGAACTTCATTCCATGTACTTGCGAGAGAAAATATGGCATCTTTGATAGTAAAATGGCGCTGAAAATCGCTTATACTCACGGTACTATTTATCATATTCATCATGAAATCATTTCTGTAGAAACATTTTAAGTTCCAAATAATCCCTTGATCCATAGGTTGGATGAGAGAAGTTACATTAGGTGGTAAGTAGCACACAAAAATATTCCCGCAAGATGACACTAGTTCTGACTCAAGAGGATGTGCTCTACAATTGTCCAGCAGAAGCAAGCACTTTGAATCAGGTTTACCTAATTCAAGAAAACGCATTTGAACAACTGGCAGAAATTCTTGCAAAAACCATTTTTTAAGCAATTGTTGATTCATCCATCCATTTCGTGAAGAATAATAAGATACTCGCAAAGGCGAAACTCCTTTCAATTCTCGGGGACACTTTGATTTGCCGATAACAAGAAGCTTAAGTTTATGAGTTCCAGAAGCATTAGCGCATACCATCACTGTTAGTCTTTTTTTTATTTAATTTGAATCCTTTTATTTTCTGCTCTTCGGATCCGGCTAATATATTTGTAGGTAAGCACTTCCAATTTACGCCACTTTCATCATATTTTAACCGCTAAAAATGTTCCATGATGAAAGTGGCGTTCGCTTTAAAAATTCAACATTTCGTGCATTTATAAGCTACAATCAACATCCAAATGAAGACTTTGACGATATTTACGGTTTTCAAAAGGCGAACAATTAAAAGGTAAATATATATATATATATAATTATAAATATATATATATATATATATATATATATATAATTGTTTATCTTTTATTAAAAACATATTATTATAACCTTATATTTAAACGAAATACAGATTTATAATTTTATTCTATTTTTTATTCTCAATCCATATTATTTTGCTTATCAACATTAATAAGTAACTATTTTCCTTTGTATTTTAATATTTTCCAGATACAGCTGCCTTACTTAAAAAAATGCTAGGTTTATTTATGGTGTCTTTTATACATTAAAAAAAATAACACCTAATACTTTTACTGATGAGGAGACCTTGTTTTTAAAAAAACTAAATGTCAAAATTATTGTCTATGACTTAATGTCTATCGCAATAAAAACATCGTTTCCGAAACAGATCATTGACTTTGCTGTGTTCCTACTTATGAAACAGATTTTAATTTTCAATTTTAATTTTAATTTTAATTTAAAATTTTTAATTTTAATTTTAAATTATCAATCACATTATATATATATATATATATATATATATATATATATATATATATATATAGTAATTTATAAAATATATATTTATAAAATATATATGGCATAAGCCTGACGAATCCTATAGTGGATGAAACGCAGAATATTCAGTGTAGCTTAATCGCCATATATATTTTATAAATTACTAACTAGCTCTACCTACGTATTGAGCACTTTTGAAGTAAATACTTAAAGTTTACGCATACATCTATACTTTCGTATATCAGGCTTATGTGAGTAAATGAAGTAGTTATATATATATATATATATATATATATATATATATATATATATATATATATATATATACCGTATATTTCGGCGTGTAAAGCGACCAACAGATAAGACGAGGAACAAGATTGGAGCCAATTTTAATAAATGTATCATATATCAGTTGTATAAGACGACTGCTAAATAACACAACTATGTTTGTTTAACACAGACTAGAGATTTCAACACCCAGTATCTTATGAATTATTGGCTTTTAAAGATGACTTTTGAACTTTCATAGTTTTCTTATTAGCCTTAGTATACTGTATGTATGTATATATATATATATATATATATATATATATATATATATATATATATATATAACTACTTCATTTACTCACATAAAATTAATATACGAAAGTATAGATTTATGCGTAAACTTTAAGTATTTACATCAAAAGTGCTCAATACGTAGGTAGAGCTAGTTAGTAATTTATATATATATATATTTTATAAATTTATATATATATATTTTATAAATTAGTAATTTATATATATATATTTTATAAATTACTATATATCTATCTATCTATCTATATATATATATATATATATATATATATATATATATATATATATATATATATATATATATATATATATAATGATAATAATGACAAGGAAACCTGAGATAAGATTAGTCAATCGAACTCCATCATATGTTCAGTCATTTGACGAAAAGTCGATCATTGTATATATATATATACATATATATATATATATATATATATATATATATATATATATATATATATATATATTCATATATATATATAAATTTTTATTTCGATCGTTTATTCGAGTGATTGGTTCGGATCAAGAAAATCTCTGCGCTACTCCCTTGGTATTCGCGGTTTCCATTCTTACAACGATAGAGTAAACATCAGCGGCGAGAAAAGTTAAATATTGTTCGCGGATAAACAAGACAGGTGCATCGAATCGATGCCGGATCAAATCCAGATTTTAATACGTTTTCTTCATTGAGCTTAAGGCGTTCGCATTTGACCCGATCGATCATTTGGATTAGCTTTGCAAACTGAAACAGTCAAAACGTAATATTAGCAATCAGGATTTCTGTAAGATACAGAGTAATTGAAAAATAACTCCCTATTATTAAGTGCTTGTAATTTATTACTAAAATATATTTCATATAAAAACGTAAACAACATGGTGTTTTATTAGAAATTTAGTTTGGTTACCAACGTTTGCTAGCCGTTTTCAAAAACGCATGTAATTGAAAGCGAAAGTTAGAGTGTGACTTTTATTTAGTCCACCATGAGCAATTTTTGGGAGGTAGATGATAATTGTTTTTATGTGTGTTGTTTATTTGTTTAAGTTCTTCGTTTGAAAGAACTTTTAATCTTTTCATAGAATTCTTCATCAATCTATCCAACTTATTAATCCTTGTGGTTAAAAGTTTAAACCTTGATATGTGGAGATTAATTGCGCCAATATAGATCTATAATTAACAAGAGTTGATAGGGGAGTTTAGTTTAGTCTATTGCTCCATAGCTGAAGTTTGGTCTGAAAAAATTTAAAAATTATTGTAATATATATATATATATATATATATATATATATATATATATATATATATATATATATATGTGTGTGTATATATATGTGTATATATATGTATATATATATGTATATATATTAATGTCAGGTCATGTCATGTGCTACTGGTACCATGTAACCCAGTACTACCTGCCTCATGGTCGGGTCACCGGCGACTAAACTGGTTCCCCCACCAGACTTGTTTGGTGAGGAGGGCGGCTAGTCTCCCTGAAGGATTAAAAACAATACCTTCCAAAGGGTGAATGAACTCTTTTTCTGGGTCAACGGCCAACTAGCACCGTGTATATTTGTGTGTGTGTATATGTGTATGGGGGTGGAGAGGTCTCCCGTAAGCCGTGGTGTAGGCAACCTTTCTAGGAGAAGCAAATCTCTGATTTAAAAAAACATAAAGCGGAAGACCATTACCCGCATTAAGCTGGTCTGCAGTTTAACTTGTTTCTGGCTATCTTGCTCTTGCTTGTTGCTGGATCTCAACATTTTGAACCGAGAGAGAGACTTAGCTGTCGTACAAAGCTAAGACTCTGTAACATCATCTTTGTATAGATACTCCCTCAGGCATTTGGGCTCATGGATTTCAAATGTCTGAGGGAGTGGCACTCGTCTGACAAGACGTTGCAATCATCATATATATATATATATATATATATATATATATTGCATATTAAGACAGAATTTTCTCATTAAAACAAACATTATTAAATGCAAGGAAGATGCTTTGGTTTATGATCCTTTTTTTAATTTTTCGATTTTCCATATAATCTTTTTTATATCAAAATCGAAAATATTAATGAAGGTTCTATAACTGTAACGAGCGCTTTCGATTCGTCCTCGAATCATCTTCAGGTGTTGAGGAAGTAAAAGTGAGAAGGGGTGAAAATGGAAATTAAAAATTGAAAAGTAAAATATACCCTAAACCGCGTTAGGTGATGGTAATTTCAAATGTATAAAGTCAATTAAAATATAGGTCGGTTAAAAAAAAATGGATTAAAAATATCGTTCATAGATATTTGACGCCTATTGGCAGCAACTCTTAAATTAAATTTATTATTTACTACAATAAGATTAGAACACAAACCCTCGTGGTTAGAAACAACTATTCACAGCTATAATAACGTTAGAACAAACCAATGTAGTGTATAAATTCAAATGCTTCCTGGAAGAATGTAATTTTGAAAATAAATATATGAATAATACATACATTGGGCATACAACCACAGCGTTGTCCCGGTGAATCACCGTGCATTTAACCAATACTAGCGCTATATATCAACATTTCATAAAGGAAAGCAACTGTCCCTCTCCAATCATTGTCGAAGACACGGAAATTATGCAACGTGAAAATAATATTGAAGAATTAAAAATATATTAGAACATATCACACTTTTGTAAACGTTTTTTTTTTTAACTTTTAATTTCTTTATTTCCATACTTTGTGGACCAGGCGCGTACGTAGACCCCACAATTTTAATAAATCTTCATTATACCAGATCAAACATACCCATTCCTGCATCTCGATACATCTTCTATCATTATATGAGATCAGTTTTCAATAATAGTCAATCATGTAGAAGCCTATTCGTGACCAGACACACACAGACGCTCAGCTTTATATATATATATATATATATATATATATATATATATATATATATATATATATATATATATATATATATATATATATATATAAGATGCAAGCAAGAACGCCCGGGCAATCTACAGAGTTTTATAATAATAAATGATATTCCTCTTCAGGGAAAAAATTAATTTTCAACTAAATATTCTTAAATTTAAATCATATGTTTCTGATCAGATACAGACACTAATGTGTGTATTTAAATATAAAGTACATACTTCATTGTCCTTGGGAGAGAAAATACACGTCCACATTACATACCAATGTAGAAATGAGCGTTGTTTATGTCCGGGTGCATGGATTGGTGTTTTATACATAGAATAAGCACATAAATTATGATACAATTCTTTCAAACGGGCTGCTCACTCTATTCGACAAAATGGGTTAAACGATAAAATTGTTGCCAAAAAGAAAACAACACTACAACTTTATTTTAAAACTTTCATTGAAAAAAAACAATTCAGTTAACTTGATTATGTAGTAGAGCTGACATCTATTCAATGTAGCCGCCTTTAGCTTGAATCGCCGCCTAGTTGCATGTTTGGAATTAGGAAACATGCCTTGTTTTCAAGCGTCATTATGTCTGTCAGTTGCTTCCTGGTTGCACTAGGGGATCACCCCACACATTAGCAAATCTAGGTACACTTTGGTGGTGACTTTCAGTGCTGAGTGATGTGGCCCTCAGTGAAACCACACCAAAGACCATAACCGTGGATCGTCCGATTCGTTGGGCCATCCCCTTAAGCGTTGAACCGTTCGGATTTGCATTTTGAGGGCGCTGAAAATGGTCCTGTTTTGATAATTCGGATTAGTAGAGAGCATTAGTTGTATAACAGCTCATCTCTGATCTGATCTCACTGGTTGAACATTGTGACACTTTCAGATATGATAGAAACCTCCTATCGCCCTTTGGATTTGTACACAACTGGCCAAAAGTAGATGGTCTGTAAGAAAAAAAACCCTGGTTTTCATCAAACGGAAATGGAACCATTTCATCTTTTTTACGACTATACTTTTATTGTTTCACGCTGCTTTTATAACGAAAAGTACACTATAACATAGTAAACATTCAGGGTACAGTTTTTAAGTAACCTACATCTAAAATTTTAAGTGTTAAGACTAAAAATTGGCCGAGGAGTTTGGTAGAGTTGTCTAAGGTCTAATCGTTGAAATTTGACCCCTTGACAGATAAATTTCTTGCCGAAAACCGATTTTTAAAAAATTCGCAATGCCATATCTCGAGTCTGTAGACTGGAAATTGACAGAGTATTTGCCAGGGAAATGTAAACATACAGACACACAAACACAATTTCACTTTTATAAATATACAGATTAAAACATCCATATGACAGGTTATATTATTATTTATATTACTCACTAGATATTTTCACAAACGTCATCCTCAGAGATTAATCGCTGATAATAACCGATGGTGTTCCCTAGGGTCTGTATAACAATAAGTTTCTACCTCTTTCGAAAACTTTTGCAAATTACTTTACTTTATCGCATCCGTCACTTACCATTAATTCCTCGTTAGACACAACCATCGGTTTTCACTAGAATAGGGTGGGCATAAATTTTAAAGATCCTAGTGCTCACTGTACTGTTTAATGAAAGTCTGACTAGTGTTTTTCCGCCTCGATCTTTCCATCCTCCTTGACCTTTCACAGCTATTTTATGTTATATCAGCCTTTTTGCTTTATTTATTACTTGTTATTTATCTTATTTCTTTATTTAATTTATATAAGATAGTAGTGTAACATAGTTCATATGATCACGTGGAAAAATATCAGCAGCAGCGAAGGATAGCTGGCTTGTGAATAGATTAGCAGCAGCAACAGTAATAGCTGAAAACGTGCATATGAAAATTAGGAAGTTTGCGCGAGAAGAAAAATGAAAAAGGAGAAAAAATGCCCCACGTGGTCGAGAGAAGCAAAGTCGAAGAAAATGGACGTGTAAAGTCGAGGAGAAAAATGTGCCGGCTGTAACCGGCGTACGGTCGGAAGAAAGAGAAACACTAACCAGGCTTGATGGACATGTGGCAGCAAGAGACTTTTATTGTGAGGTGGAGATGAAAGAGTAACGGTAATAAAAAAATTTGTTAACACAGAAAAGATGCCGACCCGGATTTTTATTTATTTGTTTATGCTTTTATGAATTACTTACTTAAAGTGTAAAGCAATGAAACGTTAAATAATGTTTTACAGCTTCCATTCCCTTGTGCTGTTTGATTTCGTTGTGTGGCATGGTGAAGAAGCTCCCGTTGATGAGGAGTTGGGAACTTCTACATTATAAAACCTTGTGTACAACTAGTTCTGTACTTGCAGTGAGGCAAACAGACACATCTCAGTGAGAGCACATTTTTAAAGGTAAACACTTGACACAGAATGATTGATAACTGTTTGTGTAATACGATGCACAGTGAAAGGTCGGCCATTGATATCTCACTCGCAGCGACCATTTGTATCCACTTGAATTTGAGTCGCAATAAGCCTCCCCAATGTCCCAGGTTTCTTGGAACTTGTCCAGTCGAGGTCTGGTCAGTACTCTCTCCTCGGTCTTTCCATCCTCCTTGACCCCTCCCGACTATTTGGCATCACTCTTGGGTGACGGGGGAAGCGGTTATATGCGGTTTCAATGTTCTTGGCTCCATGTAAAGCTTTTTCATCATCATCATCTTATTATTATTATTATTATTATTATTATTATTATTTACATGGCATTGATTAATTGGCCGCAAGTGCTTCTTTTTGTATTTACTCGTGTTCTTATCATTTTAAATGAGGAAAAAATCAGTATTTTACGCCTAAATGAACGGCTTATATTTAACAATTGTCGCAGACAAAACACTGTACATTAGTTTTTAATTAACAATTGAAAGAAAAGGAAAGTTAAATTGTTTGTGATAATATCAAGTTCAAAATTAAAATCAGATTACTCACGAATTTCGAAGATATACCCTTTAGAAAAATCGTGACAAACTTTGTCGCTACTTTTTACGAGTCATATTTTCGACACCATGAATCTTTATTATTCTTATAAAATTTGGCTTACAGGACCAACAAAATCAATTTATATAATGTCAAAACTTTTTATAATCTTCTTGGATTGTTTGTTTTCGTATTAGATGTTAAAGATGACGAAAATAAGAAATGAGAGATAGCAAAATACTAATAGAATAATCAAATTACAAAATGAGAAAAATAAACAAGAAAAGGCAATACGAAAGCATTATTTGTAGTATATTAATATTAGTAGCATTAATATTACTAGTATTAATATTAGTACTGTTAATATTACTAGAATTAATATTAGCAGTGTTAATACTACTAGCATTGATATTAGTAGTGTTAATATTACTAGTATTAATATTAGTAGTGTTACTAGTATTAATATTAGCAGTGTTAATATTAGTAGTAAAAATATTAGTAGTGTTAATATTATTAATATTAGTAGTATTAATATTAGTAGTATTAATATTAGTAGTGCTAATATTACTAGTATTAATATCATTAGAATAAATATTAGTAGTATTAATATTAGTAGCATTAATATTAAAGTGTTAATATCAGTAGTATTTATATTAGTAGCATTTATATTAGTAGTGTAACTAACAGTAATATTAAAATTAGTAGTGTTAATATTAGTAGTGTTAATATTACTAGTATTAATGTTAGTAGTATTAATATTAGTAGTGTTAATATTAGTAGTGTCAATATTAGTAGTATTAATATTACTAGTATTAATATTAGTAGTATTAATATTAGTAGTATAATTATAAGTAGTGGTTATATTAGTAGTGTTAATATTACTAGTGTTAATATTAGTAGTATAAAAATTAGTAGTATTAATTCTAGTAGTGTTAATATTAGTAGTATCAATATTAGTAGTATTACTATAAGCAGTATAATTATTACTAATGTTAATATTAATACTGTAAATATTACTAGTATTAATATTAGAAGTGTTAATATTAGTAGTGGTAATATTAGTAGTGTTAATATTAGTAGTGTTAATATTAGTACTATTAATATCAGTAGTGTTAATATTAGTATTATTAGTATTAGTATTAGTTGTATTAGTATTAGTAGTGTCATATTACTAGTTATTATATTAGTAATATTAATATTAGTGGTCTTAATATCAGTAGTGTTAATAGTAGTATTATAAATATTAACAGTGTTAATATTAGTATTATTAATATTAGTAGTGTTAATATAAGTAGTAATAATATAGTAGTTTTAATATTACTAGTATTAATATTAGTACTATTAATATTACTAGCATTAATATTAGTAGTGTTAATATTAGTAGTGTTAATATTAGCAGTATGACTATTAGTAGTGTTAATATTACTAGTAGTATTATTAGTAGTACTAATATTAGTAGTGTTATTATTTGTAGTATTAATATTAGTAGTGTTAATATTAGTAGTAATCATATTAGTAGTGTTAATATTACTAGTATTAATATTAGTAATATTAATATTATTAGGATTAATATTACCTGTGTAAATATTATTAGTGTGAATATTAGAAGAATTAACATTAGCAGTATTAATATTAGTAGTGTTAATATTACTAGTATGAATATTAGTAATATTATAAGTAGTATTAATAATAGTAATATTAATATTAGTAGTAATCATATTAGTAGTGTTAATATTACTAGTATTAATATAAGTAGTGTTAATATTACTAGTATAATATTAGTAGTGTTAATATTACTAGTATTAATATTAGTAGTGTTAATCTTAGTAGTATTAATATCAGTAGTGTATATATTACCAGTATTAATATTTGTAGTATTAGCAGTCGTAGTGTAAATATTAGTAGTACTAATATTATAAGTATTAATATTCGATATGGTAATATTAGTAGTATTAATATTAGTAGTGTATATATTACTAGTATTAATAGTAGTAGTATTAATATTAGTATTAATAGTAGTAGTATTAATATTAGTAGTAATAATATTAGTAGTATTAATATTAGTAGCGTAAATATTAGTAGTATTAGCATTAGTAGTTAATATTACTAGTATTAATATTAGTTGTGTTAATATTAGTAGTATTTATATTAATAGTGCTTACATTAGCAGTATTAATATAAGGAGTATCAATATTACTAGTATTGATATTAGTATTGTTAATATTAGTAGTGTAAGTATTAGTAGTATTAATATTAGTAGTGTTAATATTATTAGTATTGAAATTAGTAGTATTAATATATAAGTGGTAATATTAGTATTGTTAATATTAGTACTGTTAATATTAACAGTGTAAATATTAGTAGTGTTAATATTCGTAGTGTAAATATTACTAGTATTGATATTAGTTATGTTAATATTAGTAGGGCTAATATTTTTAGTATTAATATTAGTAGTATTAATATTACTAGTATCAATATTAGTAGTGTTAATATTGCTAGTATAAATATTAGTACTGTTTATATAAATAGTGTTAATATTAGTAGTATTAATATTCGTAGTATTAATATTAGTAGTGTTAATATGTGTAGTATTAATATTACTAGTATTAATATTAGTAGTGTTAATATAAGTAGTGTTAATATTATAAGTATTACTATTAGTAGTGTTAATATTATTATTGTTAATATTAGTAGTATTAATATTAGTTGTGTTAACATTACTCGTAATATTATTAGTAGTGTTAATGTTAGTAGTATTAATATTAGTAGTATAAATATTACTCGTATTAATATTAGTAGTGTTAATATTAGTAGTGTTTATATTAGTAATATTTTAGAAGTATAATTGGGTAGTTATTTATTTGCCGCACACCTCGGTAAAATGTGGCACAAGATGAATAATGGGGTATATATTTAAATGCTGCCCACATCAGCATTATGTGGCACAGGGCCGGAAAGTGGGAACCCTGCAGGCTTTCCTAAAGAAGGGGCACTCCTGCAATTTTAAACATTGCCTGAGTAACCCCGTCAGCATTCCCCGGTCGGGGCGCCTCAGGCAGCAAGCAATAAACTTGCCCCACCGAAAAGCCCAGTGGCAAAGCCTGGGAGGGTGGACCTCCTAGGTATTACCCAGGGGGCGTACCTCAGTCCAACAGGCGCTGGTCCGGTTCCCGGCCCCTCATCTGTTGGGCTGAGTGTCAAGTGACGAATCCTTGATGTGTACTACCCTGTCTTCCTGCAGCCGAAGTTGCTAGGAGACACATCCCATCATAACGAAGTATAATGGGGTAGTTATTTAATTACCGCCCACATCGGCAATATTTGACACAAGGCCTGGAAAGTGGGAACCCCGCATGCTCCCCTAAAGGAGGGGCACTCCTGCAATTTTTAAAATTACCTGAGTAACCCCGTCGGCATTCCCCGATCGGGGCGCCTCAGGCAGCAAGCAATAAACTTGCCCCACCGGAAAGCCCAGTGGCAAGGCTTGGGAGGGTGGACCTCCTAGGTATTACCCAGGCGGTGTACCTCAGTCCAACAGGTGCTGGACGGTTTCCGGCCCCTCACCTGTTGGGCTGAGTGTCAAGTGACAAAGCCTTGACTTGTACTACCCTGTCTCCCTTTAGCCGAAGCCGCTAGGAGACACATTCCATCAAAACAGTGTTTTAATGGGGTAGATATTTATTTGCTGCCCACCTCAGCAAAATGTGGCACAAGGCCGGAAAGTGGGAACCCCGCAGGCTCCCCTAAAGGAGGGGCACTCCTGCAATTTTAAAAATTGCCTGAGTAACCCCGTCGGCATTCCCCGGTCGGGGCGCCTCAGGCAGCAAGCAATAAACTTGCCCCACCGGAAAGCCCGGTGGCAAGGGCTGGGAGGGTGGACCTCCTAGGTATTACCCAGGCGGTGTACCTCAGTCCAACAGGTGCTGGGCCGGTTCCCGGCCCCTCACCTGTTGGGCTGAGTGTCAAGTGACGAATCCTTGACTGGTACTACCCTGTCTCCCTGCAGCCGAATCCGCTAGGAGACATCCCATCAAAACACTGTTTTAATGGGGTATGATCACACACAGTCGGACGATTCTCTTTATAAACGATGTTGCTAGGAACTGACGAATCGAATTAATTCACGTTCTGCTACTAACCAATCAGAAACCAGGGTTGCTCCATAAATATTAAACCTTTTCTGTACTAATTTCGCATGTTTTTTTTCCGTCTGGACACGGTAAGAATATTTTGCTCTACTGCAAACCAGTCACATCTCAGGACTTGTGTGTAACAACGAACCATCGGAAACTGTTCTGTCTGCTGCAAACCAGTCACCTCTAAGACTTGTTTAGAACAACGAACCATCGGAAATCGTTCTGAAACTAAACATGAAGTGTTTCTAGAGGTTATGGGCCCAGCGTTCGTCTTTATTTCGATGGATCCGAATCAAAATTCGAATTGTGGCAAGTTACATTTCTAGGATATCTACGAATCCAAAAGCTACACAAAGTACTTCAAATACAACATGAAAACAGAAACGCCCCCGACTTCATTGAAAAGAACGCAACTGCCTTTGCGGAATTAATACACTGTTTAGATGACCGAAGTCTATCACTGGTAATGAGAGAAGCCCTGGACGATGGCTGCAAAGCATTGAACATATTGAGAGAGCATTATTTATCGAAAGGAAAACCCAAAATGATTTCTTTATACACTGAACTGACCTCTCTTAAACGAATAGAAGCCGAAACTATTACTGATTATATTATAATAGCCGAAACGACTGCAAATTCTTTAAAAATGTCTGGTGAATTTATAAATGACAGTTTGTTAATTTCCATGCTCCTTAAGGGATTACTGAGTGATTTCAAGCCATTTACCACCGTGATAACCCAGACAGAAAAACCGAATCGGTTTCGCACTGTTAGCCAAGATCCAACCTCTATCATGTCATGGCAATGTTGAAACCCTGCGCCTGGTTTTCAAGTACGTTTAATGGAATGTGCTCCGATGAATTCATATCACATCTCTCCTTCAACTTACATACTTCTTCAACTTACAAACTCCTTCAACTTACATACTTCCGAAATCCCACCGATTCACATTTGGGGCCCTTAGATTCCGGAAACCTTTTTATTTTATCCCTTCTACTGTAATATTTTTTCTCTTCGAACCTCTGAATTCAATTCCCTACTTCTAGTCTTTTCTAACTGTGCACACCTGCAGTTAACATGTATCATAAACATCTTGCTGATAAACTAGCGACAGTTCCCTCCAGACGGGGTTCTAAATAGTAGCCCAAGTAGTAATATTTCTTGTGTGTGGCAAAAAAAGCCCGTTAAAACAAACAAGGAGGCACGTCAGGGAAGAATGCTACATATAGTTCAAACATTTTCCGTTGAGTTACAGATTATATGATCGACATATATATCTTTACTATAAGGTCAGGTGCTGTAATATGATAAGTAATCGAAGTGTACACATTATATATTTCAGTATATTATTTTAAAAGACGTTGGGTTTTTCTATAGTTACGACTACCCATCCCGACATACGCATGGCCATGCTGCACTACTGGCAGTACATATGTGTTTAGACTTGTTTAACATATGTAGGGTGTAAAGTGTAAACTGGAAGTTTAGGAAAAAGGGCAACAGTCTGATGCTATATATATATATATATATATATATATATATATATATATATATATATATATATATATATATAACAGCATGAGTCACGGGAAACGGATATTTTAATGTTTTGTTTCCATTAAAAACATCTGTATCTCGTAAGTCAAAGGGGAAACGGATGTTTTTAAATGTTTTGTTTCCCTTAAACATAACCGTTTCCCGTGACTCACATTGTATAAGCTGCCGAAACAAAAACACAAAGAAAAGGTAACCATTAACTGCTTATGTAGCGAAGAAAAATTAAGCAGCATTTCAAAGTTGTTTATATCGCTAAAGAAAAAAAAACACCAGATATTATAATATATAGTAGCATGAGCGCTTGGCATTGCCCGGTCGTAAAAAAACGTTTGAATATATTTTAATTAAACAGATTTTGTATTTATTATTATAGAGTCAATAACCTCATATTATATTGTACTCAATATATAGTCATGAGTTGAAAGTAAAAAAACATATAATTTTATGAGTTAAATTGAAACCGAAACCAAAACATACGAAAACATAGATTCATGATTGGAACTATATCTACAGGTTTAGCATGACTGAACTTTATTTGTACTTAATATCGGTGGACTGTTTAAAGGATTGTGGGTTTTATAAATAACTAGCATGGGTACACGGCGTTGCCCGGGTGGTATGTTGAGCAAAAAAAAAACCGGTCAATTTTTTAAACTTTGACCCCTATTATCGCCCTTAACATTTATGGTTTTGGGCTCACATCAAGTTATTAAGTTAGATCCATGCCCAAGAAACCTGTATCTAAAATTTTAAGTGTTAAGACTCAAAATTGCCGGAGAATTTTGGTAGAGTTCTCAAAGGCTAAATTGTTGAAATTTGACCCATTAATAGCCAAATTTCTGGCCGAAACCCGATCACATAGATTTTCCCAAATCTCAGTACCTTGTATCTGATTAAATGAAATAGTCATATATATATATATATATATATATATATATATATATATATATGTGTGTGTGTGTGTGTGTGTGTGCGTGCGTGTGTGTGTGTGTGTGTGTGTGTGTGTGTGTGTGAAGTCGATGGTTGTAGGTTCAATCTCTGGCTATGGAAAGATGCTGGTCCAGCTGCACTGATGAGCTGTCATACAGCGAAACATTACTGTATGCGGATGAATATATTTTAAGCCCCCCCTCCTTGGATTGAATAATATCGTAAAGGTACCTCACCCGCTGCTTAATTGACATTTTTGTGAAATGTGCTGTTTGTTCGTTTGTAAATAAACCAGCAGCTCCAGCACTATAACGCGATGGGCAAGTGTGTGTCTACTTAAATGGACATTTGATGAGGTCATTTGCGGCCAACGATCGCATGGACCGTTGGAAAGAATTGCCGACTATATACTCTATGGTTGTAGGTTAAATCCCTGGGTAGGGAACTTTGCTGGTCTAGCCACCCTGATGAGCTGTCATACAGCGAATCAGTAGTTTGGTAGGAAAACAGTACTGCATGAGGATGACTATATATATATATATATATATATATATATATATATAGATTAAGTAATGTGATTTATAATTTAAAAGTTTTAAAATTTTTTAAATTTAACAATCAAAATTTAATTAAATTAAAAATCAGTTTCATAAGAAGGAACAACAACAAAGTCAATTATCTGTACGATCGTTTCGGAAATCCGTGCTTTTTATTTGTGGTATACATGAAGTCACGTAGAATAATTATACATAGTTTTTTTGGTAAGCACGGTCTCCTCATCAGCAAATTTAGGAGGATTTCTATTGAATTGAAAAGACACCAAAAATAAACCTAGCATTAAAAGTAAGGCAGATGAATCTGAAAAATTGAAGTAAAAGGTTTGGATATAAAATTTATAAGAAAATTAATAAGAAAATTTGTATAGGTTAGAGATAGAAATGAGTAGAAAAAATATATATATTTTTGAATTTACATAATAAATTTGATTTAAAAATATATAGATATATAATTACCTTTTGGTTTTTCTTTTTTTTTTTTTTTGAAATCAGGAACTGTATTTAAAGTAGTCATTTAGATGTTTGCTATAGCTTTTTATTTTATTGAATGATGAATTTTAAAAGGGCGACGCTCGTGCAGTAAATTGTTTCCGTTAGCGTATTTTGATTTAGAGACGCTACAGTTAATATCTATAGAGAGAGAGTTTTTTTTTTTTTTTTTTTTTTTGCAAGTTTTTAAGGGGAGATAATTGTCATGGCTTTATTTATTATTTGATTTACGAGTCTAAGGGCGGTAATTGGTTTAACTTAATTTATTAAAAAAAAAAAAAAAATCTATTTTTACTAATGAGTAATTTTTAATAATTTAAGGTGGTTTATATTTATTAAATTTAAACCAACGTTTATGATTACACGATAGAAGCTCGTGTCTTGAATTTACTAGTTTGGTTGTGCTTTTTATATCTTCATATTTTAAAATTTTTAGGGTTTCTTTTGTACATAAGGTACAAAATTTATCTCCTGGTTTATATGATTTGCAAGTCTCAATTATTTGCCATTTTAAGTTGAAAGAAATATTGCTATTTTTTAGTTGCCAAATATAGTTGGATAGAGTAGTTTGGTTTGATAGAGAGTTATTTTTAAAAGAATGTTTGTGCGTTGAAATTCTATGTTTTATTGGGCCAGATGTGGAACCAATATATATTACCTCTTGATTATTATGATTATTTTCCGTTAGGTCTATTGTTGGATTATAATGTGGTGGGTTGGTTAATAATTGATCGGTAGATTGATTTAAGTTGGTGTTATTATTTAATCTGGTAGTTGAGTTATGGCTGTTGATAGGTTCTTGTATATTTGGAGTTTTTGATACTGTGCAGCTATAGATAACATTTTTAATTTTACATGAGCCTTGTAGGGGACATTTATTTTTTCTTCTACAGTTACAGTCCGATGTATTTTGTATAGTTGCATTTTGTAGTTTATTAATTTTATTATTATTAGAGCTAATTATTTTCTGATGAAGGTTAGGCATAGTAGAGTAAGAGACTTTAATTGTGTTCTTATTGAAAATCTTATTATATCTATGGGGGGCTTTAAAGTTCTTATCTAATATTTTAAAAAATTCTCTAGCTATGTTTGTTTCTAGGTTTTTGGAATACGGGGGGTTGAACCATAGGATCTCCTTGTGTCTATTCTTACGTTTGCGGGTTTTAGTTTGTTGTTTATTTATATTATTATCTAATATTTGTAGTTTGGTTTTATCTTTTTTTGTCTCCTGGTTATTTTTCTTAACTCGTATACGGGAAGACATTGCCATATTATATGTTATTACGCTCTTAATAGGTTTATTTTTAATGCAGTTTATGTTTCTATCATTTTCATTTATGAATTTAATTTGTGAATTATATCCAGAGTTTTTAAGGGCTTCATTATAGTATTTTTCATTTTTGGTAAATATTGATTTAGTAGAAGACAGTCTAGAAATTCTTAGAGCGATATTGGGAACTATTGATTTTAATATTGATTTAGGGTGGTTTGATTGATTGTGGACATATAGAAGTGATTGGTTAGGTTTATGGTATGGTTCAAAGGTAGAATTTTCAAGATTTAAGGTTATGTCTAAGAAATTAACAATTTTTTTATTAGGGTCGATTTTTATATTAAGTCCATAATTTTTAAATAATTTATGTAGAGCTTTAATTGCATTTTCATAATTTTTATTAGTAGAATTCGTTATGAAAAGTGCATCATCTCTATATAGCCCTCCTTCAAGTTTGAATTGTTTATGGAGTATACAATGTATTTCATTTAAAAGGAAAAGGCCAACTAGATCAGTGACCTGAGTCGAGTCCGTCGATCCCATTAAAATGTTGAAGTGGTTAGGGGTATTTTTCCTGGTCCAATATTTATTATCAAATGTTATTAAAGACTGTCTAGCTATAAGTATTAGTTTAGTTTCGTCTTGAGTTATATTAGTTAATTTTCGTGCCATTAATAGAGATTTATTAAGTAGGATAGGTGATATAGATTGGTAATATGATTCAATGTCAAAAGAAAGAAATTTAATATTATTTTTATTTTGAATATTAGAAAACCAGTCGATTACTTGGTTTGAAGATTGCCATAGTGGGTATTTTATTATGGATTTAATTTTGGGGATAATTCTATCTAATATGTTTTTACTAACCAGTCCTATATCTGATTTCGAGGGGCAAATGAGTCTAATAGTAGGGTTGATATTGAAGCTGTGTTTGTGGTCTTTTAAAGTAAATCTCGGGGTACCTGGTACCGTTATTTCTGTGTATTTATCTATTTTAAGTTTAGTTAAATTAGACAGTCTTTAATAACATTTGATAATAAATATTGGACCAGGAAAAATACCCCTAACCACTTCAACATTTTAATGGGATCGACGGACTCGACTCAGGTCACTGATCTAGTTGGCCTTTTCCTTTTAAATGAAATACATTGTATACTCCATAAACAATTCAAACTTGAAGGAGGGCTATATAGAGATGATGCACTTTTCATAACGAATTCTACTAATAAAAATTATGAAAATGCAATTAAAGCTCTACATAAATTATTTAAAAATTATGGACTTAATATAAAAATCGACCCTAATAAAAAAATTGTTAATTTCTTAGACATAACCTTAAATCTTGAAAATTCTACCTTTGAACCATACCATAAACCTAACCAATCACTTCTATATGTCCACAATCAATCAAACCACCCTAAATCAATATTAAAATCAATAGTTCCCAATATCGCTCTAAGAATTTCTAGACTGTCTTCTACTAAATCAATATTTACCAAAAATGAAAAATACTATAATGAAGCCCTTAAAAACTCTGGATATAATTCACAAATTAAATTCATAAATGAAAATGATAGAAACATAAACTGCATTAAAAATAAACCTATTAAGAGCGTAATAACATATAATATGGCAATGTCTTCCCGTATACGAGTTAAGAAAAATAACCAGGAGACAAAAAAAGATAAAACCAAACTACAAATATTAGATAATAATATAAATAAACAACAAACTAAAACCCGCAAACGTAAGAATAGACACAAGGAGATCCTATGGTTCAACCCCCCGTATTCCAAAAACCTAGAAACAAACATAGCTAGAGAATTTTTTAAAATATTAGATAAGAACTTTAAAGCCCCCCATAGATATAATAAGATTTTCAATAAGAACACAATTAAAGTCTCTTACTCTACTATGCCTAACCTTCATCAGAAAATAATTAGCTCTAATAATAATAAAATTAATAAACTACAAAATGCAACTATACAAAATACATCGGACTGTAACTGTAGAAGAAAAAATAAATGTCCCCTACAAGGCTCATGTAAAATTAAAAATGTTATCTATAGCTGCACAGTATCAAAAACTCCAAATATACAAGAACCTATCAACAGCCATAACTCAACTACCAGATTAAATAATAACACCAACTTAAATCAATCTACCGATCAATTATTAACCAACCCACCACATTATAATCCAACAATAGACCTAACGGAAAATAATCATAATAATCAAGAGGTAATATATATTGGTTCCACATCTGGCCCAATAAAACATAGAATTTCAACGCACAAACATTCTTTTAAAAATAACTCTCTATCAAACCAAACTACTCTATCCAACTATATTTGGCAACTAAAAAATAGCAATATTTCTTTCAACTTAAAATGGCAAATAATTGAGACTTGCAAATCATATAAACCAGGAGATAAATTTTGTACCTTATGTACAAAAGAAACCCTAAAAATTTTAAAATATGAAGATATAAAAAGCACAACCAAACTAGTAAATTCAAGACACGAGCTTCTATCGTGTAATCATAAACGTTGGTTTAAATTTAATAAATATAAACCACCTTAAATTATTAAAAATTACTCATTAGTAAAAATAGATTTTTTTTTTTTTTTTTTTTTTAATAAATTAAGTTAAACCAATTACCGCCCTTAGACTCGTAATTCAAATAATAAATAAAGCCATGACAATTATCTCCCCTTAAAAACTTGCAAAAAAAAAAAAAAAAAAACTTTCTCTCTATAGATATTAACTGTAGCGTCTCTAAATCAAAATACGCTAACGGAAACAATTTACTGCACGAGCGTCGCCCTTTTAAAATTCATCATTCAATAAAATAAAAAGCTATAGCAAACATCTAAATGACTACTTTAAATACAGTTCCTGATTTCAAAAAAAAAAAAAAGAAAAACCAAAAGGTAATTATATATCTATATATTTTTAAATCAAATTTATTATGTAAATTCAAAAATATATATATTTTTTCTACTCATTTCTATCTCTAACCTATACAAATTTTCTTATTAATTTTCTTATAAATTTTATATCCAAACCTTTTACTTCAATTTTTCAGATTCATCTGCCTTACTTTTAATGCTAGGTTTATTTTTGGTGTCTTTTCAATTCAATAGAAATCCTCCTAAATTTGCTGATGAGGAGACCGTGCTTACCAAAAAAACTATGTATAATTATTCTACGTGACTTCATGTATACCACAAATAAAAAGCACGGATTTCCGAAACGATCGTACAGATAATTGACTTTGTTGTTGTTCCTTCTTATGAAACTGATTTTTAATTTAATTAAATTTTGATTGTTAAATTTAAAAAATTTTAAAACTTTTAAATTATAAATCACATTACTTAATATTGAATTAGCTCTAGGACATTTAACTATCGAGCTTATTATATATCTAAATTACAACGAGCATTTCCTGTATTTTAATTAAACTAGTAATTTCACTATTACATTAAAATACACTTAGCTCTTTAGACTATTATTCTAATCTCTTTTAAATTATATATATATATATATATATATATATATATATATATATATATATATAAGTCACTTTGTGTGCAGGGTTCTTTCCACATAGGTTCCGAAATAGTTGGGCTTATCCTTTGTAAATTTTATACAATTTATATATCTGGCAGTGTTCTTAGATATGTTTTGTACAGAAATTCTTCCGATAATATTGTAAATCGAAAAAAAAATCCGATCTTTAAATTGCTTTTCTCTCTTATGGATAAAAAAGATAATTTTAGAGAAGAGAATATTTTACCTCACACCGGCAAGGGAAATAATAACATTTAAGCAGATCAGGTTTTCTTAGAAAAACAAATTTATTATAATCTGTAGATGTAGCTTCCTAGACTAAAGATCGAATAACTTGTTAATCGCCCTGTGTGCATCAGTATTTCTTTTTAATTTTTCTCTTATTTATGAGTTCAACTTACGAGAAAAGAAGAAATCATTTAAAATCGCCGCAAATCATTTCTCCGTTTGCTTATTTTAAAATTAAACATTGGTCAGAAATGACTTTTCCAGTGCATTCATCGTCAAACCCAAATATCAGCTGATATAACATTGTAAACAAACACAGACGAAATTTTATGACGACATTATCATTATTCTACCTTTTTTTCCAATTAGTCCGCCAGATAGAATATATATATATATATATATATATATATATATATATATATATATATATATATATATAAAGGGAAGCCTCGAGTAAATAAAATGTAGACATGAAAATACAAAATGCAGTTTATATTCCCGGAAAAAATAAATACATTTAATCTATCGCAGACTTAGCATATTTAAGCGTATTTTACTACCGGACAATGCCGGAAAGCCTACTAGTAAATTAATAAATCAGTACATTTTTTGAAATTATTAAGGTGGGTTGTTTGTTTTCTTCTTTTTTTCGTTGGTTTTACTTATAATCCGGCGGTTTCCTTCGTCTGCCGGGCTTAGCCGAGCGAAGTTCAGTGAAAAAGGGTTTAAACTGCAGAAATGCTATATATATATATATATATATATATATATATATATATATATATATAGAGAGAGAGAGAGAGAGAGAGAGAGAGAGAAGGAGAGAACTAAAAAGACACAAACCGTTTATTTATCTATTTTGTCGGAATACTATTTCCATTATATATATATATATATATATATATATATATATATACATACATATGTATATATATAATATATATGCATATATATATATATATATATATAGGCACATATATATATATTCATATATATATATATATATATATATATATATATATGCATGAACATCTGTCTACTCTATTATGCAATAAGATAACTTAGTTTTACATTTTGATTTTCCGCCCCTGTTATAATTAATTTGAATATGTATATAAAAGTTATATTCATTCAGTGCAGATGTTGTCGCGTTTGCAGGTGTCACGAAAAGAGATGTCTTTGGAACAAGAAATGGCGATTATTAGAGCTGCCGATATGCCATACGACATGCAAACGTCAGCCATCGATTTTGCTCTGGACTCCATGAGACGAAACTACGTCGAGCGGGACATCGCTTGTTTCCTGAAAAAGGAATTCGACAAAAAATACCTTCCAACATGGCATTGCGTTGTTGGTCGCAACTTTGGCAGCTTTGTTACTCATAAAACGAAGAATTTCATCCTATTTTACTTGGGACAATTGGCCTTTTTACTATTCAAAACTGAGTAATATACGAAACCTTCTCTGAACAAAAAATTGAATGATTTCTGAACCCGGGATATTACGTTAATATTTGTTCTACTGTCACATCTTTTTGTTCTTGAACTTTAACCTTAAGATAAAGACAAATCTTAAGTGTTTGCTTCTTCTGCTAGAGAAGCAGAACTTTTTATCGAGTGCCATTCCTTGTGTTCCCGTATTTATGGATCTTATGTCGGAATTATAAATCTTACATGATTTTTTTCTACCATGTATCTAAAATGTCTCCAGTTCCTACAGCTTTCAGATACTGCTAGGTTTCGAGGTATTCTAGCCTGTAGCGTTCGTCTGAAAAAGATTTTAAAGCTTAATTTTTTACTGTATGTTTTTAATTATCAGGTTAAATGACAGATTTAAAGTCTCCATAACAAGAATGTATTTAAGAACGGCATATACTTTGCATAAGTCCCCAACTCTGTTGTACTAAAGTTTACCATAAGCCATTTTACGACATGAACTAAGACCAGCATGTCGTAAAAACGAATCTTGTCTCTGTAAAAATCGTGTGTACTAAGGGCACATCTGACAGTTTGTTTTTTACTATTGTGCAATAAGAAATTTATGAGAATTGTAAGGATTGAAGAACATAAAAATCTGTTTATGCATTCACAGTAGTTTTTAGTCTTTTCATACTGAGGAATCGCTTGCATGAAAATATCCAGTTAGTATTATGCAGCTAAAATTGAGAAAATCCCGCCTGAAAATCTCAATCCGATGCGAAATGGTCACCAAAATTGACTCCGTGTTTCTCTAATTCAACTGAGTATTTTCCTCCATTTTAGATGAATAAAACTTTGGTTTTAATAGAAATTCATTTAGTGAAAACTTAGAACAACTTTTATTGCTTAAACAGATTTTTTTGCCTGCCTCCATGACTGATATTTATAATTTTCAGTTTAAAGTATCGTTTAAGTAAACCTTGTCTCCCTAAAGATTTTAAAATGTGAACATAAACTTGACTATCACAAATTAAAACCAACTAATCTAACCTTTATAATACGTTTCCATTAACGTAAAATAACTTAACGAGAGCCTTGCAGATTTTGTGGGCATTTTCCGTTAAACTATATGCATAATTTAACCACTTCAAAGTGTAAAATCCTTGTTTAAAGAAATTATTGGTACTTATGCAGAATATTTGTCTTAAAATAGAATTATCGAGTTTTTATCTTTGATAAAATTTAAAAGTACAAAATAGTTACATATCAACTCCATTTTAAGAATGACTAAGTGTTATTTCATGAACTTCTGTATTCTATAAGTATACAAATTATTTTTTCTTTTGAATTGGTATTTCTAGGACCGTGTAAATTATAAAGTGCGCTGAGATTCGTAAGCAATTTGGAAATCGTTTAAGGTAAACGTTCCACACAACTTTCGATTATGCACGATTTTAAATTCTAATCTAACCGGAATTAGGGTTTCTAATTCCTAATGTTCACACTTCAAAAACATGGCCATATTCTTTTTGTATCAAATGTGATAAATTATTTATTGGAAATGTATTTGCAGAGTTTTGAGTTCTTTTAAGTCAATTTTTAGTGCTTGTGCAGTTTATTAACCATGCTATTTAAATATTTTAAACTTGTTTTTGTTTACGATATATTTGTTAGGTGAACTTATAGAATAGTTCTAAATCTAAAAGTAGATTTAACTTTATTTCAGCAAGGTCTACAAACTGCGCAAGTACGCAATGTTTTAATTTTTATTTCAGGTAACTTTGTCTCTAATCTTTAGTGGTACTTAAAACCTTTATATGGTTAAATTTTGGTGCTAATGCAGTGATCCGCGCTATATTTTAAATCGTATTTCCACGTTAAAGCTTTATCCAATTGTAAGGTTGAAGTACAGAATAGGTAAAAAATTCTCTCCCTATGTTAAGAATGGCTTTTTAAATAACCTCATTTCAGCACGGATCACTCTGTGTGAGTACCATGTTTTAACTCCCGTAAGTGTAAAGTTATAGTGACTTGCTCCCGCTTACATTATTAAAACCCAACTTTAAAATGGAGAAAAAAGTAAATATTTCTAAAACCTGTTCATCTGTATGCTGCCGAATGTTATGCTCCCGCTTTGAAATTTTGGTACTCTTGCTTATTTAGTGTCACGTGTTATGGCATCTCATTGCCAGGTAACGGTGCAAAATATTTACAAAGCCCCCCCCCTATTAAGAATGGGTTTCTGAACGTGATTTCAACATTGTACCTTTTTTAGTATGAAATCTTCGTGTCTGTCGAACTCTGGCAGTAATGTAACCATCTTATTCGATTCATCACTCTTCAAACAAATCTATAAAGACTCTGGACTTTCAATACTGAAATCCTGTGGTTGCTTATTGTAATCATGATTACATATTGCTTATTGTAATCATGATTACATATTACTCTGAAACTATTCTAGACTTTACCAATGTGTTTTCTGTAATAAGTTTGTGCGCTTAATATTTATATCCAAAGTTACTGTCGAAATACCTGTCGATGGTGTGACATTAGTTGGCTGATTCAGACAACTGTTCTCACTTTGGCTATTGGTTTTCCAATTTAACTTTCAACATTTAAAATTTTCCTCCCATAAACCAAATACGTGGCACAATATCAGAAGGTGGAGAGAAGTCTGTGCACTTCGTACTTGCACTGTTTTAGTAGCTGTTTTATTCCCAAATAAGTTCGCCTCAGGCAATTAATTCCATAAATTCAGGTTATAGTGATTTGCTCCCTCTTGCATATCGAATGGATCGACCAAGATCCTGTAAAACTTTAAAATTGTAGCGTAAGGATTGCTAAAACTAAACCTGAGTTTATCAGTACGTTGTCGAATTTTATACTCCGATCTTTAATTTTGGTACTGTTCATTTTATTCAAGTTTCATGGCATCTTATTGCTAGGTAAACGTGAAGAGTAGCTACAAACTCATTCTGTTAAGAATGGGTTTCTAAATGTGCTTTCAACACTATAGTTTGCTGATTAACTTTCGACATTTTAAATTTGCTTTCCTCAAAATGTGGCTAAATATCGGAAGGTTTAACCTTGTCGTTCTAGCGATTTGTATTCCCAGATAAGGCTACCTCAGGTAATTTATAGCTACTTCTTTGGAGACAGTGAATTTTAGAATTGGCTTCCTAGTGTTGACAATTGCCGTTTATTAGGATCTATAGGTCTTTCGAGGGTAAGGATTATTGGGGTTCAAATGTAGAAATTTGAGGATTGCGACCCCAATTTTACAATTGGGTTCGAAATTTTGTGGTCGACTGAGAAGCAGCTCTGTTGTTCGATTCAGACTGGTATTTCTTGGAAACGAACATTTCTAATTGGAAAATCGGCACTTTAGCGAAAACGTTTTAACGGGGAAAAATTCCTGAAGATTGGGCAAACTGTAGCAATTAAATAGTTTAACTTGTGAAATGGCCAATAAATGTCCAGACTGCAAGAGAGTTAAGTTTGCTCTGCGAAACTGTGACACCAATTCGAAAACGATTAACACCGAAGGTGATCACCTATATTGAAGTCGCACTAACACTTATGGTGTAATGTACGCGTAATTGTATTTTGTATGACCGAGTTCTTGGCAACCAGATATGCTTGACTCTACAATTTCTTAATGGTCAGGTCTTACCATGTAGATAGTTTAAACAAACTAGTCGATTATTAGTTTAACAGTGTTGATTCGATCACAATGCGGTTAGAATCTGATGCTTATCAGAAAGCTAAAAATAGTGATTTGTGCGATTTTGATAATTTAAACACGTGACTGTGCCTCACTCAGTAATGTGAAATCATTTCATGTAAGAATCTAATACTTCATGGTCAAAAATAACGTTAGGTCGACGGAAGAAAACAATTCTCCTCCCTTTGTCAGAAATAGTCTTTATGCAATTAAAAGACGAATGGACAAGATAAAGGAAGCCCCCATAAATCCCCCCCATAAATTAAATAGTAGGAAAAACTAAATTTTGAAGCCTTTCTATAATTTAATTCTGTAGCAAAATCGCCGACTCTGTCGGATGGTGAAAATAATACCCCCCCCCCCGCAAAAATAACCGTGAACACTCGATCTTTCATGGTAAGGAAGCACAGTTATCGGCTATTTTTCAGGAGATAATATCTGGGATGTATCTCTTATATGCGAGCTGACACGTACAAAGGAACGATCTGCTCAACTTCTTGGTTGGTATGAACTTAAAAATCCGGTGCCTCTGTCATATTGGATGTTGGAATATTTTAATTCATGTTAGCGCATCTATTTTTTTTTCACTTTAAAATAACACCAGTTTGAATGTTTCAGTTTGTTTATGGATTTCTCTTGTACACTGTATTCAACTATGTCTGCGAAATACAGGTGCAGTAAACGATAGCGAATACTTTCTTTCATTATAACCCACTCGAAAGTGGTGTTACCAGAGAAGACTCTGAGAATGTTGGCTTCCTTTTCGCTTTCCTATTGTAAAACTCGTTTTGCAAAAGAAACGGCGCCTGGATACTTAGTTTTCCATTTTCACCAAGCACAAGGCACAGTACCAAGTTGTAGGAAGCTACTATCGGGTACATAGGTTGCAGAGATACTATGTAGGGAGATGAGCAGCAAGATGTCTGTACACATTACACTTGAACTTCTGCATGTCAGTACAGTTGGAACCTAGAAGGGAGTTTCAGAGTTTAGTAGTTCTGGGGAAGAAACTATTAGAGTAGGTCTTCTTACATCTAAAGATTTTCACTCTGTAGTAGTGTGATTTCTTTGTCGGAGTATTTACGTCGAGGGGGTGCCAGGGCTTGTAATTTGTAATAGTATAAACAATTAAAATACTTGTAGATCAGGCAAAGGGAGGCAATATTTCGTCTATGGGACAGATTGAAGCCTAGATGACATTCCAGGACCTATTAGGTTGGGGACTCTTTTGGACCCTGTTTACGAGTGAAAGACTATTAGATGCACCAGCCCAACTGTAACAATACTTCATACATGGGCGAATGGTGGCCTTGTAGAGGTTCAGGATACTTTCAGGTGTAAGTAACTTTCTAGCCCACTTTCCTCTCGGCAAATCTGGCAATGCTCTCAATGTATTTGTTCCAACCATGTTTCCTGTGAACGTTAGCTGAGAAGTTGGAAAGTACTTTCAGGTAAGCTATCTTTATCCATATCTACTGCTGGCTGAGGTTTCTTCTAATTAAGTGCAACCAGCTTAGTCTTGGCAGCATTGAATGTGATCATCCATTGTTATCCCATTTAACCAGACTGGAGGTCTTTCATTAGTGTTTCTGCCGTTTCCTTGGATATGTGTTCGTTTGTTTTTCCTCTGTGGCTCTTAAATAGCGCAGTGTCATCAGCAAACATACCCATCTCGAAGACAATTTTATCCGGGAGGTCATTTATGAATATTAATTCTACAGAATAAATATCAATGTAAAATAACTGTTACACTTTAACTGTCGTCGCTTTTAAGCTACTAGACCTCACGTTGTCTAGTACTTCGTCACAAAGGAATAAAAGAAACCCGATTATGAATTTTAAGTGTAAATGAAATACATTTATTCGTTTTTTTTTTTTTTTTTTTTTTTTTTTTTTTTTCTAACTCTAACCCCAAAATCTTAAAACACCATACATTTTACAATGTTTTGCCATATAGCACGTGCTTTTTAAATGTTTACTCTTTTTTTAATTTTACAGTGATCACCACTTATCAAGGCCCGGAAGCCACTCAGGGATAAGGGTTATTGCTAGTACATTACGTTAGTGTGGAGATTTGATGAAGTGTTTACTTAAGGGGGCGGTTCAGTAGGAATTTGTTAACATTGGACTTGAAGACATCCAAGTTGTAGTCCGGTGGGAAGCAGGCAGACGGAACAGTTCCACAGGCGTGCAGTTCTAAGAAAGAAGCTTTGTTCATGGAATCCGCGTTTTGATTTAGGCACATATAGAGTGGGGGAAATTTTTCACAGTGGAATCAGCTAGACGGGTGTTTTTCGTGAAAGATTGGCGAGGGGGGACCAGTGATTGGAGTTCAGACGAGCACCTGCCGTGGAAATAACGATAAAACAAGGATAGGCTCGCAACGTCTCTTCTGTGGGAGAGAGGTTGCAGAGTAGAGAAAAGGGCACCCCCCACTAAGCCACGAAGTCTATTAACACAAAAGGGTCACGCATAAATAGGTAAAAGAATTTTTTGAAAATAAAGTTTGCTAGTAATAACAAGCATTTGCTCATTTTGTTTCAATTTTTGCTTTCGGACGAATTATTTTTATTACATGCTTCCTCCACAACACCGGTATTATCTAGTGCTTGCTCGCCTTCGACTTCACGTCAATCTTCCCAGATACACTTTGCTTCTCCTTCTAGACCACGTGCTATCTCTTTTCTATCTTTCCGTGAAATCGGCGCCTATACACTAAATTTGCATATCGCAAAAACTGTTGCAGCTGCTAGTATTTTCGTTCGTCAACGCAGTTATGAGCGCACAGCTTCATTATATTAAAACTTCCAAAACTAACGGATTTTAGATGAAGCAAAATGTTGGTATATCGTAAAATAAAACTAAAGCAAACTCTACCACACACTGATGGTATCTACCGGGTCTGAACCAGGAAGCATGTAATAAAAATAATTCGTCCGAAAGCGAAAATTGAAACAAAAAATGAGCAAATGCTTGCTATTACTAGCAAACTTTATTTTCAAAAATTTATTTTACCTATTTATGTGTGATCCTTTTATGTTAAATGTATTTAATCCATCTACGAATAGCGCCAAAATTGTTCACCGAAACTTATCATTCAGTATTACGTCCCAGTTCGAAATCAATTGTTCTATATTTCTTTTTACCATTCATTTATAGATAACGATAGTTGCTAGAGTTGTGCCCCTTTCCTCAAGCATCACGATTACTGACTAGTTGTCAAGGTTCTAAACTAAAAAATCTTAGGGTTTTTCTTTTTTTTTTTTTTTTCGGGGGGGGGGAGCAAATGATTATTTTTTTTTTCTTTGTATTTAAAAAAATCATGTTTCATACATTTCTGGGGGAGGTGGCCGAGATCTAATCTGACCCAGGCCTAATCAACTTTTGCCAACAAGTTGAGCGTTATACCATCGATTTAAATTTATTTTAATGATTTTGAAATGGGGGGGGGCATATTTTCTCATCAGAACCTACAAAAATGAAATGATTTTGAACACAATCCAGAATCTCGCCTATAATTTGTTTTGATCAGTTTAGACATTTTAAACTTTCATAACCTGAGAATTCCGTGAATGTTGAATATTTGCCTTCTGCATTTGTGACCAATATTCGCTTTCTCTTCGGTTGTGAGCTTAACTTCTGTTCAGGATCTTCCGCGGATTAACTTAGTCGCTATTTACAATAAATTAAATTGCCTGCAAAATTATTTCAAATACATTTATGCAAATACTTCCGAAATGAAAAGACAAAATGAATTCACAACGGCATTTTCTTTTAAAATACTCGTCAATAAGTTCTAATTCCCACATAAATGAATTGTCGTATGAAAGTAAAACTTCATCTAATGACTATAAAACTACATTCTTGAGTTTAAACAATTGGTAAACTTTTGCAAAAAAAAAAAAAACAAATGGAGACTGATCTTCATAAACGACCTCCCTGATAATATTGTATCCAAGATATATTTGATACAACGCTCTATAACATACGAGGGAAGAATGTCTGTACATAAATCTAAGACTGTAACAGAATTGTTCGAAAATGACCTTCAGACCGCCGCCAACACGGCCCTCCGTGGCCCGGGCAACAAGATCAAAGTGTAGTATCTGTTCCGGCAGATACTGCAAGCAAAGACCATATGTGGGGGTAACCCCACATATCAGACCTTGGTCAATGTAGGGACAACCCTTCATATCAACAGTTACTATCCAGCTCCCATTTCCCACCTCTCGGGAGCTGGTCCCCCTTTTCCCTCCACATTAAAAAAACGGCCTTGTGCATAATTTGCTCAGTGGGGAAGCAAATAAATACAGACCGTCGCCAACCCGGCCCTCTGTGACCCGGGCGACAAGATCAAAGTGTAGTATCTGCTCCGACAGATACTGCAAGCAAACACCGTATGTGGGGGCAACCTCACATATAAGACGTTGGTCAATGTAGGGGCAACCCTTCATACCAATTTCACTATCCAGCTCCCCTACTCCCCGGGGAGTTGGCCCCCATTCCCCCACATATCAGACCTTGGTCAATGTAGGATCACCCCACAGAACAACAGTTACTATACAGCTCCCATTTCCCACCTCTCAGGAGCTGGTCCCCTTTTCCCTCACCCTCACTCTCTCTCCACATTAAAAAACGGCCTTGTGCCAAATTTGCTCAGTGGGGAAGCAAATAAATACAACCTCCAGACCGTAGTGGAATGTGGCCTCAAATGGATTGTAACATGTAATGCTAGTAAGATTAAGCTGCTTTATTTTTCTTTTTTTTTATAACACTTAACGATGTCCGTGACGAATAAAACACTACTTGAAAAATCTTCTTTCAAATTCATCGGTCTGACATTCGCATGCAATATTAACTGCCACAAATACATCGAGGACATTGCGGAGACTGCAAAGAAGGTGGGTTTCCTCTATCGTGCTAGAAAACTACTCGCACCTGAGAGTATCTTTTACATTTTAGAAGCCCAAAATTCGCCTATGCATTGAGTTTTGTTGCCACGCCTTGGCTGGTGCATTTACTAGTTTCTCCCTCTTGGCCGGGGTCCGAAAGTTTCAATCTAATAGGTCTCACTTTGTCAACTAAGCTCCAACCCCTGTCCTCTCGCCGCAATGTTGCCTCTGTGCCTGTTGTACAAACATTTTAATAGAATACGCTATCAACTTCTTACACTGTGCCTCCTCGACGAACACCTCCACAATAAACATGCTTAACAACAAAACCTTGCCTCTTCACTGAAGTACCTAAATGTCAAAGCTTTCTATTAGTTTCTTCCCTTGGACAGCTGGACTTTGGAACCCCCCCTTTTTTTTTACTGGCTTCGCTGACTGTACAGATCTGCAGAAGTTTTATATAACCAACATTTTCTTAAACTTTCCTAGGCATGGTCCTTAATAGAAGCCCATTACGTCCAAGTGGAGATCTGCTTTGTTAGTGGTGAACCGCGGAAATAAAATGTTGGCACAGAGGTAAATAGAATCGTGTCTAAAATAAGCTCTGGTACCTTTCTATAATCTCGTGCCTCGCACTGTTTGCCAATGTCTATCTCCATGTATTATCGACAGAATTTTACTTTGTTTGTTGTACAAATACTAATGTAATATGCTCCGAATATTTACTCCCTTAAGACAAACTAGCATAACTTATATCCCTTGCAATTTTCAGCACTTGTAACGTGAGCACTGTAGTTTAACAAGTCTTTTATGCTTTTCCATTCTTCCCGTTCGATGCGAAGTCTCACTTCTCATCCACTACATGTCGGTCGTAGGCATTTCTTATACGTGCATCTTTTTCGACCGAATTATTTCTTCCGACCGCACACCGGTCCATTCTCGCCTTCATTTTACACGTCAATCTCCATCGACGTTGCTTTGTTTTTCATGCGTTTTTTTTTTTTTTTTTTTTTTTTTTTTTTCAGACGCAAGCACGAAGCACACATGCCGATTTGCATACGCGTTCAAATGCTGCTCTTGCTGCTAATACAATCGCTTGGCATCTATCTCTCGGCTGCTGCTGCTATTTTCATATTGCTGTGTCATACTTAGATGCTAGAAAACTTTCTCTATTAGTTTGTTTCCGCGAAAAGCTTGCATTTGGAATCACATGCCTGTTTTTCTTGGATTTAAATGCAATGTAAACAATCGTCTTGTGCAGCTCAATTAAAATGATTTCGTTTAAAATTGACCTCGAACTCTAGTAACCACTTGGTCTCTATGGCAATATGACTAGTTTTGGATGCTTAAAAGTAAAAACAAACTAGTCGGTTATTGAATCCTGCAAGATAATTTGTCGACTGATCCGGATATAATTAAAATATCAACTTTTTCAGATTATTATTCAGTCTCAAATGATTTGTGGCCGATTAGTTTCTAGAGAACCGCGCGAAAATCAATATTACTAGTGCAGACATTGACTCTAGTCAAATGTGTGCTTCATTCCTAAACGAAATTAGTCATAATTGCGACTATTATCAAATTAAAACCTTTGAATCTCAAATTAAAATAAAGTTCACATGAAACTGAATGCAAGTAGAAAGTCATGATACAAACATCTCCATATGAATTTAATTACTGTGCCAAAATAAACGGTATTTTTCTGTACGTCGCATAGTTTATAGAAAATAGAATATCGTTTGACAATCGCCCGGGCAGGTGGCATTATTATAATCGGTTGTTCAGCGTTGAAGCCTACTTCTCACTATCAGTATTATGGTGAACTAACGTGAGACAAAGTTCAGTAGAGGGAAATGTACTCGCTGATATGTACCTGGTGGCTGTTTTAAAGTTAATATTTAGACTTTTAAAATTGTAATTCTTTAACAATAAATTCTAAACGAACAATAATAATATTTCATCTTTTAGGAAGTCCTTTTTCTTTTTAGTTTTGTTTTCAAAAGTCTTATGTACATGGATCATGTGTCGCATTTTGATTATTTAAACATCTGTTCTCTTCAGTTATTCTGACAACGTTTTGGAGTCGGTTGGTTGGTTTTGTTGTTTTACGGCATATCAACCCTTTTCGGGTTATTTAATGCCGAATCCAAAGATTTTAAAGAAAAATTTTTTTAATACACTATATTTTTTTTTTCAAGTCGGTTTCTATTTAACCTATAGTTGGGACCCTAACAAGTACTACCACTGCGGGTCAGAGTTGACCCGGGAGTAATGGTAATTGAAGGGTGGCTCCACACTCTCCAAAGCCCACAAGTTGAGGCCTCACCACTGGATATAGTTTAAGGTTATATCCCGGACCGACAACGTTTTGGATGATGTAACGTCCGACCTTTTCTCGAACTCTAAATATGCACAATTGTGTAACTCCCTTTTTAATCTAGGGAATGTAGTGGGTTAGGGAGTGTAGCCTTTCTTCCGTCAATTATTCTTCGGTAAAAGTTTTGATTCACAAGTGTGTTTAGTATTGCCACCACTTAGGATTGAAACCTAAGGCCTTAGAAAGAAAAATTTGTACGTGAATTTTATATTATCCCTTTACCCAACGCATCTGTGCGAACGAGATCGACCTTAAGGAGATCAAAATTCTACTTTGCCAAAACGTTGTGACAATGACACCAAAGACAAGAGCAGTAATTTTAATATATTTCATAATTGGTTTAAAAAAAATTAGAAATATATATATGGGTCATATTTATAGTAAAACGGATTAAAATGTAACCTGTTTTGTCGGAGAATAACTTCGTTTGTTCGCGTTGTGAAGACGTCTCTTGAAGTGCTGTTTCTTACTGACACTCTACATCGGCTCCCTGGGCGTTGAACAACCACATAGCGATAAGCAGCTCAGTTTTAGATGAAGGGGTTAATGACATCTTTCACATCTTCTTGTAAAGTTTTTTTTTATCGTAAAAAAATTCCGGCATCATTTGTGCAAGGGTTTTCCTAAATTATCTACATGGCATCGCATCTTTCGTGCTAGAATTCCACGCTTGTATAATTTGCAGTACTGAACAAATAATGCATGTTTTTTTTTAATGAAAATGTTTTAATATTTAAGAGTTATTTCAAGAATTCTAATGTTAAGACACGCGACCTATTTTTTTTTTTTTTTTTTTTCGAACAGTTGCTATTTAACCATTTCAGAGCGTCGCCACCACAATTGGATCCCAACTGATGTACAAATCTTCAGTGGTGGAAAAACAAAATACATATTCATTTTCAACAGATTGTTCTATTAACCCCCTCCCTTCCGATGGTAATAAAGTACAGGTAGAAGGCGTTTAATATGGATTGCATTGAAACTACACCAGAAGGGGATAGTTATCATTCTGCCTAAATAATTGTTTAAATAGTCTGTTTTTCTTTTTAAATATTTATTTTAAATCTCTCGTGACGTGGATACCATTTGACCATAAGGAAAGATAATTAACGCAAAAATCGGAATCTTGAAAAAATCAAGGAAATAGGAAAAATCGGTAGAAAGGGAAAAATCCCTGAAATAAGATGTTGGAAGTGGTAGGTTTTCTATAGCAGTAAATTGAAGATCAGCGAATGAAACTGGAGGAGAGAAAAAAGGAAATCATACAGTTCTTAACAGGTACTATAATTACAACCAGATTAGATACACACAAATAGGACGAACTCGTTGGTCCAAATCTAACGCTAATCCATATAATGTCTGATAGTTGTGGTAAAGAACACTTTCAGTGTAGCGATGGAAAGAATCGGCTTTTAGAGAAAAATCAATGAATCTTGCGTATGAAAGGGATTTTATAAGGTCTGGGAATTTCAGTAGATTTCTCTTAAGAACGGAGCAATCCACGAAAATCTGATGGGACAAGAGATATTTGTGGATTTTTTCACACAATCAAAGCAGTTCGGTGATAAACTTATTTTGTAATCGGGTAGTTGACCATTGTCTGGAAAAGAAAAAAAAACTTTATTTCATAATAGTAAATAACTAGCAGGACCTGTGGAAATCCCCACATGAAACTGATTCATATGTAATAGATTGATGTTGGTATTCTGTAGTAAATGAAAACTCTCAGATGTTATTGTAGCTATTTTGTTAAAACTGTGAAAGTATTTATCCAAGCTAGCAAGGACGCCCAGCGTTATCAGGTCGTAAAATACGCTTAAATATATTTTAATTCTTGCATATTTCATATATATTATAGTTGATGTTCTATCGATTTTTATATATCAAAGTTGCGATTTCAAAAAAAAACAAAAATATGACTTGGGTTCATCAGCTTAAACCGAATCCCAAACCCATGAAATAAATATATAGGAACTTCAGTTCCTTCGGCAATAACCAAAACTTACGAGGAATTTTTGATAAAAATATTAAAAAAAAGATTACTAAGGTGCCATCAACTAAAACCGAAACTAAGACTCATAGATAATTCGTGATGAAATTATTTTTTTCAAAAATAGATTATTAGTGTGCAATCAGATATAATTAAAACTTTTAAGGAATTCTCCATAAATTTTTTAATAAAAAATTAAATGATTAAAGTGCCATCACCTATAATCGAAACCACCACTTATGCAGAACTCTTGCTAAAGTTATTTATTACAAGAAATGGAAGTACATAACAATTAAACGACCCGGATATAAGCGTAACTCTGACAATAACACTCCGTCGTATTAATATATAGATGAATTCAGAGTATATCCATACTTAATTATTTTATATTTTCCCTTTTTTAAATTGAGATAACAATTAACACTAGGCAACAAATTGTTACAGTGCTGACTTAAAAAAAAAAAAAACCTTTAAGTTGATATATGAATGTTTAGATAAATCGGACATTTTTCTCATTAAGTGTTATCTGCACAACATTTTGGTCGGTGTAACCTTCGTCAGATCTATAAGTTGCCATATTTTGGCTGGAAAAAAAGGGGAGTAACTCTGCGCCCAAACTTTTCGAATGTTTGGATCTAGTTAGAAGTAAGTTTACACTACTTATAAAGATAACATCCTAGTGACACTACTCGAAAACCCCCTAGTTTCCGCACCATACACAGAACGCAAAATTAAAAAAATATATTCAGTCCATATGTATTAGGACAGTATTCAAGAGTGACTCCATTCTCCGAAAATACCTAATGAATCGATTCAGACCCTTGACCGAAAGACAAGACGAAAAACCGCGTGTCAGTTTTAACTCCACAAAAGTAAAATGATAAAAAAGTAGAGGAATACCGAAAACCGTAGTACGCGTAGAAATTAAAAAAAAAAAAAAAAAAAAAAAAAAAAACTCTGTACGGTAGACAAGATACGGGGAGAAAAAATATCTCCTATTTTGGGATGAAGTAAAAAACAAAAGAAAAAACTACTTATTCTTATAAGCAATCTGACATAAGAACAATTCACGCATGCGCATTCGTAAAACGGTAAGCAAATAAAAATCCGACGACACTCGCGTACCGTTTTAACCCCCTTAACAGCCTTTAAATTAACACGGATAAGTTTTCCACATGTCTGAATATCTTGTATACCAGAGTTCAAGCCTGTAGATCAAAGATTTTGTTGTCTATATAAGTTGAATTGTTCTAACCCACGCAAACATGCTCATCGAAACGTTTATAAGTTGAATGCATTCTCATTTCTGTCCTGATATTATTTATTCTATGCAGTTATTTAATTTTAGATAATGATTTATTTGTTTAACATATTAACAATTTCAAATACACGGATATTTAAAAAAAATTTTTTTTTTTTTTTACTGCCTACTTAAAAACGTTTCCTGTTTGTACTAGTGGTTATAATATTCATTTATTTTTTTTATTTCTTATTCAGTATGTTATATTTTAAACAATAAGTGCTATTAAGAAGCTACGTTTTGAGAACTTAAGTTCTATTCAATTTTGAAATCCGATTACATAGCCTTCGAAGATCTGAATTATATCGACACTTTTTAGATCTTAAACGCTTACAAATAAGTTAAAACATCAAAAGATTATGCAGCTAGGTTTCAAAGTAAATTGTATTACCTACTGCAATACTTATTTTTATTTCTTTTTTTATTACTTTTACTTTCTGTAAAGTAATTTATTTACTTTTCTTTTTTTGGGGGGGGCGATTATCGAGACTTCAAAGATGTTATATTTTTTTTTCTTTCTCATACATGTATGTTACCATGCTGAAATTATTGCTGTAGTATTTAGAAAACCGTGTCTTCACTTGCAGAATAGGGGGTTTTGTAATTATTCCGTACTTGCACCTAACATCTAAAAAAAAAAAGATATTGCATAAAACTGAAATTTAATTTAATAATACTTGTGGGAGATTTAATTCCTAGCTACCCCCAAAAGAGAAGGATTTGAATAAACGAAAACAGCCACTATTACTTTATCCGTCTTGAGCTTTATGTTCACAGCGAATACCCTAAAATTGATTAGTAATAAAGCTACATTTATTCAAAAAAGGCAATGTAAAATAGATAGAGCCCAATTGTTTGCTGAAACGAGAAGGAAATACAGGTAACATTTGTATAATGCAAACTTTAAAGTAATATGTAATGATAAAAGTTTTTTTTCAATTATCCACCAAAAATTCATAATTTTTATGAAAAAAAAACGTACAATTTCTTTGCTATTTTTAGTCGCGTACAAGCGACTCTAAGTCACTCCGTCGGTCGGTCTATCGGTTTGTCAGTAACACTTTTGTGCTTGGCCTTTTTTGGTTAAGATCAAAGGTCTTTTATTAATAGATGCTGTTCTTAGCTTTTTATGCTTTTCTTGCCCTTTTGGCCAAGATTAAAGTGTAGTAACCATGATAAAAAATGCTGGCCGAGAGAAAAAAATCACTTAAAATTTACAACAGAGACGAGATAGATCAACCAACCTCACCATCCCCCCTTCTTTTTGAGTTGGCCTTGTGCCTAAGATTTTTGTTCATTTTCTCAATTGTGTTTTTCTTCCTGTGAATAAAAAAATTAATATCTCAAAGTGTAGTATCTGTTCTTAGTACATGCTGTACTTATGTTTGTAACTTTGTTATATAAAGTGGGGGTCACTTTTCTCTATTAATTTAATGTAAAATGATTACCCACTTAACAACCAGTCTCAAAGCCATTCAAGTTGTTTTTGAAGGATTCCAGTTATGTTTTAAGCATTCAAGTCATTCTTAAGGTCATTCAATTCATCCTTAAGTTCATTAGTCATTCTAAGTCATTTACTTTATATTTATTTAAGTCATTTCAGCCCATTTTTCGGTTATTTTAGTTTATCTTAAAGAATTTCATGTCAATCCTACATTCACGCATTCATTCATTACAGGAGAGCACGCGACTAATGGCTATCGGTCTTGTTCATCTTTAAATTTCCTTTTATATAATTATTTCCTTTTTAATTATTTACCTGTAATCATAGGCAATAATCTTAATAGAATTCCGATTCGCATATTATTATATATAAACTTTTATCTTCAATAAAATAATCTTAATTCATATTGAATAAAGTTTGTGCTTTTCTTCTGCTGATTTTATGCTGTTTCAGCAATTGGTTTTCGTCGCGATCATATTCATGTTGGTAATAATGTTATCAAGAATTACATTTTGAAAATACAATATTTTTTTTTTTTTTACAGAAACATTTTCTTTTTGTATTTCTAAAACGCATGCGTATGGTGATTTTATAGGAAAAACTTGTAAAAATTTAAACAGGACATTAAAACTTAGGCGATCAATATTCATACGATACAACTATCATATAGAGTAAGCAAGTAAAAAAAAAAATCGGTCTATGCAAGATTGTCTGCGGTCAGCACGAATCGAAACCTTGAAAAAAAATTGGTAGGTGGAAGATAAAATATCAAAATCTGAGGCGTGTAGGCAAAGTAGTGAAACATTTTGAGGTTCAATTTCCTGATAGACTTTACAGGGTGGAACTATAAAATTGTTGGCCTAGAAAAGACATGACTTCATTAACGTTTGATAAACAACGTTATTTTATTTTATTTTTTGCAGACTATATACTAGTTATCCAGGTGTGTAAAAGAAATCTTAAGAACGTTATAGTGTAGTCGACAATTTTCTGGAAAATAAAAAAGAATTCATAACAGTAACTAACTAGCAGCAATTTCACGGGCAACTTATTCATATGTAAATATATTGATGCTGGCATTCTGTATATGTTCAGCGTAAATAGAGACGTTGATATTATTGTACCTATTTACTATGCCTCCCCACGGGACAGAGTTAGACACCAGGGTCGTTTTTTAACGTGGAGAAAAGGTACAAAAATAAAAATTGTCTCAGTCGTGAAGGATTTCTCCTCCACTGAAAGAGAACGAGAAATGGAAGTGCCGCATCTGAAGAACAGATACTACACTTTGATCTTGGCCAAAAGGGTATTTATTTGCTCCCCCAGCGAGCAAATTAGACACAAGGCCGATTTTTATGTGAGGAGTGAAGGGGAAATGGGGACCAACTCCCCGGGGAGTAGGGGAGCTGGATAGTGACAATTGGTATGAAGGTCAGGTATGTGGGTTTTTTTTATTTATTTGCTTCCCCACGTAGCAAATTAGGCACAAGGCCGTTTTTTAACGTGGAGATGGAGGGAAGGGGGAGGGAAGGGGGGCACCAGCTCCCGAGAGGTGGGGAATGGGAGCTGGATTAGAACTGTTGGTATGAAGGGTTGCCCCTTCAGTGACCAAGTTTAGATATGTGGGGTTACCCCACATATGGTCTTTGCTAGTCATGGCTGGTCTTTGCTAGTCATAGCTTTACAGCATCTGCCGGAACAAATGGTATTTATTTGCTCCCCCACCGAGCAAATTAGGCACAAGGCCGATTTTTAATGTGAGGAGTTAAGGGGAAATGGGGACCAACTCCCCGGGGAGTAGGGGAGCTGGATAGTGACAATTGGTATGAAGGGTTGCCCCTACATTGACCAAGGTCTTATATGTGGGGTTTCCACCACATATGGTCTTTGCCTGCAATATCTGCCGGAACAGATGGTATTTATTTGCTCCCCCACCGAGCAAATTAGGCACAAGGCCGATTTTTAATGTGAGGAGTGAAGGGGAAATGGGAACCAACTCCCGGGGAGTAGGGGAGCTGGATAGTGACAATTGGTATGAAGGGTTGCCCCTACATTGAACAAGGTCTTATCTGTGGGGTCGCCCCCACATAGGGTCTTTGCTTTCAGTATCTGCCGGAACAGATGTTACACTTTGATCTTGACCAAAAGGCCAATTGTAGCTAATTTGTTAAAACTGCAAAAGTATTTATCCAAGCTAGCAGGGACGCTCGGCGTAGCCAGGTCGTAAAATACGCTTAAATAGATCTTAATTCTTGCAGATTTAGTATATATTATAGTTAATGTTCTATCGATTTTTATATATCAATGTTGCGATTTCAAATATAAAACCTGACTTGGGTTTATCAGCTTCAACCGAAACCGAATACCAAACTCATATGAGCCTTAATTCCATCAAATATAACGGATACCAAGAATTATGAAGTAATCTTGAAAAATTATTTAAAGAAAAATAGATTATTCGAATGTCATTAGCTATAACCGAAACCAAAACTTATGAGAAACTATTGATAAACATATTAATTACAAGAAATGAAAGTGCATAACAATTAAACGCCCTGGATGTAAGAACACCCGCTATCATATCAATATACAGATGAATTCACGGTAGATACACACTTAATTATTTTATTTCATTTCATGCAAATTTATACATGCTTGAACGATAAAATTGTCACCCTAAAAAAGACGACCTGATTCCATTTCTGTTTGATGAAAACCGGTTTTCTTTTTTTTTCTTTTTTGCAGACCATATACTAGTTGGCCAGTTGTGTATAAATCCCAAGAGCGATATGAGCTTTCTATCATGTCTGAAAGTAGCACAATATATCTGGGCAGGAGCTGCTAAAAACAGCCTATCCTGCCTTGACAGAGTACAAAATAGACTTCGTGGCTTAGTGGGGGATGCCCTTTTCTCTACCCTGCAACCTCTCTCCCACAAAAGAGACGTTGCGAGCCTGTCCTTGTTTTATCGTTATTTCCATGGCAGATGCTCGTCTGAACTCCAATCTCTGGTCCCCCCTCGCCAATCTTTCACGAAAAACACCCGTCTAGCTGAATCCACTGTGAAAAATTTCCCCCACTCTATATCTGTGCCTAAATCAAAACGCGGATTCCATGAACAAAGCTTCTTTCTTAGAACTGCACGCCTGTGGAACTCTGTTCCGTCTGCCTACTTCCCTCCGGACTACAACTTGGTTGTGTTCAAGTCCAATGTTAACAAATTCCTAATGAACCGCCCCCTTAAGTAAACATTTCAGCAAATCTCCTCACTAACGTAATGTACTTGCAATAACCCTTATCCCTGAGTGGCTTCCGGGCCTTGATAAGTGCTGATCACTGTGTAAAAAAAAAAATATACAATGAGGGAGATCGGAGATGCACCACTGTACAACTCATGCTCTCTACCGATCCAAGTTATGACAACATGACTATTGCCAACACTCTAAATGCACATATGGTGATAATAAAGTTTCCGCTCACAGTTATTGTGTGTTCAAGTGAGTGTCAGACCATGCTATCTCATATCTTCGATGTCGGCTTGAAAGTCAATATGAAAGTGTATTTGGATGTGCTGAAGAGTGTGGTGATACTGTTACGAGAACAGGTCCCCTATTCTTGTAAGTAAAAATGAGATGAGATAGTTCGAGAATTCGAACCTGAGAAGATAGGTTTTGAATTAAGATTCAGGAAAGTTTAAAATAAATAAGCAGATATGTTTGTTGAAAAGGAATACGTTGTTTAGAAATGAAATTGTGAAAAAAGGAATTTTATGATTCAATTCTGTTTCTGAAAATGAAATTGAAATAAGGAATTTGAAACGAACAATAGCAAATGTTAAACATATTGAGAAATAGGTTAGACCAAAAATCTGTTAAAGAATTCTACTTGGAGATATGAACTGCACGGGAATTCAGGACACGTGAGTCGGGCACATGCGCGAACATGAAGAACGAACACGTGAAGCATGCTAGACCATGGGATCGACATGCACGTGTTTGGTCATGCAATGACGTTATGACTAAAGATGAGTTGTCAATATAGTTGGAGTTTTAGTGAGACAGATAGGGCCGAGTCAAGGTCGAGAGAGAGAGTCGGACAGATAGAGCTGACATTGGTCAGAAGGAATCCAACTTGGAAGCGAAGGTTTAGAAGTTGAAATCATGTAAGACTTTGAATTCCTTTATGTGAAACAATTTACTGGTCAAGAAATAAAGGACGTCGTCATATTTTGTAACAGCATCTTGTGTTGTGTCGTTCTACAAACAAAGGTATTGTGAATTTGTATTTAAATGAACTTGTGTTCCGCTCATCTGTATAATGAACTTTGGGTATTAACCCATCTAAGTAAGGTGTCTCCATCATCTAAGTAATATTGGTTGTTTTGGTTGTTTTTGCTTTACGGCATATCAACCCTTTTCAGGTTATTTTATGCCGAATCCAAAGATTTTGAAGAAAGATTTTTTAATAGAATATATATGTTGTTTTCAAGTCGGTTTCTATTTAACACATAGTTGTGACCCTAATAGGTACTACCACTCTGGGTCAGTGTGGACTTGGGAGCAATGGTAATTAAAGGGTGACTCCACACTCCCCAAAGCCCGCAAGCTGGGCCTCACCACTGGATAGAGTTTAAGGTCATATCCAGGACCTCTAAGTAATGTGTCTCCTTCAATACCAAGAAATAATGAATGCCCCCCCTTTGTGATAAAAGACTGATAATCCCTATCGCCCTCTCATTGTGTATTACATGTCACCGTTTGTATTAAAAATGTGCCCTCTTTATATATACCGATCTGTCTCTATTTCCCTAATATGAACAACTACTACATAACAATACTCTGGTGCAATCAGGTGGTTGCTGGAAGACTCTGGGTATAGCAACAGGACTTGCCGCCGGCCGACAAGTCCAAATACACCCAAGCTTAGCTTCAAAAGGATGCTACGACTTTGTACCCGATTTCACTGTCGCCCTATTCTCCCCTGACCTAAACGCGCTGGACTACTTTGTTTGGTCATACGTCGAGAACATCACAAACATGACCTCCCACAGCACCAGAGCCAGCAATGTCGAGTATTAGCCGAGTTCACGCCAGCGCTGGTCGAAAACGCATGCTCCCAGTTCCGGACCCGTATCGCGGCAGTGATTGATGCAAAACGTTGCTATATTGATTAGATGTCAGCTCTACTACGCAATAACATTACCAAATTAGATTTTTTTTTAATAAAAGTGTTTAAATATAGTTGTGGTGTTTTTTTTGTTTTCTTTTTTTGCTCCTCTAGGACGAAAACTTTATATTTCCACCTTGTAGTTGTTAACATAATTCGTTTTCAGTTGAAACGCATTTGTGTGTGTGTGTGTGTGTGTGTGTGTTTAATCCTTATTTCACCTGACAGTTAAGTTGCAAAGTTGTTCATTCAAGCTTAAAATATCATATTATTTAAAACTATACCTTGCGATATCTAGGTAATTAAATCCAGTTAACTATATGGTTTGAATGGATTTTTAAAGATACATGCACATACAATGATCGAAATTACAAACATTATTTTCAGATATAATATCAGTCTTGTTCCACGAGATATGCTCCCCCAAAACCGAATCTACAATTATATAATAGAAATCGTGTGTTTCTGGTTGTGAATTTTTTTCCTATACACTCGTAAACAGCTGGCCCGATTTTTATGAAATTTACTAGAAAGGTATTTCATATCTGGCAGTGTACTAAGATAGGTTTTGTATCGGGATAAATTCGATAAGTATTAATCAAAACAAGTTAATACCTTACATACCTAATCTCACAAGTGCATTTGAGAACAAGTCGAAAGTTGATATAAAATCAACAGTTAGTTCTTTGAGACGGGCACGTTCTAAATCGTTTCTGCTTAGTAGCACAATTGAATCATGATACTTAACTTTAATTCAAACCGTTATATATAAAAATAGATTTATAAAATCAAGTGTGTGTTCTCTACAGTGCAATATAGACTACAATGTATCTTGGACTTAGCTATTACGGGGAGGCTTGTGAAGCTTCCTCCTGATTCCCCGCGGTGGGTTCTCGATAAGAGCAGGCAATTGATCGATTTGATTTAAATAATTGATTTCACTAATATCTTTGTGCAATCCCTAGAAACGTCGGGTCCCTCCGCTAGTGTTACGTAGTGTGTATGAATGTATTATAACGGCGTACATGTTGAATAGTGGGGTTTACCTTTTTCTGTATATCCGTGTACGTGTAAATGCGTGTATGTATATATACGTCGTATCATTTAGTTGATCGTCTAGTGTGTATATTTTAACATTTATGCAACAGTTCTAACAGGAAACGATTGACGTGGACGGAACGAAACAGTTGTAGACAAACAGTTCTTTTAACAGATGTAAATAACACAACACATACCTGAATTATTTACGAACATTTATTTTCATGACCCGGCCGGCATCTTCAGAAATTACAACGTTTTTACATCTTGTCCACCTGAAATGACGCCGCTCCCCGCGTCATGGAGTCCAACTCCCCTTTTTGTGTAGTCCGTTTTCTCTGATGTCCAGCTAATGACTCTAGAATCTCCCCAAATCTACATTCCATCACGTGTTTCATGAAGTGTCTCAAACCACCAGCTTATGTAACTCCAATCTAGTTATTTGTTTATGCAAACCCAAAATTATATTTACATCTATTTCTATATTTACATTCCTTCTGCGATATTATTATATAATGTCAATTATTTTTTCCCAATTAATTATTTATTTTTCTAATCATAATAATTGATCCAGCGACCCGCCGTCGCTCGAACCAACTAGTAATAATAATAATAATAATAATAATAATAATAATAATAATAATAATAATAATGTTTTGACCCTTAGCCCTGATTGCCACAGTTAACAGATACTACGCTATGATCACAGCCGAATAAGTCACAACAGTTGCGTAGCATCAGTTTTTGCCGCCCGGGGCGGTCATAAAATCCCCCCTCTGGCATATAATTACCTGCCCCCCGTTCCGCTGGTATATTATAACCTGTTTTGCCGCCCTCACTGTTGTCATATGACAACCTTATAAAACCTTCAAGATTTCAAAAAGCCCTCAAAGTATTTATTTCCATTGAAGAATGTTTACACAATTCCCTTCAGATTAATGTTTACACTCTTCCACCTTTTTTATTTTATTTTAATTGAATTTAACAATTTTAATAATAATAAGTATGTTAACATTAATTAATCTGAAGGGAATTATGTAAACGTTAATATGACACAAAAGAAACCAAATCTTTTTTTCAAAACAAAAACGTATAATTTATATTATAAAAAATATTAAATTAATTGACTACACAACAAATATAATAATAAATTTAACTGAGAACATTTGGTCCCCTGAAAATGTTATGAAATGATAAAATCATTTTTATTTACCTTTTTGTTGTTGTTAAAGTCCATTTTTCGCCTAATAACATGACTATATCAAGGAGAGGATAGTCCGATGTAGTTTTCTTCTTTTTTTCCCCTAATTAAGAGGTCGAGCCTCTCGAAGAGAAGAAAAACGTCTTGTATCGGCGTTTTTGAACTCCTTGTGTGTAATCATTTGGTTTAAGCGCAAAATTTAAGAAACGGAAAGGCACATTTTAGAAAACATCTTTTTTATAAATTTAAATGAGAATATTTGAAATTCGAATTTATATATATAAAGCCGAACATTTGAAAACATGAAAGGTTAAGAAATGATAAAATCATTTTTATTTACTTTTTCATTGTTGTTATTTCCGAATTTAAACAAAAAAACATGGCTGAATCAAGGAGAGGATAGTCCGATGTAGTTTTTTTTCTTACCTTCATAATGTTATTAAGTGGTCGAGCATTCCGAAGAGAAAAAAAAACGCCTTGTATCCATGCTTTTTGAAATCTGTGTGTGTAATCGCTGTTTAAGCGCAAAATGTAAGAAATTTCTTGTGAATAATATTTCAAATCTTTTAAAATACATTTATTTAAAAAAATAAACTATTTATGAATTGAAAATTAGGTTATGAATTTATTTTTTGTGAGCGAATTGTTGCAAGGCATCAAGTCGGTTGAAAATTTACAATCATACTTTTCGCACTTTTTTCGGCAAATTTATCAATAACTTTATAAAAATTCACTCTATCGATGTTCCTTTTCTATGGACACATTGTTCTGATTCCGATACCTCGAAATGCTCCGATTTTTTACCACCTTTTTTGTAAAAACTTTCGATTATTGTATTAGCTTTCATTTATTTTTTTCTATTTTCTATTTGTACCCCCTAAAAATGCTGTTGCTCATAAAATAGGAATACATTTTCTGATTCCGATATCTCAAAAAGTCCCGATAGTTTACAACCTTTTCGGAATAAAATTTCAGATTTTTTGTAAGCTTTCATTCACTTTTTTTACCCTCTCAAAATGTCGCCGTCGAACGTGCTGCCAACAGCGGACCCTCGCGCTTCACCCTTACTACGCCACTGGTCAAAACATTACACTAGTAGCTTATAAAACTTACATTTCTTTCTTAAAATAACCATATTTGCTACATGTATATTTCAGTATTTGGCTGGAGTTTCAGTACTAAATTTTGAACAGTTTTTGTATCTCTATTCACTAATTAGAACACCAAGATAGCGAACATAAACTTGTCCTGACCCAAGTGCTGTGATTCGTTATATTTCAAGAATAGTCTGGGGATTTGTTTCATACGGAAGTCTTGGCAGTTATTGTAAAGCCAGATCACACATACTAACAAGTTTATTATTAAACTGTTTTCGCATATCATTGAATGGCGATGCGACAGAGATGTTGCATGAGACTGTGTGACTCCTACTTCTCACAGGAAACGTCTGGACATCTGGTAGCATTCGGGTGTGAGTCTTCTTTCTTCGTTGTTTAATTGGAGGCATTCATGGCAGACACAAGAGAACACACAACACGACACAATCGTAATATTTATGAAACATAATATAAAATATATAGTTAATTATGTTTACACTATATATTACAAACATAATTTACATTTCTACAATTATTAAACTAACTATGCTTAACGAGTGCTGAGGGGTGGGGCTCCCTCTCGTTTACGGAGGGACAGAAATATGCGTACTTACCCCATGCTGTTTGGACAAAAAGAGACCGATCAAGAAAGGGAATTCTGGGATTGCATTTATGTGTATCTCTATGGTTATGGCCAAATCACCACCAGGCCATGCTGAAGAGTGAGTTAGCAATCCTGACACTGATATATAGTGACACGCTCGTGACGATGATCTATCTAAAAAGTAAAGCCTCCTATATTTAACTCAAAGTTAAAGAACTACTAGGATTGCAGTTGCACCATTAACACGAGCTACCTTTTCTACTCCATAAGTTAATTTCTACATAGTCACCATAATTCTCAATGAATTTTTGCCAGGAATTCAAAGACGCCTCTTTGGTTCTGGTGCACGTCTATGACATTGGCTGCTGTGTTAGAAGCTCACATCGTCAATATCTGTATTATAGAAATGAAACTTTCCATCCTCATAATGCAATTTGCAATCCAACCTCCATCTATTCGATTGGAATCTAAAAACGAGTCGTTACATTTTTTATACTCATCGTGCTTTGATATATTTGATATTTACAGAATGTAGAATAATATATCAACGTTTGCTTTTACAAATTCTAGACGGACTTTTCTGTTTCGAATCGATTTTGGGCGAAAATGAAGCCTCGCCGTAATTTATCTCCATACTCGTGAAACTTTTCCATGCGACTTTGACTTTCAAGGATCCTCAGTTGTTGGTATTGATACTCTCTAACTTCGAAAAATGCTCCAAACAAAAAAAGTTTAACGTTAGGTATTGAAGCCATGCAAACTAATTTTTGTAGTTTTTTCCTTTTCTGTCAACGGGGATTGTAGCAGGTATATACAACCGCATGATATCAATTCTTTTTGTTTTAACTGTTTTCCATCGAATATCAACTCATTTTCTTACCTATTAAATTTGTTTCAGTTTTATACATGATATACATTATTCCAAAAATGCAATGAAAAATATATATAAGATATTCTTTAGTTTTTGATGGAATCAGAATGAAATGCGAAATAAAATCTGAAATAATTCTATTCTAATCTTTAAGTAACACATATTTTGCGATTATTCAACAAAAATTCATAATTTATATGAAAAAAAAACAAAACAATTTCTTTGCTATTTTTTATCATTAAATTTCCTTTTATAAATGAGAATGCAGCGCCGAGCTTATGTTTTCAATTTACAAATGAACAATGGAATTATTTCCTTTTTAATTATTTACCTGTAATTATAGGAAATAATTATAATAGAATTCCGATTCGCATATTCTTATATATAAACTTTTATCTTCAACAAAATAATCTTAATTCATATTGAATAAAGTATTCGCTTTTCTTTTGCCGATTTCATGCTGTTTCAGCAATTTTCTTTTCGTCGCTATTGCATTCATGTTGGTATTAATGTTATCAAGACTTACATTTTGAAAGAACATATTTTTCTACAAATAAAACAATTTATTCATGTTGTATTTCTAAAACACATGCGTGTGATGGTTTATAGAAAAAACTGTTGTGGAAAATTAAACACGACTTTAAAACTTAGCCGATCAATAATCGTACAATACAACAATGCATCACGTAGAGTAGACAAGTCAAAATCGGACTATGTAAGATTGTCTGCGACCAGCACGAATCGAAACTTTGAAAATAAAATTGGTAGGTGGAAGTTAAATATCAAAATTCGAGGCGTGTAGGCAAAGTAGTAAAACATTTTGGGGTTCAATTAACTGATCGAAACGTTACAGGGTGGAACCGTAAAATTCTTTCCCTAGAAAAGACATTACCGTTTGATGGAAACCGTTTTTATTGCAGACTATCCTCTAATTGGCCAGTTGTGTACAAATCCTAAGAGTGATAGGAGCTTCTTTCATGTCTGGAAGGGACACAATACTCAACAAGCGAGATTTTCTTTTACAAAGACATCACCACTTATCAAGGCCAAGAGGCCACTCGATGATAAGGGTTAAAGAGTGTACAGTAGAAAATTGGACAATGAAGTACTCGTTAGTAATGGAAATTCGGTAAATTTGTTAACTTATATGGAACGGCTCCTCAAAAACTTGTTTACATTGGACTTGAAGACAACCATATTGCAGTCAGCTGGAAAGCAGGAAAACGGAAGACAATTCCACAGGCGCGCAGTTCTAAGAAGGAAGCTTTGTTCATGGAATCTACGTTTAGGTTTAGGCGCAGATAAAGAGTGGGGGGGAATTATTGATAGTGTTTTCTGCTAGACGAGTGTTTCTTGTGAAAGTTTAGCCAGGAGGGACCATAGATTAGAGCCCAGTCGAGCACTTGCCATGAAAATAACGATAAAGCAGTGACAAACTCGCAACATCCTTTCTATGAGATAGAGGTTGCAGGGAAGAGAAAAGGACATTCCCTGCGAGGCTACGAAGTCTACTTTGAACTCTATCAAAGCAGGTAAGTCCTTTCTAGCAGCTCCTGCCCAGATGTGGCAACGACACTCCATCCTTGGACGTACCTGGCTCTTATATAGATAGAGAATTGTATCAGCAGTGAGATATCTACTGGAGCGATACAAGGATCCCACCATTTTCCAGCGGCCTTTGCAACGGATTTAATGTATGTGCTCCATTTCAGATCAGGAGTAAAGGACAAGCCCAGAAGCTTGTCAAAACATGAGACCGCCACAAGACGAGAGCCATTCATTTCAATTGATGCCAGATGGGGATCAGAGCGTTGATGATGTAAAGATAAAAGTTTGGTTTTAGATGCATTAAATGTAACAAGCAACTTCTTTCCCCATCGTACCAATTGCTCAAGATCAGAGGAGAGAGAATCGGAGAGAACTTGGTCGTTTACGGTCTTAGATGTGCTACCATAGATAGTAGTGTCATCAGCATAAATGTCTACGAATGATGTAAGGATGTGATTTAGAAGATCATTAATGTAGATGCGTGCTGTATAACTCATGCTCTCTACGGATCCTAGTTATGACAACAGGACCATTGCCAAAACTCTCAGAATGTAAATTCGGACAGTTCAACGCTTAAAGCACTACATAAGGTGATTAAAAATAAAGATTCCGCCCACAGTTATGATCTTTGGTGTGGTTTTAAGTGACGGCCACATCATGCCACCTCACATCTTCGATGTTGGTTTGAAAGTCAACACCAACGTGTACCGGGATGTGCTGAATAGCGTTGATCCCCTAGTGCAATCAGGTTGCCGCTGCAATTCCCTGGATGTAGCAGCAGGTCTCTGTGTCGGACCACAAGTCTAGAGAAAAAAAATAGAAACCCAGGTTTGGCTTTAGGGGTGCTACGACTTTGTACCTTTCTCTCACCTGTCTCCTTTTCCCCCCGACCTTAATCTGCTGGACAACTTCGTTTGGTCATAGGCCGCGAATATTACTAACATGACCTCTCACAATACCAAAGCCAGTTTGATCCATGCCGTCCGCCAAATATTCGCCGAGATCCCGCCGGTACTTGTGGAAAAGACATGCTCCTAATTCCCGAGATTCCGAGGCGTGGATTGACTCTGAAGGCGACTACATCGAACAGATATAAGCTCCACTATATAATCAAGTGACCTGACTAGATATTTTCCAATCAGTTTTTAAAAAAAGCTGTAGTGTTGTTTCCGTTAGGGCGACAAATTCATTGTTCAACCCTGTATGACGTCAAATACACAACGTTTTGTTTTTTTTTTACAAAGTTAATAAAAATAAAAATTTATGATAGGTTTTCATTAAATTTTTTTAATGTTTCTACATTTAACATTTTGCTATTTTTTGTACGTAGCGTTGTTATTTTATCGGCGACGCTCGGCATAATCCGGTTGCTGTCATCATGTTCCGGGAAAGCCGACCAAACGCTGAGATACGTCTGGTTCAAACGATGCAGCAGTGTCCACGCTATCAGCACGACTTAACTTCGCTGTGAACTTTTCGCTATCAAACATCCTAACAATTCTTCTCTACGATCCGAGTTGCTTATCGCAGCCAATCTTCTCGTATGCAAATTATATTTTGAAGCCCCTCATTTCATATCATATAGATTTTACATGGCTGGTACTTCATACACGACAGATTAAACTAATCCTCGATTCATGGCAAACAATAATAATACAAGAACATTAATTACGTATTTTTCTTTGCACACAATCCTAATTGAATCTAACAATCTTTGTTATATTCGAGTTTAAAGTTATTAACATTCCTTTTCAATTGAAATGCATTTGTTTTTAAATTTTAATTTTAATTGACCGTTAAGCGGAGTTTTTATTCAACCTTAAAATTAAGCGGATATTTTTTGTTATGTAAAATAATAATTTGTGTTATCTTGATGATTAAATAATATGGACTATATTGCTTGAATGGATTTTTAATAGACATACACATACAATGATCGAAATTACAAACATCATATCATGATTTCAAAAATTATATATGTCTAGTTCCAAAGACACATGTAACCCCCCACAAATAATTATCCCCTCGAATCTACTATTATACAATAAGAATTTCGTATGTGTCTGTGTGTGAGTTCTTTTCCTATGGACTCCTACATGGCTGGCCAGATTTTATGACATTTATTAGGAAGGTGTTTTATGTGTCTGGTAGTGTTCTTCAATAGAATTGGTATAGGGATGAATTCGATAAGTATTAATAATCGAAATAATTCGATAAAAGAAGGCGATTTTGACCAACGTTAGCCCCTTACATGCCTTACATCAGAAATACATTTGCGAAGTTTGATTACTGCACAAATCAAAAGACCCAACATATAAAACCAACAGTAAGTTCTTTGATATGACAGGGGTGCGTTAAAAAATCAATGTTTCTGTTTTGAGCACAACTGAACTATGATACTTGTCTCTAGCATTTTAAACTTTAATTCAAGTCATTATATATAAAAATAGATTTATAATATCAACACTATGATTCTTTATAGTGCCATATAAATATAAAGGCATTCTGGATTACGTCACTGCATGTAGGCATTTGAAGATTCCTACCGGTACTCTGCAATGTTTCATCTACAAAAGCAGAAATCGATTTGATTTTTTAAAAAAAATTCGATGTCGCCGATTTCGATGACAAAAACTTATAAGGTGTGAAAGATTTGTTGATCATCATTCAATCCCGGGAAACGTCGGGTCTTTCCGTTAGTAGCTTATAAAACTCGTAATTCTTTCTGAAAATAACCACTTTTTGTCAACACGGAACAAGTTTATTTATGTTAATGACGTAGAAATATTTCGTTCTGCTGGCGGTGAAGTAGCTGAATACGTTTTCGAGATCGCTTAGATTTTTTAAGTATTTCTAACGAAGAAATTTATGGAGATTTTAGAAAAAGTGATAGTCGGTAGGTGAGACGTCTGGAGTATATGGCGAATGAATTTCGTAGCTAAATTAGTTCAACTTCTGTAGAGTCGGTTTAGCAACGTCCAGTCTAGCGTTGTCATGATGAAGACTTTGGCTTTTTCTGTTGATTCATACTATGTGCTATGTTAAATTTTTTTATGCATTTCATATTTTAGTTGACAGCACTTCCCCGCCGTAATGGTTTCGCCTGCATTAAAGAAATTGTAATCAAGAAGACCGAGTGCAGACCACGAAAGAGTTAGTATAACCTACTTTTGGTGCAACTCTGGCTTCGGGATATGTCATGAAGCTTTTATCGGCGTCTAACTATTGAGCTGAGCGTCGCCGGCTGCCGTAATAAGCCCACTTTTCATCGAAAGTCACAACCCGGTCGAGAAACGGGTCGTTTCTGTTGCGTAAAATAAAGGACGATGACACTCTATAACAAAGTTTTTTTTTGGGGGGGGGCAATTCATGAGGATCCCATTTATCAAGTTTTTAACTTTTCAATATCTCTCAAGTGGTTAGAAATCGTCGTATACATTATGTCTAATTCAGAAGCTAATTTTCGAAGAGTTGTGTGTGGATAGGCTTCGACTAAGGCTCTTAATTGATCGTTGTCGTCATCCGATGGTCGACCACTACGCTCATCACCTCTTAGACTCTCGTCGCCACAACGATTTTTTTTTAAACTACCACTGTGCTGTGCATTTAGTAGTGGTACGTTAACCAAATGCTTCATTGATATCGCGAGCTGTTTCGGCAGCTTTTCAGCGTAGATTAACTGAAATGAGAAAATTGGTTGAATTTGCTTTTTTCCATCTGGTATCCAACGTTCTGAAAAAAAAAGGACATAACTGTTTTAAAACAATTGAAACGATTAGATGACGCGAACAACGCCCTTAAAAAGATATATAGTATCAAGATATTATAACGAAGACTTGTTGTAAAATACATCATTTGAAATGCATAATATTTTATTAAGAGATACCCTGTCTTAAGTTCTAATCAAAATAAAAAAAATTGTTATAAACATTTCTCATGCGCCATCTATCTTTTCCTTTTATTTATTATTTGCGATTTTCTCGTAATACTAGTGACGGAGACTTATGTATACTCCTATAAATTATTGTTAAAGTAAAAAAAATAAATGACTACTCTCGTCTGAGAGTATCCTGTACCCTTACAAGGCAACCATTCGCCCATGCATGGAGTATTGTTGCCACATCTGGGCTGGTGCATCTACTACTAGTCTCTCCCCCTTAGATAGTAAAAAAAACGAGTTGTTAATCTAATCGGTCCCACTTTATCAACTAAGCTCCAACCCCTGTCTCATCGCCGCAATGTTGGACCACTGTGCCTGTTTTACAAATATTTAATGGAATGTGTTCCGATGAACTTGTTTCATTTGTACCCCCTCGACGTACATATCCCCGACAAACCCGCTTAGCAATAAGATCTCACCCCTTCACTGTTGTTGTCCCTAAATGCCAGAAAGCTTTCTAATGAAATACTTTCTTCTCTCGGACAGCTAAACTTTGGAATTCTCTTCCTGTTGTCTGCTTCTCTGGCTGTATTGACGTGCAGAAGTTTAAATGTAACATAAACAAATATTTTGCTAATCTTTCATAGACATGGCCCGAAATATTAGCCCCTCACGTCCAAGTGGGGATTTACTTTGTAAGGGGTGAACATGTGTACAAAAGAAAAAAAGTAACTCATAAGCTGAACGTTTTGATTTTGATTCTCGGTGGTGAAGCACGCGTCATTCTTTTTTTTTAACTTTTAAATCATTACTATATATTGGATGCAATATAATTTAACACAATAATATATATGACATTCGCATTAATCGAAATATCATATTGAAGCGTATTTACGACTGGGCAATGCTGGCCAGTAAGATAGTCCAAAATTAAACACCTATTTTGCTTTAACAAGTTAAATACTTATGAAGAATTGAGTTGACCCATAATAACGAGCTACCTTTTTCTACTCCAGAACTCAATTCTTCCATAGTTACTACTTACCTCAATGCACTTTTTGCAAGAATTTAAAGGCGTGTGTCTGCGTCTAATGAATGTTCATGGCATTAACTGCTTTTTTTTCGTCTGACATTGTAAATATCTGCATTATAGAAATAAAAGTGTCATTACATAACTGCATGAATTCAATCATAATAATTCAATTTAAAATCCATTCTGATCCATTCGAACGGAATCAAATAAGTCGTTACTTCTGACACTGTTCTCATACGTTCATATATTCTACATTTACCAAATATAGTTTACACAATTTTACATTTACTAAATTTTGTATACGCAATTTTATATTTGTTCAATATAATATACACTATTTTCCATTTACTACATATAATATACACAATTTTACATTTACTAAACGTTGCATATACAATTTTACATTTGTTAAATATAATATACACGATTTTACATTTACTAAATATTATATACACAATTTTACATTTACTAAATATTATATACACAATTTTCCATTTACTGAATGACATATACAACATTTTACATTTATTAAATATAATATACACAATTTTACATTTACTAAATAGAATATACACAATTATAAATTAACTAAATATAATATACACAATTTTACATTTACTAAATTTTGTATACACAATTTTACATTTGTTAAATATAATATACACAATTTGTCATTTACTAAATATAATATACACAATTTTACATTTACTAAATAGAATATACACAATTTTACTTTTACTAAATATAATATACACTATTTTCCATTTACAAAATATAGTATACACAATTAAACAACTACTAAATATAATATACAAAATTTTACTTTTACTGAACAGAATATACACAATTTTATATTTACTAAATCGAGTATACAAAATTTTACATTTACTATGAATATAATATACACAATTTTACATTTACTAAATATAATATACAACATTTTACATTTACTAAATATAATATACACAATTTTACTTTTACAAAATATAATATACACAATTTTACATTTACTAAATGTAAGATGCACAATTTAACATATACTAAATATAATATACACAATCTAAATGTAGTACATGTCGTATACACAATTTACTAAATAGAATATACACAATTTTACATTTGTTAAATATACTATACACAATTTTAAAGTTACAAGATATAATATACACAATTTTACATTTCTTAAATATATTATACACAATTTTACATTTACTAAATGTTGTATACACAATTTTACATTTGTTAAATATAATATACACAATCTTCCATTTACTAAATACTATATACAAAATTTTACAATTACTACATATAATATACACAATTTTACATTTACTAAATGTTGTATACACAATTTTACATTTGTTAAATATAATATACACAATCTAACATTTTCTAAATATAATATACACAATTATACATTTACTACATATAATATACACAATTTTACATTTACTAAATGGTGCATACACAATTTTACATTCGTTAAATAGAATATACACAATTTTACATTTACTAAATATAATATACACAATTTTATATTTACTATATGTTGTATGCACCATTTTACATTTGTTAAATACATTAATAACAATTTTATATTTACTAAAAATCATAAACACAATTTTACATTTACTAAATAGAATATACACAATTTTACATTTACTAAATATAATATACACCATTTTACATTTACTAAATATAATATGCACAATTTTACATTTACAAAATGTTGTATACACATTTTTACATTTGTTAAATATAATATACACAATCTTTCATTTACTAAATACTATATACACAATTTTACATTTACTACATATAATATATACAATTTTACATATACTAAATGGTGTATACACAATTTTACATCTGTTAAATATAATATGCACAATTTTACTTTTACTGAATATAATATGCACAATTTAATATTTACTAAATAGAATATACACAATTTTTAATTTACTAAATAAAATATACACAATTTTACATTCACTAAATGTAGTATACACAATTTTCCATTTACAAAATATTATATACACAATTTTACATTTACTAAATATCATATTCACAATTTTCCATTTACTACATGTCATATACTCAATTTTACATTGATTAAATATAGTATACACAATTTTACATTTACTAAATAGAATATACACTATTTTACATTTACTAAATATATTATACACTATTTTACATTTACTAAATATAATATACACAATTTTATATTTACTACATCGAATATAAACAATTTTACATTTACTAAATGTAGTATACACAATTCCACATTTACTAAATAGAATATACACAATTTTACATTTACTAAATATAATATAAACAATTTTACATTTACTTAATATAGTATACACAATTTCACATTTACTAAATATAATATACACAATAGTACATTTACTAAATATACTATAAACAATTTTACATGTGTTAAATATAATATATACAATTTTACATTTACGAAATATACTATACACAATTTTACATTTACTAAATATAATATACACAATTGTACATTTTCTAAATAGAATATACACAATTTTACATTTACTAAATATATTATACACAATTTAACATTTACTAAATATAATATACACAATTATATATTTACTAAATGTACTAGACACAATTTTATATTTACTAAATTGTATATACACAATTTTACTTTCACTAAATGTAGTATACAAAATTTTACAATTATCAAATATAATATATACAAGTTACCATTTACTAAATAGAATATACACAATTTTACATTTAGTAAATATATATACACAACTTTACATTCACTAAAGTAGTATACACAATTTACATTTACTAAATATATTATACACAATTTTTCATTCACTAAAGTAGTATACACAATTTTACATTTATCAAATATAATATATACAAGTTTACATTTAATAAATAGAATATACACAATTTACATTTACTAAATATATATACACAACTTTACATTCACTAAAGTAGTATACACAATTTACATTTACTAAATATATTATACACAATTTTACATTTACTAAAAATAATATACACCAGTTTACATTCACTAAATATAATATACACAATTTTACATTTACTACATCGAATATATACAATTTTAGATTTACTTAATATAATATACAAAATGTTACATTTACAAAATAGAATATGCACAATTTCACATTTACTAAATATGATATACACAATTTTACATTTACTACATATAGTATATACAATTTTTCATTTACTAAATATAATATATACAAGTTTACATTTACACAAATGTAATATAAACAATTTTACATTTACAAAATATAATATACACAATCTTTAATGTACTAAATGTCGTATACACAATTAAACATTTTCTAAATAGAATACACACAATTTTACATGTGTTAAATATAATATACACAATTTTACATTTACTAGATATAATATACGAAATTTTCCATTTACTAAATGTTGTATACACAATTTTGCAGTTACTAAATATACTATTCACAATTTTACATTTGTAAAATATATAATATACACAATTTTACATATACTAAATATAATATACACAATTTAAATTTATTAAATATAGTATACACCATTGTATATTTACTACATATAGTGTACCAATTTTTTTTTACTAAATATAATATACACAATTTAACATTTACTAAAAAGTATATACACCATTTTACATTTACTAAATGTACTATAAACAATATTAACTTTATAAAATACAGTATACACAATTTTACATTTACAAAATATAATATACACAATTTTGCATTTACTTAATAGAATATACACAATTTTACATTTACTAAATGTATTATACACAATTTTACATATTCTACATATAATATACACAATTGTATATTTACTAAATACGATATCCACGATTTATCCTTTACTAAATATAATATACACAATTTTACATTTATTAAATATTATATACACAATTTTACATTTACTAAGTATAATATACAAAATTTTCCATTTACTAAGTATAATATACCCAATTTTACATTTACTAAATATAATAAACACAATTTTACATTTAGTGAATAGAATATACACGATTGTATATTTACTAAATAATGTATACACAATTTTACATTTTGCTAAATATAATATACACAATTTTACATTTTGCTAAATATAATATACACAATTTTACATTGGCTAAATATTATATACACAATTTTACATTACTAAATACAATATACACAATTTAACATATACTAAATATAATATACAGAATTTTACATTTACTAAATATAATAAACACAATTTTACATTTACTTACTATAATATACACAATTGTACATTTACCAAATGTAATATACATAACTTTATCATTTACTAAATATAATATAAACAATTTTACATGTACTAAATGTCGTATACACATTTTAACATTTACTAATTAGAATATACACAATTTTACATATACTAAATATAGTATACAGATTTTACATTTACTAAATAGAATATACACAATCTTACATTTACTAAATAGAATATACACAATTTTACATTTACTAAGTATCATATACACAATTTTACATTTATAAAATATTGTTTACAAAATTTTACATATACTAAATAAAATATATACAATTTTACATTTACTAAATAGAATATACACAATTCTACATTTACTAAAGATAGTAAACAAAATATTATATTTACTAAATATAATATACTGAATTTCACATTTACTAAATAGGATATTCACAATTTTACATTTACTAAATATCAAATACACAATTTTTGATTTACTAAATGTACTATACACAATTTTATATTTGCTAAATATATTTGACACAATTTTACATTTACTAAATAGAATATATAACAGTTTACATTTACTAAATGTACGATACACAATTTTACATTTACTACATATAATATACACAATTTTACATTTACTAAATATAATATACACAATTTATCATTTACTAAATATGATATACAGAATTTTACATGTACTCAATATAATATAAACAATTTTTCATTTACTGAATATAATATACACAATTTTGATTTTACTAAATATAATATACACAATTTCACATTTACTAAAAATAGTATACAGAATTTTACATTTACTAAATATAATATACACAATTTTACATTAACTAAATATAATATACACAATTTTACATTCACTAAATGTAGTATATACCATTTTACCTTTACTGAATATAATATACACAATTTTACATAAACTAAATATAATATACAGAATTTGACATTTACGAAATATAATATATACAATTTTACGTTTACTAAATTTAATATACACAATTTTACGTGTACTTAATAGAATATACACAATTTTACATTTACTAAATATACACAATTGTACATTTACTAAATGTTATATACACAATTTTACATTTACTAAATGTAGTATACACATTTGTACATGTACTAAATGTAGTATACACAATTGTACATTTACTAAATATAATTTACTTAATATAGTATACACAATTTTATATTTACTAAGTGTAGTATACACAATTTTACATTTATTAAATATAATATACAAAATGTTACATTTACTTAATGTTGTATACACAATTTTACATTTATGAAATATAATATCCACAATTTTATATTTATTAAATATAATATCCATAATTTTACATTTATTAAATATAATATACACAATTTTACATTTGTTCAATATAATGTACACAATTTTACATTTATTAAATATAATATACGCAATGTTACGTTTACTAAATATAATATACACAATTTTACATTTACTAAATATAATTTACACAATTTAACATGTACTTTATATAATATACACAATTTTACATTTACCGAATATAGTATACACAGTTTTACACGTTCTGAACCTATTTTACTCTAATACACATTATCAAATCGATATTTTGCGAAAACGAAACTTTGTCTCGTTCGTTTCTATGCATCTGGAACTTCTTTTATGCGACTTTAATTGTTGAGGATTTGCTGTTTTTGCTACTGATACTCTTTGGCCCTAAAAATGTTACAAACAAAAAACGTTTTACTTTCAATCATGAAGCGATACGAACTACCACTCTCGATGGCATTCTACTCTGTCAATGTGACTTCTTGTTGTTATTATTAGGTAGCCCCAAAAGTTTGTAAACACTTGTAAATTTAAAATTTAACTCGCCAAATTATAATAAAAAAAACATAATCTTCAAAATAAAGACCATAATTTTATAAGACTTTCTGCTATCAATCTGCAAGCTTTCGGATCTGGTCAGGGTACCATTCCGCCGGCTTCGAATCAAAGAATTTTGTAGATGCTTCCTCGACTTCATCAAATGAGTCGCATCGGCAGATCATCAGAAAATGTTGTATTCAGCGTAAAAGGCTGTAATCGGATGGGGTACAATCAGGCCTGTAAGTTGGATGAGGCGGAATCCCAACGGTATCCAGCTCTTCAAACAATCCTTTGGGTTTTCCCGGCGGAGTGTAACTTTGTATTGTTCTGCTGCATCAAACGCGCTGTCGGTTGATCAGAACCAGGGTGCCTTTGCTTCAACTTTTCGTAGAATTGCTCCAATTCTTTACAGTAATGTTAGACACTGATGCGAGCACCATTCAGAATCAATTCAAAATGCCGTTCTTTCAAAGTTCCACTAAACGTACAACATGACTTTCTTGCCGATTCGATCTTGTTTTTTAGCCGACAATATCTCTTCCTTTTTCTGAACCAACGCTTATCTCAATTGTGCTGAACAAGATAAACCCATTTCCCGTCCGATGTCTTTATGTGCTTCCATAACGCTCGTCCAATGGATTGTTGAGCAACTGACGGCAAATTTCAACTCGTTTGTTGGCTTGTGCCTTGTTGAGTTTGTGCGGATCTTAGCACGGATTGTTGTCAACAAAATCAAGTTGCTTCACGTATCGGTGAATTGTCGATTTGCCAACCCAAGCTCATCAGCTAATTCTAACGAAGACACAATGCTCAACACGGTTTACATAATTCAACTTTAACAGGCGACTCCAGCATTAATGAACTAACACACGCAGCTCAATTTTATCAGTTGCTATCTGAAATAAAAAGATGAAGATGACTGCAACGATATAAACGCAAAATTATTACAAGTTGCATAAAAATTCAAATTTTTGTCAAGTGTTTACGAACTTTTGAGAACACCTAATCTAATATATAACAGGCACTCTGTCCGTCTATCTGTCTGTTTATCTCCCTATTTTCAAATTATTTTCCGAAACTAAAAGTCACAGAGTGGCACCAGGGGCCACAAATTATTGGATTTTTTATGAATCGTTATTTTCTGGGTTTTTAGTCGGTTAAAATATTTTGAAAAAATTGTTATACATTTTGTACATTCAGTTTTTATTCAGATCATATGCGTGTTATGTTGGTATAGTATAGTGGTTTCGATTTTAGCTGATCGCACCCAAATATTTTTCTTTTACTTTTGAAATCATTACTCTATAATAATATATATGAAATCTGGACGAATTAAAATATCATATTTAATATCAATATTTAATATCATATTTAAGCGTATTTTTAGACCGGGAAAAGCCGAGCGTCCCCGCTAGTATAATTAAATTTATAAACCTCACTACATCTGTCTGTCTTTTTATTTCCATATTTTTACACTCTATCTGTTCAGAAGTAAAAAGTCCCAGAGCCGCACTATGGGCCTTAAATGATGGATTTTTTATGGACGTTTCTTTTATTGGTTTTTGGCCGGTTAAAATATTAGTAAAGAGTAAAAAAAAATGTCAAAATTGAAAACGCAACGTTATACACTTTGTCTTTTTTACTTAGTTTATTTTAATCAGTTCATATGACTGTCACGTTGGTATAGTGGTGACGTCACGAGTTTAGAATGCTAGTTTTACTTTCGGTTTCGATTCTAGCTGATGGCACCCAAATATCTTTTTTTGTTTTACTTTTGAAATCACTTTAATAATATATACGATATACGGCCAAATTAAAATATCATATTTAAGCGTATTTTACGACGGGGCAAAGCCGCCCCCCCATCGATAGTATATGATAATTTTTATACTTTGTTTTGCATCAAATGTCAAATCATTTTCTTATATATCGAAAGCATTTTTTTCTTCAAAACTGAATGCTATGTATAAAATCGAATAAATATTTGTGCGCACGTTATCGTAATAGTGAAAAGATAATAACCTTTAGGTAAATAGTGATTGTATTTCGTTTGCTCGTGTGTTGAATTAAAGACATAGGCAATTTAGCGAGTTGATAAGTTTGGCCTTTTATAGATCATAGTTTGAAATGTTTAATAGAAAATATAACATGTATTTCATATGTAATAATCAATATTTTTTAAATCTTTCACGTCTTAGTGAGTTAATCAATCCACTAAGGAAACCATTTTACTCAATTAAACTATTGTATCAATGTATCGATATTTAAAACACCATACATTTAAAGAAGAGTAACGCGTATTATTTCAAGTAATTCACGTTGCATTGTCAATTTCAATCGAATTAACTGTTCTTCTTTGATAGAAAAAATATGTAATATTTATATACTCTTCTGAAAAAAAGTATAGGTGCCGCCTATTAACTTACTGGCTAGTTTTTCATGAAATGGTATGCATATCTTAATGAGCTGTTTACTGATTTCACCAAAATCAAAATATCGAAGTGTTTCCATAAAATAATCAAAACTGAACGTAAAATAAAATATATTTATAATCCAATTATTTATCATTTGATGAAACACGGAATCAAATTTGAAATAAAACTACACTAATTAAGTTACACATGAAAATATTTTTGTTTGGAGATCATCTCACAAAGGTTCATAATTTATATAAAAAATACGTACAATTATTTTTTGTTATATTTATTTTGAAATTTAATTCCTTTATCGATGAGAATACAGCCTCAAGCTTAAAAGTTTTATAATGATTCTGTTTTTCAATTTACAAATGCACATTGGAGTTTTTCCTTTTTAATTATTTATCAGTAATTATAGGAAATAATTTTAATAGAATTCCGATTCGCCCATTATTAAAATATTAACTTTTATCTTCAATACAAAAATCGTAGTGTCTTGCTACAGTTTTCAATTGTTTCGTCATGGTATACGCTTTCAATTAGAGAATTCTCTTTTATTAAATTTATCGACGCATCTCAGTAGTTATAGGAAGGGAAGATGTAACACAAGGGTTTTAAAGTAAGTTTGAAGAGCTAGCGTCAAAGAGGATGGTCATTCTGATTTGAAAAACTGTCAGGGTAACCCCATGATATGGCCACCTCATCCAATTAACAATAATATCACCTTATTCTCAAACAGTGAGAAGATCTAACTAAGTAGGTTGTACCCCCGAGAACTGCACTGGACCAGCAACATACCGCCGCTAACAAAGAAAACTTCATATCTACAATAACTCTGCTAACGTTAGTGACGAGGGAAAGTTACTGACTGGTTCGCTTTGCGTTTTTTCAGTATTTATCACAAAACCACTGCAATTGTTTCGATTGTAGAAAAAAATAAACGCAAAATGTAACTCTTATATGAATACAGAATTTGTACGTCTGTCAGCCATATTTATTTTTCAAACGTAAAAGAAGATTGCAGAATTTGTCCCACTTCAAAATATCAGATTATTTAACTACTTGTGGAAGTGGATTATATTGCTTTAATAGTAAAGTAGAAATTCACAGCTAATTTTAGCTAGCGCCATGTTGAAATGTTTAGTGCAAAGTTTAGCCAACTGATCTAATACTACTTTCTCATAAATAGAGCTTAAAATATTACTTTCACAGAACAGCAATCGCTTATGCGTTATGTTACACGGTTGTCATTTACGCCATGTGTCAAAGAAAGATGTTTAAGATATCATGGATTACAGGCAGGATCAATTGAAGTTTTCCAACATTATAAGTTTTAAGTAATAATAATGATATCCGCTATTCATGTATAAATAAAACATATTCACATTTGAAAATATTAATATAAATATCCTGAAAACAGTCAAATGTAGATTTTGCCATAAAAATAAGGTAACACAGCTAGAGAAGCATGTGCTTTTAGTATTCTAAAATTTAAAAATTCAATTGTAATGAATGTCGATTAAAATAAAATACGGGTCATAAATAAGGTTCAAGACTTTTTTGTACATTAATTTAAAATTGTCGTTGATTCTTGAAATTCTTATATCCTATTGCTCTTCGTTTTATGAGATGACCGACCAATTTTTATGATTTCAAGTTCAAATGAACAGATAAAGCAGAAATTGGAATAAATTACTAAAACATGATTGCTACAGCTAGTGAGTTTCAAAAATGCTATCACGACGTGGGGAAACTTTACAAGAACTGTCTGCAATAAAATTATGTTTTAAATTTGAATAAAATGTCATAGAAACGTATGGAATGCTTCAGACTGCTTTTTGACCATCTTACTTGAATCGATCATCAGTTTTAGAGTAGCATAGGAGATTCAAAGTTTGTATGGAAGGTGTTGGAGGAGTAAGGAAGTCAGATGATTAGAATTGAATGGCTTAATAAATAATTTCATGGACAAGAACGTGTGGTATGAGTATAGAGACAATGAATGCACAGTTTGATGTTAGTGTTACACCCAATTATTTACAAGGAATTGAAGATGCGAAAGATTTGCGCGATGTTTGCTCCTAGGGTGCTCAGAGAAGATCTTAGAATATTTGACTAAGATGGGTATCAAGACAGTTTTTCGCCCACCCTATAGTTAAAAACCTTACTCCCTGTGACTTTTTGTTATTCCATAAACTAAGGTAACACCTTAGAGGCTGTCTTTATGAGACAATTGAGGAGATGAAAATGGCTATGACGAGGGTCATTGACACACTCACTCAAGAGAACCTCTATATGGCCTTCGAGAATTTGTTGAAACGGTACAACGTGTGCATTGCAGCTGGTGGAGATTATTTTGAAGGGAATTAGAGTCTAGAAAAGTATTGCGAAAATAATATATCGTTTACCTAAGGCTATTATTGCTGAGGAAGGATAATTTGTATTATTAGGGTTATTCATATTTGAAACTGATTATTAATAACCATGTATACCCTTTGCGCCATTGATCTTTGACAGTCATCTCGTAATAAAAGATTTCTAGTACTTGCAATACTATGAATTAATTAATAATGTTATCCGTTAATAGGTGGGGGAGGAATACAACAAATTACCTTAAATGGTTACGTTAAGAATAATTCACTTAAAAGAAGTTAAAAGTAATACTTGTCGAAACGTTGTCGGAATAATTCCCAATTTAAGAAGCGTAGTCCGAATAATCAAAAATGAAATACCATCGTCACATTTTAGGAAACATTTTTATAGATAAAATTAAAATCCTATTTTAAAACAAGCTTTACAGAAATATTGCTGGGAAAATATTATTCTTTAAAATACAACATATACTACGCATTCAAGATCAGATAACTCCGCATGATAAATCGCAATAAGCATATATTTAAATGAGAATTGTAATCCTCGCAGAAACAAATTTTAATTCAATGATAAATATTTAAGGAAATACAATTATATTTTCTATTGTAAATTAATAATTTCTTATCATCCATAAACTTATCACCTTCAATGAAAGCTTCTTAATTTAAATATATCGCAAAGTCATGGAATTTGGAAAATGCTAGCAAGTCGCCTGGCGTTGCCCAGTCATAAAGAATGCTTAAATATTATATTTTAATTCATCCAGATTACGCATTTAATATTATATAAATAATGTTCTGTTGGTTATCATATTAAACCTAGTATATAGTGGTGAGATCCAAATTAATGTGAATAAATATAAATATATACATATATATATATATGTATATATATGTATAGATATGTGTGTGTATATATATATATATATACACGCACACAAACATGGGTGCCATTAGCTAGAACCAAAACATACAACCCTCCACTTTCACTCATTTACCTCTGAACCACGCTTATACGCTCATAAATATATATATATATATATATATATATATATATATATATATTTATATATATATATATATGTATGTATGTATGTATGTATGTATATATACACTAGCATAGGTGCCCGGTGTTGCCTGAGTGTTTTGAGGTGGATGCTAAGCAAAAAAAATGGTCAATTTTTATAATTTGACCCTATTATGTCCGCTTAAATTTTATTGTTTAGGGCTCAAATCAAGTTATTAAGTTAGATCCATGTCCAAGGAACCTATATCTAAAATTTCAAGTGCATAGACCCAAAATTGTCGGAGGAGTTTGGTAGAGTTCTCAAAGGTCAAATCGTTGAACTATGACACCTTAATCGCCAAATTTCTGGCCAAAAACCGATCACATCGATTTTCCCAAATCTCAGTACTTTGTATATCAAATTTCGAGTCTGTAGACTAAAAATTGACATAGTTATTGCGTAGGGAAATGTACTGAGACGCACACACACAAACACACACACACAGAGACACGTTCAATTATATATATATATATATATATATATATATATATGTATATATATATATAGATAGATAGATATAGATATAGATATATGTATATTTATATATATATATATATATATGTATATATATATGTGTATGTATATCTTAATGTATGTGTATATATACATATATATATTTATATATATATATATATATATATATATATATATATATATATATATATATATACTAGCATTTCAGCCTGGCGCTGCCCGGGTGTTTGGATGTGTATGTTGAGCAAAAAAAAGTGGTAGTAGGAAGGCATGCTCGAACCCTTACCACAAAGGAGGAAAAGAACGGGGTAAAACCTAACGTTTATGCTTTTACAACCACCGCCAAACCGGAAGCGACATTTTTTAAAAATTAAGGCTAAACAATCTAAAGGAGAGGATAACATAAAAAATATCTGCGAAAAAAGTGACCCACTGAAAAAAAGTGCCTAGTTGAAGAGGAAGATATTAATGTTTTTAGCCAATTTTTCGATATTTGTCGTGTGTAACGTCGAACTTTAAAATGATAGGTATCTTGGTAAAATCCGTCGCCTCTATTGAAACTTTAAGGGAGACATGCAAGCAGACATACATACATGCATTTATGTATTGGTAACTAAACATTTTCGACCCAAACTGATGAAAAAGCTTACCCTATCTCTGAATACCGTTTATGTAAAATTTCAAATATTTAGACCAGAAACTGTCTGAGTAATTTAGAAGAAACCGCAGAGGTCAATTTCTTTTTAACTTTGACTCCTATTATGTCTTGTTTTGTTATTATGTTATTGTTTGGGGCTCAAATAAAGTTATTAAGTTCGATCCATGTCCAAGGAACTAAAAATTGAGAGAGTTATTGCGTAGGGAAATGTACACAGAAACACACACACAGACACACGCACAGACATGTTCATTATATTTATATATATATATATATATATATATATGCATATATATATATATAAATATATATAGAGATATAGATATAGATCTATATATAGATATATATATATTAAGCCCTCTCTTTGGGTAGAGCACTGTCATAAATGTATCTCGTCCGCAGCTTAATTGGCATTAATGAGAGGCTCGCTGTTTGTTTTCTTGTAAATAAACAAGCAGCTCGAGTACTGTAGAAGCGGTGAGCGACTGTCTATTTAAATCGACATTCGAGGAGATCACTTGCGGGCATAGAACCCAAGAGCGAGAGGTTAGAACTGCCAACTATCCACCGATTGCTGTAGGTTCAATATATGGCTAGGGAAAGTTTCGTGTCTAGCCGCCTGATGAGCTGTAACACAGCGAAGCAGTACTGCATGTGGATGACTATATATATATATATATATATATATATATATATATATATATATATATATATATTCTTCTACCCTACCTTTTTAAAAGAATATATCACCTGATCGTTGAAGACAAGATTCAAGAAAGCAAAGTCCACAAAGTTTTATAATTATATAGATATAATACAATAAGTGGTTGATATAGTATGCTTGAATTATTGTCTAGTGTATATACAAAATAAATTCATAGGAAACCATTCAATGCAGTTAGGGAACTTATAGATACAAATTAAAGAAAATTAAAATGCATAACATTGGAATAAGCTACACAGATTCACATTCATGAATGCAAAATACATGCATTTTTTATATTTTATATTTGCATTGTTTTCTTAGTTGCTTTAGCATAGGCAAATCGAAAACCCGTACTGATTTTTCAGGAAAACACCCTTCGTCAAATATGTGTTCAAATTTTATTCAAACGCCCATGATAGAGTCATTGCAAACGTAATTTCGCAGAAATAGACAATTAACTTCATTTGTTTTAAAAAATATATGGCTATACTGTAAACTTAATGTATGGTGTGTGTTAATATCCAATATATTTTTCTAATTACCTGTCGGTTGTACAAACGGCGGTCTGCTTTTCTTTCTATCTTTTTAGGTGAACACATCTTAAGTGGAATTTCATTACTTCGTGGGCATTATCTCTCAATATAGAACCTTTTAAAAGAAAGACTACATTTCCTCACGGAGGAATAGCATTCTGATTGGGTAAAAGTCTAGATAAAACATTTATCATTGCCTGTAAGGCCCCCTTTCTCTTAGGTAAATATTCCCCACTCACAATAATTCCGTTCGTTGAATGCATTAAATTACGCAACTCACTAAACATGCTCCGTAGTGCAGCTTCACACATACACACTCGACATTTTTTCTAAATTGATTAAATGAGGAATGATTATTCATATTATTTGGATTTTCGGACTATTGTTATCACCTTTAGTGTTATTTTCACAATTTTGCAGTCGAGGAAATCTCCGACCTTCTACAGATTGACCTTGTCGAACTTGGGAATCTACGCGGAACTTCGGAAAGAATTCTTTATCTAATTCACAGGTGTAGCAGTCTCCCGTTTACTCAGTTATGACTTGGTAGAAGTCTTAAGAAATTTGCAATTATATTTTCATTGTCGGCCGAACCGGAGGATTGAATTTTCATTCTCCAGAAAGATTTAGCTTAATGAATTTTACCAAGTATTTTTCCACCACGCAACGGGCCTATACGAACATTCTAAAGTTCGATAGAAAGATCCCCGAGCTTTTCTATATAAATTTTAACAAGGCTGGGTATATAATATAATATATAACACCCCAATTGAAAACACTAATCAGAATAATCAAAATAATACGCACAAACTTTAATTATTTAAAATTTAATCACTTGAAAGATTAATATGTTCTGAAACAAATTGACCAACCGTCTTTTTCGCGCTTCTTTCGATTAGCACTTATGGCGATAAACAAAATGAGGAAAAAGTTTTATTGTTTATCTACGTGTTATAGAATGTAGATTTCATATTCCAAAAATCACACACATTTTTCAAGTATTTGTTTTTGTTTTTTTTCGAAAGCAAAAAAAAAAAAAAAAAACAGCAAATAAACAAAATTGCATTTTTTTTTACTCATATGTGAAAACCGAAGCCATTTTACTATTTGTCAAATTTTGTTTGTAACTTTTAAAATGACTTATCTAAAATATTGTTTTCATTATTTGACAAGTTTATGTTGGGGAAAATAATACACGTTATGTTAATAAATTATTGTTTTGTTGTAAATCATACGTTTCCGTTGTCTTTCTGACATCATCCATAAATAACAAAAATCTATATATCTATAAAAGTGAAAATGTTTGTATGTGTGTGTGTCTGTGTCTGTGAACATTTCTTTTCCAAACAACTCTGTCAATTTTCGGTCTAGAGACGCGAGATTTGACATAAGAAGTATTGATATTTGTGGAAATCATTTACATTGGTTTTCGGTCAGAAATTTGGCTGTAAATGGGTTAAAGTTCAGTGATGTTACAATTGAAAGCTCTACTAAACTCCTCCGCCAATTTTGGGTCTAAACACTGGCCATTTTAAATATAGGTTACTTGAGCATGGATCAAACTTTATAATTTGATTTGAGCCCAAAAATCAATGTTAAGGGGTCAAAATTGGGACCAAAGTTTTTAAAAAAATGACCTCTGCGGTCTCTACCAAATTTCTCAGCCAATTTCTGGTCTAAAGATTTGAAATTTTACATAAAGTGTATTCAGAGATAAGACAAGCTTTTAATGTTTTTAAAAAAAACAAGCTCTGCGGTCTCTACGAAATTACTCAGAAAAATGCTTGTCTTAACATTTGAAATCTTACATAAAGTGTATTCACACGTAGAGCAAGTTATTAGCAGTGCATAGGACCCGAGAAAAGTCGGACTAAACTGCTAGTAATAAAATAAATTTGAAATAAAACTCCATTATTTTCCCTTGATTTTTATCATGGACGCTGCTTTATCCACCGCATTGACATCAAATAAAACGTGATTTTCTTATATAAAAAAGTGCTATTTGATCAAATTATGTCATTTTTAACTATTATATTGTTATTCCGTGACTAGTTCGTACATCATACAGACTTTTCTGTATTTTCTTTACTTTAAAATACCGCTGTAAGTACCATTCTGAATAAACACCGCCGTTTTTCTAACTAATTTCAAAGCCTGTTAAACGAGGTTTGTTTTGAAGTAGACGTGTAAAGATGCCTCACGCAGAATCTATCCTATCTTTCCTTTACAGGGACTCTTCACTCCCTGGAATTCTGGAATTATCTGCATCGTTGTCACGAAAAATATTTCTCATCACTAAACGAAATTCTTGCACGGAGAAAATCGTGTTGTACTAAAATCGATTTCCGAATTGATGGCCATCCTGCCCACAAAAACACAGGCACACAAAGAAACCTTGTGACGTATATGCATATACGCAAAATATAAAAATGACAGTATACACACACGTTCAATTTAACAGTAGGTTTTCAATATATAAAATTGACAAGAAAGTTCTAACGGTTTTTAACTTTTCAATTAAGATAAATACAATTCGACTGCAGCAAACATTTATTGACTACAATAAGCACCGTCAGAATCAACACACTTTTTTCAAACGCAAAACAAGTGTTTTATGCCAGTATCGTAGAAATCTTGCGTACTGGTGGCGACGAAGTCCCTGAAGACGTCCTTGATTATGCTTAGATCTTTAAAGCATTTCTCACGTATGAAGCTCTCGAGATGCTTGAAAAAGTGGTAGTCAGTACGCGAAAGGTCCGGGAGTCTGGGGGATGAGGCAGAGTTTCGTAGCTCAGTTCGTTCCACTTCTACAGGGATGGTTTAGTAACGTGCAGCCGGGTATTTTCGTGAGGGAGAATTGGACATTTTCTATGACTAATGCTGGGTGTTGTTATCAGAGTATCTGATGCATTTCATCTATCTGATGACAGTACTTCTTCGCCTTAATGATTTCGCTTGCATCCAAAAGCCTGTAATGGATCAGACCGGTCGCAGACCACCAAACAGTCAGCATGATTTTCTTTTGTTGAAAAGGGGTAAATGAAATGTATACATTTTGAACATCTATAGAAGGAAAGGTTTACGGCAATTATTTGTTCTTATTAGATTCGAGGTTGATGATGTTGTAATCTGCTAATTAAGTATTTCATGTGAATGGTTGATAATCTTAATACATCGTCGATTCAATAGGACAGCGAAGTCAGAAAACAGAAAAACTCTATGTGAGAACCATCATTCAGGGAATGTGAAAATTAAGGATAAAATAGGGGGAACAATAGTTACGAGGCCGCCGAAGGTACGATGTGCCTTTAATAAGTTTCCAGAATTTTGTACATGCATTTGAAATTGTCGTAGACAATTGAAAATTTAGTATGTTATAGCTATATATTGTATGTGATGACTGACCAATATTTTTTGATTTCAAGCTCAAATGAACAGCTACAGAAGAAACTGGAATAGACCCTACCAAAGCCTGATTATCACAACTGATTAATTTAAAAATGCCAATCTGGACGTAAGGACATGTAAAGAACATGTGGAATAAAATTCTGTTTTAAACGTGTAAAAATACGACAGAAACGTCTGGAATTCTTACATCTGTCTTTTGATTATTTCGCATGAATCGAGCACTAGTTTATGAGTGGCATAAGGGATTCAAGAAGGCAGAGAGTCTATGACTAACGATGAGTGCTGTGGAAGAAGTAAATAAGACAGATCACTACAGTTGATTAGATAAACAGATAATTTCATGGATAAAGGCGTTCGGGTGTTTGTAGAGAAAATAAGTGCAGAGTTTGATGTCAGTGTTGAAACTGTACACACAATTATTTGTGAGAAACTGAGAGTTTTTCAAAGGGGTCTAAGTCAACAACCCCACTCTTGTCACAGACTGATTGACCAAGATGGGAATCAAGACAGTTACTCACCTTCCCTATAGTCCAGATCTTCATTCTTGTTACTTTTGGTAATTTCCTAAGCTAAGCCTAAGGTTGAGACATTAGCCATGAGACAATTGAGATGAAAAAGGCTCTGACGAGGGCAATTGGGACGCTCACACAACATAACTTCCATGAGCTTTCAAGAAGTTGTTGGAACGGTATAATAAATACATTGTAATCGGAAAAGATTACCTAAGGTTGGACTAGATTTTCGTTTGTGTACTATCATTAAAAGTGCCCTATAGGGGAAAAAAGCCTGGGAACTTATTGAAAGCACCTCATAAACCCGATACTCCCCTTTTATTCCTCAAAACATGCCAGACTAATAGACAACGGCACAAAAGACCTTTTAAGTCTGGGCTTTTAGCGACGAAAATACAGGTTTAAATTTAAGTGTGATAGATTGGTGGAATTACTGTTTGAAATTATAGTGTAACGGGAATACAAAAATACAAATTTAATCTTAAGCATGGCAGAATGTTGTTCTGCTGGCATGATTCCCGATTGCATACAACATTGTAGAGTTCAAATCTAATGTAAACAAATTTCTCTAAATCCGTCCTCATAAATCATCAAATTTTACCAAATTTACACCATAAGTGATGACTACATCATCACCTTACAAAACATGGAGCCTTCCCAAGACGAGAGCCATTCATTTCAATTGATGCCAGATGGGGATCAGAGCGTTGATGACGTAAAGACAAAAGCTTAGTTTTAGATGCATTAAAAGTAACCAGTCACCTCTTTCTTCCATTGTACCACATGCTCAAGATTCAAAGAGAGAACTTGCTCATTTACGTCTTTGGTGTAGTGCCATAGATGGTAGTGTCGTCAGCATAAATATTAACGAATGATCTAATGATATGATTTGGAGGATTATTGATGTGGATTAGGAAAGTGCTTGGCCCAGTATTAATACTTTGAACTTCTAATTTCTGATCATTAACCACTACTCTTATGAACCTATCAAAGAGAAATGATTTAATAATTGACAAGACATTTTCAGCTATACAGCAACTGGAGATCTTGTGCAGTAGACCTTTATGCCATATTCTTTCAAAAGCCTTTGATATGTCAAGAGCAATTGCTCTAGAAAGGAAGCCCCTACCGAGAGTTTAGCTAATATTATGAGATATAACCTTAAGCTCATCTTCTGTAGATTTAGCAGAACGGTAATCATATTGAATATCACTAAGAAATTTATTTTTGCTGGGGGGGGGTTATCTACTTCTCTATTTAACACAGATTCCAGCAACTTACTCATGATACACAGAAGACGTATTAGTCTGTACTAAGAGGGAGATGATCGGTCACCTGAATTCTTAAATATTGGGCATACTGATGAGGTTTTCCAGGGAGTTGGGAAGAAATTCTCCTTAAAACCACGCTTAAACAGCTTTGTAAGTATGGGAGCTAGTTCTGGTTGAAGCTTTTTAGCACTATAAAAGGAATGCCGTCAGGGCCAGTTGCCTTATTGGAATGAAGGTTTTTCATTAGCTTGGCAACATCACGCACAGATATCTGAATGCTGTATAGAGTGTTTTCTGAAACAGGAGGAAATACTGGCGGCCTTGGTCGCATAGTGTAGAATTAGTAGCAATATTCTTTGCAAAGAGTTCGGCTTTATCTGATGCTGATGAGATTATCTCAGGTCCATTGATGATAGTTGGGATCGAGCACACGCTTTTGTTAAGGATCCTGTTCGCTATTTGCAAAAATTGATGGGAACCAAGCCGCTGCTCATCTACTTTAGACGTGACGGACTGAGCATACAACTCTCTTGTGTTCTTTATTACTTTATTACACTTGTGTTCTTTCTTACAGTGGTTGCTAGCAGTCCTGAAAGTAGCTTTACTCTCAGTACGTCTATTACGTTTATAGCAGTTTATTATGCTGAATTATGTCCCATTATTTCGTCCGTTTTATGTAGGAATATGAAATAGCATCCTTGTCGGTCTGTCAGACTCATTTATATCTTATTTCTTTAGTCTGCCTCTCTGTCTATCTGTCCGCTTGTGTCATTTTCATCAACAAAAAAAAAAGAAAAAGAAACAAGATGTAAATGAGCCTGACAGACAAAAATGCATTTTCTCATCCCGGCATAAAACGGACGAAAATAACAGTAAATATTTCGGCATGATCAACTGCTATCTTTTAATTCAGTGTCACAGACCAACAAATATACTATTGAAAGCTGAAGTATAATAAACTAATCGAGAGAAATTCGTATGGGATTTTTTGCACGTAACAAATCAAATGGTTTATAACACAAAATGCTTTTAAAAAAATATAATGGATGTTTGATTGAAACTCCCCAAAAAGTCAGGTTTTAACTTCTGTACTTAACGAACTCTACAAGAGCCTTTTTCTTTAATCGTATTCAAATAAAGAAACACTCCTTTTTTTTCTATTTTTTGTTTTTTTTGTTCATTTCATGTATTACAAAGAGCAGACGGTCGGCAGCTGAACACAAGCAATTATAAAGAAAGCTATTTTAAAAGGAAACTTCGTTAAAAGCAACGTCTTTATTCATTCTATGTATTTAGCTTTTATTTCTTAGTTTTCTTTTAATTTTTATTATTTATTTCCTTTTCTTTTTGCTGATTCTACCTTTCAAAGATGTCAAGTGGATTCGAATTTTTATTTAAAAGAAATCGATTTTGGCGCCCTATCCGGTTCTAACGGCTAAGTGAGATAGGAAATGGATCAATGAGGATGCCTTGCAAAGTTCTAGCAGTGGCGACATCTTCAGCTAAAACCTGTGACAAAATTGTAGCAGTTGACACATTGTAAGTTTAAAACAAATATGGGACAATGTGTTCTGTAACAAAGGAACATGATAGAAGTAAAAGCGTTAGAAAACGAAATATTTAAATGAACATAACGTATCAAAATATACATCCACACAATGACACACACCTATACACACATACATACACACATATCTATCTATCAATTTATATATATATATATATATATATATATATATATATATATATATATATACAAAAATAACAACAATCGCTCCTGATGATAATCAAATGCACAAATAGAAAGCGCTTGAGAAGAAAATAGCTACAAAAAACAACTTTTTGGCGCCATTTTTACAACATGCCAGCAGAAATAAAACTGAAAGAGTGCTCTGTGAATGGAAAAGATATCCAGTAAAATCGGGGGAAAATAACTGTTGTGTTCAATCAGACATGCTGTAATAATGACTTGTTGCCAATATATATATATTGGCCGGTCGTTTAATATGCTTTAATATGATATTTTAATTTATGCATTAATTTATGCAAAATTATGATTTTGGATTTATTATCATATAGACAATTCGCTATTGATTATTATATTGTACCGAATATATATTAGTACTGTCAAGAGTAATATATATATATATATATATATATATATATATATATATATATATATATATATATATATTGTGGATATTCTTGGCCTGATGAGGTGATTTTCTTGGCAGGGTGGTCACTGAAACACGTTTGCATATGTGTAGCTCTTAGTTATCACATCCAACAGATATATATATATATATATATATATATATATATATATATATATTTCTTTTATTAATATTATTTTTTTCCTTATACACATGTTTGTGAATTATTCCATGGATTTTTGCCTTTGGATTATTATGGACCATCTTCTTCTAATTACGGGATGTCTTTGGATTTTACTTGTACAAATGGACATTCTTTAACTTTCTTGAAGTTTTACATTTGGATTTTACCGTCACTGGATTTTTTATCTTCCACCAGACTATCCATTCATGTGTAATCACCTTTTTCTTTACCATATTCCCTCTGCTTAACTTATTTTGTTTTCAAGTAAGATCTTTGACATACTTGTTGTTTCATCAAATACTTCTGCATGCAAAAATGTTGTTTCATCAAATACTTCTGCATGCAAAAATGTTGCTAATTCTTACCCTCTGATGAGACGGAGATTATTTCTTCGGAACTCCGCGGATTAAGAACTATCCATTTCTCTAGTCTTTCCTTTTTAGATTAAATATGTTTTTAACTTATTTCAAAGTGTTTTAACATATTTATTAACTGTTTGCTCATATATATATATATATATATATATGCATATATATGTGTGTATATATGTATGTATACATATATATATGTATCTATCTACATATATATATGCATATATATGTATATATATGTATATATATGCATACATATACATATATACATATATATATATATGATTTGAGTGCACACAGCTAGAATAGAAGCCAAAGCATGTAGCTCTTCAGCTTTATTCTTTATAGTCTAACCTAAGTTCATAAATAATAACGTTGTATAAATGTGCATGAGTAGAAATAACACGTTTGAATGCCAAGTTCAAAGTTTATTTTAAGATTTGACTCTTTAGTAGTGAATTTTTCCGGCTAAAAATGATTTGACTTTGTTTAACATGTCCAATTATCCAATTAACATGTCCAATTATCCAATTAACATGTCCAATTACCCAATTGACATGTCCAATTATCCAATTAACATGTCCAATTATCCAATTAACATGTCCAATTACCCAATTTACATGTCCAATTATCCAATTAACATGTCCAATTACCCAATTGACATGTCCAATTATCCAATTAACATGTCCAATTATCCAATTAACATGTCCAATTACCCAATTTACATGTCCAATTATCCAATACACATGTCCAATTATCCAATTAACATGTCCAATTATCCAATTGACATGTCCAATTATCCAATTAACATGTCCAATTATCCAATTAACATGTCCAATTACCCAATTGACATGTCCAATTATCCAATTAACATGTCCAATTATCCAATTAACATGTCCAATTAACCAATTAACATGTCCAATTATCCAATTAACATGTCCAATTACCCAATTAACATGTCCAATTACCCAATTAACATGTCCAATTACCCAATTAACATGTCCAATTATCCAATTAACATGTCCAATTACCCAATTAACATGTCCAATTATCCAATTAACATGTCCAATTATCCAATTGACATGTCCAATTATCCAATTAACATGTCCAATTATCCAATTAACATGTCCAATTATCCAATTAACATGTCCAATTATCCAATTTACATGTCCAATTATCCAATTTACATGTCCAATTATCCAATTAACATGTCCAATTATCCAATTGAAATGTCCAATTATCCAATTAACATGTCCAATTATCCAATTTACATGTCCAATTACCCAATTGACATGTCCAATTATCCAATTAACATGTCCAATTATCCAATTAACATGTCCAATTATCCAATTGACATGTCCAATTATCCAATTAACATGTCCAATTATCCAATTAACATGTCCAATTATCCAATTAACATGTCCAATTATCCAATTTACATGTCCAATTACCCAATTTACATGTCCAATTATCCAATTAACATGTCCAATTATCCAATTAACATGTCCAATTATCCAATTGACATGTCCAATTATCCAATTAACATGTCCAATTATCCAATTAACATGTCCAATTATCCAATTAACATGTCCAATTATCCAATTTACATGTCCAATTACCCAATTTACATGTCCAATTATCCAATTAACATGTCCAATTATCCAATTAACATGTCCAATTATCCAATTGACATGTCCAATTATCACATTAACATGTCCAATTATCCAATTTACATTACCAATTACCCAATTTACATGTCCAATTATCCAATTAACATGTCCAATTATCCAATTAACATGTCCAATTATCCAATTTACATGTCCAATTACCCAATTTACATGTCCAATTATCCAATTAACATGTCCAATTATCCAATTAACATGTCCAATTATCCAATTGACATGTCCAATTATCCAATTGACATGTCCAATTATCCAATTAACATGTCCAATTATCCAATTAACATGTCCAATTATCCAATTTACATGTCTAATTACCCAATTTACATGTCCAATTATCCAATTAACATGTCCAATTATCCAATTAACATGTCCAATTATCCAATTTACATGTCCAATTACCCAATTTACATGTCCAATTATCCAATTAACATGTCCAATTATCCAATTAACATGTCCAATTATCCAATTGACATGTCCAATTATCCAATTAACATGTCCGATTATCCAATTAACATGTCCAATTATGCAATTAACATGTCCAATTACCCAATTGACATGTCAATTATCCAATTAACATGTCCAATTATCCAATTAACATGTCCAATTATCCAATTTACATGTCCAATTATCCATTTTACATGTCCAATTATCCAATTAACATGTCCAATTATCCAATTAACATGTCCAATTACCCAATTGACATGTCCAATTATCCAATTAACATGTCCAATTATCCAATTAACATGTCCAATTAACCAATTAACATGTCCAATTATCCAATTAACATGTCCAATTACCCAATTAACATGTCCAATTACCCAATTAACATGTCCAATTACCCAATTAACATGTCCAATTATCCAATTAACATGTCCAATTACCCAATTAACATGTCCAATTATCCAATTAACATGTCCAATTATCCAATTGACATGTCCAATTATCCAATTAACATGTCCAATTATCCAATTAACATGTCCAATTATCCAATTAACATGTCCAATTATCCAATTTACATGTCCAATTATCCAATTTACATGTCCAATTATCCAATTAACATGTCCAATTATCCAATTGACATGTCCAATTATCCAATTAACATGTCCAATTATCCAATTTACATGTCCAATTACCCAATTGACATGTCCAATTATCCAATTAACATGTCCAATTATCCAATTAACATGTCCAATTATCCAATTGACATGTCCAATTATCCAATTAACATGTCCAATTATCCAATTAACATGTCCAATTATCCAATTGACATGTCCAATTATCCAATTAACATGTCCAATTATCCAATTAACATGTCCAATTATCCAATTAACATGTCCAATTATCCAATTTACATGTCCAATTACCCAATTTACATGTCCAATTATCCAATTAACATGTCCAATTATCCAATTAACATGTCCAATTATCCAATTGACATGTCCAATTATCACATTAACATGTCCAATTATCCAATTTACATTACCAATTACCCAATTTACATGTCCAATTATCCAATTAACATGTCCAATTATCCAATTAACATGTCCAATTATCCAATTTACATGTCCAATTACCCAATTTACATGTCCAATTATCCAATTAACATGTCCAATTATCCAATTAACATGTCCAATTATCCAATTGACATGTCCAATTATCCAATTGACATGTCCAATTATCCAATTAACATGTCCAATTATCCAATTAACATGTCCAATTATCCAATTTACATGTCTAATTACCCAATTTACATGTCCAATTATCCAATTAACATGTCCAATTATCCAATTAACATGTCCAATTATCCAATTTACATGTCCAATTACCCAATTTACATGTCCAATTATCCAATTAACATGTCCAATTATCCAATTAACATGTCCAATTATCCAATTGACATGTCCAATTATCCAATTAACATGTCCAATTATCCAATTAACATGTCCAATTATCCAATTAACATGTCCAATTACCCAATTGACATGTCAATTATCCAATTAACATGTCCAATTATCCAATTAACATGTCCAATTATCCAATTACTTTGTTTAACATGTCCAATTATATACAGTTTCAAGTTTATTTTATAATAATTGACAGATTAGCTTGAAAGACGTAAACACATAAACAAACAATATCATCTATATATATAAAAGCGAAAATGTACGTATGTATGTATGTGTGTATGTTTGTGTGTCTGCTAAAAACTTTCGACAGACACAACAAAAATTCACAAACTCGATATCATATTGAAGCTCCATCCTTCGCTCAAAAAGTATCGAAAAATTGGCAAAAAGCGTTCATTTTTTCACCCCAAAATCGACAATTTTCGACAGGGGAGGTTAACAAAAACGGCCCTCTCGATCGGTTCTACGCATGCGCCAGATGACGTCATGACCTGATTTACTTTAAATAGTTGAAAAACTGAACAAATTTCATGTACGTCGTGTTAGGTTGGTTGATTTGCGCGTTGGTTCATTATCTAAATGTTTTGGGTTCGAATAGTGGTGTGAGATTTCCTTTTTTTATCGATTTTTTAAATTTAAATATTTAAGCCATTTTTCACGTAACGTTCGTTTTTCTGGGTTTTTTTTACTTCGCTTATCCACCCCCGACTACACACCCAAAAACACCCGCGTACCCACCGATTTTTTAAATTGTAATATCGAAACAGGCTTATTTAAGCCATTTTCACGTGTTCGTTTTCTGTTTTCATCGTTCGTTTGCCTTACGTGAGATTTTTTTGTGTTTTTCCCCGCTTAAGTGTTAAAGTTGTTTTCTTTTCGCTTATAACAAACAAACCTGGTCATTGACGTCGTCGTCGTAACCCTCGACGACTTCCGTGCGCGCACCTTTCAATTGGATTCTTACTTAAATAAATTCAAACATCTTTCAGTTACTCATTCTGGCTGGCTGATTTTATTTTCAAACTTCGCCTCAGGGCTTCGGGTTCGATCCTACCAACTTTACCCCCCCCCCCGTTTCTTTTTTATTTAACACAACACACACCTACAAACACCCGCGCAACGCGAGGTACCCCCGCTAGTATATATATAAGCAAACAATTTTAGAAATAACATCATTACTCTGCTTTATTATTCGTTTTATTTTTTCAGTTTACCTGATGATCTTAAATTTATCGTCGAATCATCTACACGTGATAAAACATAATGAGCAAAACAATTGGGAAAAAGTAGAAACTTTCACACCGTGAAGTTTGTTAGGCGCCAATGTTAAAAATTAAAATCTCATGTCGCCAGAATTTGCGCTACAGAATAGATTGTATTACGTTAAGCATTTCAGAATATGTTATTTCGTACTTACCTAATCTTAATAATTGTAGGTTGTTAGATTCTAACAAAGATAGCTTCAAGTATTTTATTATAATAATTTAAATTGGTATCAGAATATATTGTTTGCGTGTTATTAACCTGAACTATACCTGAATTGTGCGGCATAATCAAGTTTATACACCGGTTTCCACTGGATCACCGAAGTTAAGCAACGTTGCACCTGGTCAGTACTAAATGGGGGACCATTTGGGACTTCTAGCTTCTGTATGTGTTCTCTGCTTATCTCGGCATTGTTTCCAGTTGTGCTGGATTCTCCTTACCACTGGACTCAAACAGTGCCGATTCAGGAGAAGTGTGGCTGAGGATTACGTAACCCCTTTCCTCACAATTACAGGCGCAGCTGCCCTTACAGGGGGTATCCTTTGTCTTTCAAGACTGAACGGATGCATTGAACCTGAATTCGTATTAAAGAAGAGAGAGGCATTTATGTTTCTTGTTAAAGCTGGTAAATTCGCAAAGTTTATACCAGATTAGACAAACATTAAAATAATCACATGCTTTGTGTTGACTAAAATCCTAAAGATTAAGTTTGTTGAGAGAATGTATTCCCGGGTTTATATATATGTGTTCCTTCTCACTGCATGTTGTATTGAACTGCATTGTGAATCGGTGGTATAGCTGTAGTTGTAAAATCCATATAGGGATTCATTTCATTTTTAGAATGAGAGATACATTGTTCCAATGTAAATCCCTAAAACCCTTCAAAAAAGGATTCTTAAGGATTTTAACATGAGGCATCCAGGAAGAAACCGTGTGAAAAACCTGATAAGAAATTTTGTTTACTGGCTAGCGATGGACCAAGATATTACTAACATGGTGAATACGTTAAAAGGCTGTGCTTTGGCTGCCGAGGCACCACCTATAACACATAAACCTTGGCCTAAAGCTGTCCAACCGGGTCGAGGATCCACATTGACTACGCGGGACCAGTTTTTTACTCGATGGCAGTAGTAGACAGCTACGCGAAATGGCCAGAGATCCTGAGATGCAAAAAAAAAAAAACGGCCATGCCAACGAAGACGAATTTTCTATTAGAGTTGTTTAGCTTGGCAAAGTTCAGAGAATTCTGCAAGACGTGCCAAATTAAGCATATTACGACCCTCTAGTACCACCGTAAGAGTAACGATCAGGCCGAACGCTTCGTCGACGCGCTAAAAAGGGCGTTAAAAAAAGCGTGCAGCACACCGACAGAAAAGGCATTCCAGCAATTTCTGCAGGTCTATAGAATAACGAAAAATCCGAAATAAAAACACAGATACCCGATCCCCTGGTTATATTTTGTTTGGGCGGAGAATAAAATCAGTATTTGATAAACTGCTGCCCAAACATATAATACAATACAGAACCTCTACAATGCCAAAAAAAAAAAAAACGGTTTAACCGCAGGATAAAGTATATTTTAAACATTGTAAGAATAAGGTTTCCTTTTGAAAACAGAGCATGATCTTACGACGAGTTGGCTATGTTACATACATCATTCAAGGCCCAAAATTCGAACATAAGTGGCAACTGAACCAAATAAGAAAACGCATCACCGAGAATAAAGTAGAACCACTGCATGAAGGCAGAGAGGCAATTGATACGGCTGTTTTGACGTGGAATCTCCAAAAGACATATCAGAACCAAAACGCTCCAGCAGAAAAAAGAAAGCACACAGACCCCTTGCTGGTCTGACGAAAAAAAAGAAAAGATACTGATTTCACACCTGGAAAAATTAGCTTGGGGTGGGATGTTGTGGGTAAACCATGCTCCAAATGGATACTCCATTGTCCATATAAACTCTAACTCATGGCGATCCCGGAGAGAGATCTAATTCCAGAATGCCCCTCACATGTTCGGTGAATTACCAAAACTTTTCGTTTATAATCTTTCCATTGATTCATGTAATACATGTTTTAAACTGTTATCCGTTGTTATGTTCTTCTTGTTGGGGAACCACTCTCCAAACGGACTAATCCATTGTCCATATAAACTATAACTAATGGCGATCCCAATGGAGAGGGATCTACTTCCAGAGCGACCCTCGCATGTTCGGTGAATTACCAACACTTTCCGTTTTGTAACCTTTCCGTAGATTTCATGTAATATATGTTTTAAACTGTTATTCGTTGTTATGTTCTTCTTGTGACCGTTTGCGAGCCATAACAGAATTGATAATCCCCCTTGAAGTATTGATAGCCATTATCCTAATTTATCGACTCCACGCTGAAAATTCGTTTGCTTTAAATGAAAATACATTTTTAAAAAGGTCGATTGGTACGCCAGAGTATAAAATTACTACCAGAACATTAGCAGAAACTCGCCATGAAGCAAGCAAACAACAGAAGATATTGTGTTTTGAAAGAATTAGTTTTGTATATAATGATGTTTATCAGCTGTTTTCACTTGTGAAGTAATTTATTTCGGATAAAGTTAATGTCGGTTGTCAAGAGAAAATGGTCCTCTCATGAGCCTTCGTCATCTTAGTTTTTACTTTTATAAAATGACTAGCGAGGGGTACCCGGGGTTGTCCGGGTGTTTGGGGGGGGGGTTAAAAAAAGTAAGTATGAGGACCGAACCGGAACCGTTGAGGCAATTTATCCCTTCTCCTGTCCGCGATATCATAAAAAACTTTATATATACATGTATATATAAGTATACGTATGTATATATACATATATATATACCTATATATATACATATATATACGCAAACATATATATATACATTTATATATACATATATATATAAATTTATATATATATATGTATATATATACTTATATATACATATATATACGCAAACATATATATATGTATATATATACATTTATATATATATGTATGTAAATACATATATATATATATCTATATATATATACGCAAACATATATATACATTTATATGTATATATATATGTGTGTGTGTGGGTGTGTGTGTGTGTGTGTATTTAAGTTTGAGCATTGCTCTATGCACATATGGTTTCAACAATTTGTTTATGTTTACGAAAAACAAGAGAAATATATGTTTATTGGGGATGAAAGAATTGTCGTCGAACCACGGTAGATTTGGTAGTAGAAATGAATTCTCTAGTAGTAATCAGTTAATGATATTTTCATGTAGGAATGTCAGGAATTGACATAGCAATCTTCTTCAACGCTGGGTGTAACAAAACTTGCCGTAAGAGGAAAAAAAACTCAGCTGTTGCTTCTGTGGATGTTCATAACTCTGAACAACAAGAAACTTATTGAGAAAATCTGGCCGCATGTGAACCTGCTGCTGTAGCATTGTTTCGATTAGGAATCGAAATGCTTTATGTAAATGTGGTTTCATACTTGGGAAAACAAGTATTAAAATCTATAATGCAACTTGTAAACAGATATATTTTGTTTGTTTTAACGTATGCTAAAGTTACACTATGAATGTGTCGGTCTATGTTCGAAAATATGAACTGTTAATCTAGAGTCAATTGTTAACGTGTGTTGAAATTATATGACTGCAGTTAAATTGGCTGGTAAACAGCGAAGCAAAATAAAATAAATACAATGAGCAAAAGTTCAACTAGAATTCGTCACTGACAACTTTTTCTCTCAATTACCAGCACGTGTTCTCCCCAACAGGCGTTTTATTAGAAAACTGACCCCATTCCTATTTGTATACGTGTGCAATGGAATATGAGATCCCATGAGATTCCACGAGATTACACCTTATAAATCCATGGCTGCCATCTTTAATTTTTCTCTCTCTCTCTCTATCTCTCAGATCCCATCCGAAGGTAAGTTGTATAACCGCACAATACACACACACACCTGGGCGCTTTCTTCTTTGATTATTACATTCAAATCCGCAATGACTTAAATAACATGATACCTACTATACTAATAAATAATTCTCCGTTGATCAAAGTCATGCAGATCAAGCAATCCATAACGTCCATTGATGTAGAATCTTTTGAAAAGCCCTCAATATTTACGTCGGCATTATAAGAAATGATTTAACTAAATATTTTCTGAAAAATTTCTTCTATTATTGATAAATATTAAATTAATATATATATATTATCTTATGTTAAAATTAATTAAAACAATTTGAAGTAAAATATTATATTCAACTAACTATACCAGCGAAAAATTCTCAAAAATCGTCAGAAATAAAGGTACAATTGAAATGCAATATTAACTCAGCTATATTTAAGTCGTCAAACCAGTTGAACGTATCTAATCAAAATAATTCATGAATAAAAGGCAGAAAAAAAAGAAAATATGAAGAAAGGACAAAAAGATGCGAAGGGTTGAAATTTCTTTAAAAAAATAAGTTGCCATTAGCTCTGATTAAAGGATGAGATGAATAAAACGGAAAAGGGTGAGATAAATATAAGTGAGTCACAGGAGGGGGAAAGGTATAATCGTGCATTTTTGTCTAAAGTGGGGACAAACAAGCACAGACATCAAAAAATAAACATGAATAAGTAATTATTATTTACTTTTAAATTGTTTATTTTCATTCTAATAATTATATATATATATATATATATATATATTCAATTGTTACCCAAAACAAGGCACAGTGCCACTTTGAAGTAAAGGGCTACTATCGGGGACATAAGTTGCAGGGGTATTATGAGAGGAGATGAGTAGCAAGATGTCTGTTCACAATACACTTGAACTTCTGCATGTCAGTACAATGGAGAAAGCAGAATCCTGGCTGGGAGTTCCAAAATGTAGCAGTTCTAGGGAAGAAACTATTGTAGTAAAAAGCTTTCTTTCACCTAGGGATCTCTAGTGTGAATGGGTGCGATTTAGCTGCTTGTCGGGTTTGTCGGGTGTATTCCCGTCGAGGAGGTACAAGTGTTAGTAGTTCATCAGAGCATTCACCATTAAAGTACTTGTAGATCAGACAGAGGTATGCAACATTTCGTCGATGGGACAGAGGCTGAAACTTAGATGACAGTTTTCTTTTGAACCCTGTCAAGGAGTGAGAGACAAGCAGCAGATGCACCATCCCTAATGTGACAACAGTACTCCATACATGGGCAAATGGTTGCCTTATAGAGGAACAGGAAACTTTCAGGCGTAAGTAACTTTCTAGCACGGTAGAGAGGGCCCACCTTCTTCGAAACAGCCTTGGCAATGCTCTCAATGTATCTATTCCATTTCATATTCCCTGTAAACGTTAGGCCGCGGAGTTTAAAGGGAGTATTTTCAGATAATGTGTTCTTGGCCATTGCTATTAGTGGTAGTGAAGGTTTCTTGTAATTATTGAAGGAAACAAGCTTAGTTTTAGCAGCATTGAATGTGACATCCATTTTTGTCCCCATTCCATTACAGATTAGAGGCCATTCTCTAGTGTTTCTGCCATTTCCTTGTATATATATATATATATATATATATATATATATATATATATATGAATATATGTATTTTTATGCTACAAAATAAAAGCCCTTTTATATTAATATAAAGTCGTGTCATATTTTTTAAATTTATATTTTAATATTTCTCTGCGCACATATGTGTGTGTATATGTGAATCGCTCCTGCCATGTTTGGTTACATGTATACAAACATTTATGTGTAAGCATTATTACAAACCCTTGCTTATAACTCACAATTATCCCCACTTTAGTCATATACGTTCGTTGACATCTTAATTAAACGCTTCTTAACTTGGCATATTGTTTTAACCCCCTCCCTCTTTCTTACAGTAATCTAATGTAACTATACTGACTCCATTATGTATTCCTTGCGCCTTTTGGTTCTTCTTTTTTGTACCTTTTCTTTTTTTCTTTCTTCTATCTCCCTTTTATTCTTCTTTTTTAGCTGCCACTTCGCCTTTCCGCTTATATTTTTCTAGCCATCTCTTTTATCTTATTAAGTTTCGGCATTTTCTTTCCCCACACCGCTTTCTATTTTGAGGTCTAAAATGTCACTAAGTATCAAACCTCTCACTCCAAGTAAGCGATTTAATATTTTATTGTTTTATACAAGTAAAAAGAAAATATGTTTGATTTTTCATTTAAGTAGCATATGCTTTGAAAAGTAGATAAAACTTTATTACTCTCGCCTGATGGGGAACGGTTGGTTTGTTAATAAACAATTGTTCCGAAACATTAGCATATTTAGTGTAGCGAGGATGTAATATTTGTCTATATAAATAAAAATAATATATTTTGCTCTTTTTTATTTAGCAATCTTAATAACTACTTTTAACTTCACACATACACACACATACACACACACACACACACATATATATATATATATATATAACTACTTAATTTACTCACATAAAATTAATATACGAAAGTATAGATTTATGCGTAAACTTTAAGTATTTACTTCAAAAGTGCTCACTACGTAGGTAGAGCTAGTTGGTAATTTATAAAATATAAATGGCGATTAAGCTACACTGAATATTCCGCGTTTCCTCCACTCTAGGACTCTTCAGGCTTATGCGCGAATTCTGTGGTTGTTTATCGTTTTGATATGCTCATCTTCTATTGAGATTTATTTAGCCAATCAGCTTTCTAGTATCCACCGCGCCCTTCCTATCAGCCAATGAGCATGCATTTATCGGACAAAGGCCCATTTGACCTCTGGTTGACCCGTTCATTTTTGTGTGCTCTATTTAGTTTCTTGATCTATTTTAAAACTAGGTTAGTGTTTTTTATGTTAGTTTATATATATATATATGTGTGTGTACATACATATATGCACATATATATACATATATATTTGCATACATATATGTGTGATCGTTTATGTATATTCATGTTTATTTAATTTATTTATTTGTTTATTATATATATATATATTGTTTTAACAAAATCAAGACATCAAGAAATAGACTGATAGCAACAAATATTGTATTTCATCGTTAGTTACAATTGTTTCAAGACTATTCGGACAAATTCAAACATTATGTCGTTTGAAAATTTTCACAAGGACAGCCTTTTTGTCAAACGTATAGAACAAAAACACGTTTACAATGGACAGATTGGAGTTCATTTTCCTAATGTGAAAAAACATGGGAAAATATTTTACCTGCATCTCATCCGTCAATTTTTTAAAAGATTTATATATTTACCTATTTTCGTATCTATATTTAAAAAAAATCAATCTAATTATCATACAATGTTACCACTAATTACCTAGGTTCACTTAATATGTTTTACTAAAAACTATTCATTAATTTCTTAAATTAAATTCTTTATTTCTTTATTTTATTTTAAATTATTTTTAATACGGACTAATCAACTAAGTCTTCAGCTATATTGCTTTGATTCTATGTTAGTTTCATATCTGGAATGTGCTTTATTTATTTACAAAAATATCGGCTAACCTATTTGAGTAATTTCAATAAGCGGTTTTTGTTTAAAACTTATTCCATCAGTAACTTTTTTTACATTACTCTATATTCAGGGGAGTCTCATTCTTCATTTAAAATTAAGAGTCAAAATCTATTATTAATTTTTTTTTTTCTTACGATCCTACATCTTAAAATTTACGCTTACAGCATATATTAGACGTTGAAAGGGAATTAACTCTGTACGTTCTAAATTTTAAAGGTTTTGTTTGATTATAAGCTACCAAAATCCTAATATGCGTTCATAGCGTTTAAAGGGTGTTAACTCAATGCGTTCAATATTTTAATGTTATCGCAGAGTTTTAAGTTTTATGATTTATTTATTAATTACACAGAAACCAGTTTAATCTAGGCTAACCTATTCTAATTATAAATTTATAATGCATATCTTACTACCAAAAACTTTAACCCACGTTTGCCATCCCCCATTCTACCATTAGCACCTTCTCTATTAGTTTCATTCCCCGGTTCATTTTTGAAGGATACTACATGGTTTCTGAATCTTTCCTTAGTAACGCACCCCGTTGCTCCCAGATATACCTTCTTAATATTATCAGCCTTAATCTCAAATTTATACACTATTTCTGTGTTAAGCATTTTCCAGCCAACGGACAATTGCCGGGTATTCTGCATTTACAGTTTCTCTCTAAAACCCGTTCCTCCAATACCGACTTATTATTATTCCTTTTTTGCTTATTTTTCTGTTATTAGAGCTTATAGTATTGACTAAGTTGGCAGAGGTAGATAAAGATAGTTTTACTGAGCTCCTATTAATTATTTTGCTTAATTTATTCTCAGGTGGGCAGTTTCTCTCAATTATTCTGTAAAATTCCATTAGGAATATTGTTTTGGATATGCTAAACGGCGGATTAAACCAAACCCGCTTCTTGCGTCTGTTTCTCTTATTCCTTGTACCCACCCAATCATTACCAGTTTTACTGCTATTATTACTCTCCCTGTTATCATTCCTTTGATCCTTATCATTTTATTCCATTATTAATCTTCGGTTTCTTTCTTCTCTTATTGCCATGTTGTGCGATATTGTGCAGTTACATTTGTTATTACTACTGTTTTCACTCCTCTTGTATATTGGGAATGAGTGCCTTCTTCATGCACTTAGGATGATTCGATTGATAATCAGTATAAAATAATTTTTGGTTAGGTTTGTGATACGGTGCATATATTTAGATTAAGAGGGAATGTCTAGAAAGTTTACGTTTTTGTAGTTGCTCTCTATTGTTATTTCTAACCCCGTTTCATTAAATAAACTTCTTATATTTTTCCTAGTTTTTTTACAGTAATTCGATCGCTGGAATTAACTATAAATAGTGCGTCATCCCTATATAGGTCGACCCCCCATTTTAACCAGGTATTTTTGTGTTTATTTCCTTTAGTAAGTTCAAACCTATCGACTCAGTAATCTGTGCAGAATCCGGGAACGCCTTGTGATGTCAAAATGGCCTTCTCTATCTTTTCTTTTCCACAGCTCATCTTTATATCGGATTAAGGTTTTTCTAGCTATTTTTATAATTGTAATCTCCAACGTGGCCACGTCCGTTTCATTTTCAGCTAATTTAAGTGCTTCCTCGATATAAGGGAAATATGCATCTATGCCAAACTAAATGAATTTACTTTTTTCTATCGAACTACTTTACCACTTCACCCGAAAAAATACAGAGGTTACGTTTTATTTGGAATTTTAAGGTTTGTATAATTCTCTCTAGTATCTTTTTACTGATATTAGTTATGTCTAATTCACACGGTGCAATTAGTCTAATACTGGGTTTATTATTGAAATCCGGTTTGTGGTCCTTCAATAAAAACCGAGGGTTAAGTGAAGTATAAACTTCTATTTTATCCTGAATCTGCATTTTCTCACACATTTTTAGTCCTAACAAGTTTATACTATGAAGAGCTTCTTCAGTTGCTTTTTTTATATGTATTATTAAGTTCAGTTAAAATGAGATTGTTATATGTTTGAAAATTCATACTGTAACTGTTCATAGTTTTATCTGCTGGAACCATAAAGTTTGGATTGTCTACTATTTTTTAAGTTTTATTAATGCTTTTCATCTCAGGTTTTAAATACTTTTATTAACTTTTAAACCCTTTTCCATATTTAATAAGTCCAGCTCGAATAGTTCCAAGGATTGCAGCTATGGTAGGCAAACGCAGCAACAATAAACAAGCGAATTTATTGGAAGCCTAGAAAAATCATGGATTACAATAAAAAAAATGCGAGCATGAAAAGTAAAAACTGGAAAAGAAAGGTACAAGATATTCTCGTAAAAAATATAATAAATTTCTAACTTAAAATATCGCAGCATTAAATTTTGTTTTAAAATCAATTTAACATTATATAATCTATTCTTAATGCTGCAATATTTTAGGTTATAAGTTTATTATATTTTTTACGAGTATATCTTGTCCTTTTCTTCTCCAGTTTTAACAACTAGTTCTTTACTTTTCCATGTTTAAGCTTAACCATATTACTTTTCATGCTCGCATGTTTTTATTATAATACAAGTAGAATATAAACTTTTAAATAGTCTTTCATTGATTTTATCCACATTGTTTCAAATTGTCATATACTTTGGCAATGTGGCTTCAAGACGTCTTATTTTGTAATTTCTCAAACTTTGCTTTAATTTAGACACCTCCACGCAAGAAGCTCTATATAAGTCATCCAATTACCCTGGAGAATGAACGATGTCAAATGTCTTTCCACTGTTTGCAGATATGTAAAATAATGAGATGTTTGGTATTACTTTATATTCATATTAGGAATGTTTTATGATTTTGAGAGATCAATTTCTTTGTTTCATTGCTTGAATATGTTTGAATAAGCCACTGGAAACGCCTTCTATATTCAACGCTAATTTGATTTATTCATGTCTTTACCTTCTCATGCAATTGAATCTTAATTTAATGTATTCGCCAATAAAATAAATTATATATAATGTATATGGTTTATATATTTTTATATGAAAGTGAATGTCCTTCCCACCCAGAATCCTATATTGATATATTGATATATTATTTTTATATACATTGTAAGCATTTATCTGAAATAAATATTTTATTTTTGTTTGTCTACTATTATTATATTTATTCCAACCTAAGACTAACCCTAACCCTAACCCTTACCCTAAACCTAACCCCTTCTTCTTTATACTAACGGGTTGATTATTTCTATCTGGTATAAATATTGTCTATTGTATCCTTTCACCAAATATACAATATATATATATATATATATATATATATATATATATATGTATATATATATATATATATATATATATATATATATATTAAAAAAGGAAAAGAGAAAGTGCAATTCTACAAAGGAGACTTATCCGGATAATTCCAAGCTTAACAATATTTATTGGAGCTTATACAGTAGGACAACAAGAGTATGAAATGAAGACACAAAACTATATATTGGTAGATATAGAATGGATCATTTATTTAATAATGGAATACAGGCAAAATTTGGGGGATAGAAGGGACTCTTTATACCAGGGCATTTCGAAGCCTAATGCTTCTCATCAGAAGAGTAGAGAAGGTGCTAGGTAGCATGGAGGAGATGCAGCGTCTAGCGTAGGGTTCATTAGGGATGAAAGAGTTAAAGAGGAATTATAGAATGTTGAGGGAAGCTTTATTGAATTCTAAATAAATAAGCAAAGATTATTATTTTTAGTATTATATATAAGATTATATATGGTCGTTAACATTGTATTGAGATTCAGGGGTATATGTATTATGTCTAAATAGGGGGTGTATTGTTGCTGCGTGGTAATTTATTTTAACGGTTTGTGGTGTGTCTATTTTCTATGGAGTAGGTAATTTTGATTTGGATTGGTGCCACCTAGCACCTTCGCTACTCTTCCGATGAGAAGAATTAGGCTTCGAAATAACCTGGAATACAGAGTCCATTCTATCCCCCAAAATTTGCCTGTATTCCACATATATATATATATATATATATATATATATATATATATATATATATGTATATAGTTTTGTGTCTTCATTTCATACTCTTGTTGTCCTACTATATATATGCATATACATATACATATATATACACATATATATATATAAGTATATATATATATACATATATATACACACATATATATGTATATATATGTATATATATACATATATATGCATATATACATGCATATATATGGGTGGGTGTGTTGATCGAAGAGAATATAGTTGGGACATATAAATTTAAACTCGAATTTGTCGGTGTAGTTTACTATTTAGAAAATAAACCAATTAGTAATATAATTTGGAGAAGTAAAAACATCCAGAGGATTTGTGTAATATTAAGAGAGATTATTAGTTGAAAATATAATTTAAAAAGTAGTAATACAAAAATAGAGCGATTTATACATTCTGTATAATAAATTATAATTAATAATTAAACAAAACTTAGAAGAGTAGGGAGGAGGTAAGTTTAACAGCTTGATCTCTTGAACAGGGATTAGAAATGTGTTTTATATGCATAAATAGTGTATTTCACTGCCTGAAGAGAGAGTATTTTTTTTATATTTTTGAGTGCCATGAATTTTGAAATTGTTCGAATTGGTTACAAAACAATCCTTGACTCCAGTAAATCAACTGGTTCTGACGGTGTTCCAATTATAGTGTTAAAAAAATTACAACCAGAACTTGTCCGCATACTTACCAAACTGTTTAAGCGCTGCCTTAAGGAGAAGTGCTTTCCAACAGCCTGGAAAACCTCATCAGTATGCTCTGTATTTAAGAATTCAGGTGATAAGTCATCTCCCTCTCAGTGCAGACCAATAAGTCTCCTGTGTGTCATGATTAAGTTGCTGGAATCCACAAAAAATAGAGAAGTAGTCAACCACCTCAGCAGAAATAACCTTCTTAGCGACGCGCAATATGGTTTCCGTTCTGCAAGATCTACAGCAGATATGTTAACGGTTATATCTCATAGGATTAGCGAATCTCTCGACAAAGGCTTCATTTCTAGGGCAATTGCTCTTGACATCTCAAAGGCCTTCGATAAGGTTTGGCATAAAGGCCTACTTCACAAGATTTCCAGCTACGGTATAACTGAAAATGTTTTCTCGATCATTAAATCATTTCTCTCTGATAGGTTCATAAGAGTACTGGTTGATGGGCAGAAATCAGAAGCCCACAGTATTAATGATGGAGTCCCTCAGGGGTCCATACTGCGCCCAACTCTCTTCCTGATCTACATCAATGATCTCCCAAAACACATACTAAAATCTTTCGTTGACATCTATGCTGATGACACGACTATCTATGACAACACATCAAAGGCCGTAAATGATGATATTCTCTCTGATTCTCTCTCCTCTGATCTTGAGCGCGTGGTACCGCTCCAGAAGATATCTTACTAATGATGCAATTCTCTATCTATATAAAAGCCAAGTACGTCCAAGGATGGAGTACTGCTGCCACATCTGGGCAGGATCTGCTAAAAACAGCCTATCCTGCCTTGACAGAGTACAAAATAGACTTCGTGGTTTGGTGGTGATGCCCTTTATCCTTCCCTGCAACCTCTTTCCCACAGAAGAGACGTAGCGAGCCTATCTTTGTTCTATCGTTATTTCAATGGCAAGTGCTCGTCTGAGCTCCATTCTCTGGTCCCCCTTTGCCAATCTTTTTCAAAAAACACCCTACTAGCTGAAACCACCGTCAATAATTATCCCCACTCCTAATCTGTGGCTAAATCAAAACGTAGATTCCAGGAACAAAGTGTGGAACTCTGTATTAGTTTGTTTAAACAAAAAATAACTTTACTAAAGTTATGGTTCTCAGTAGTAAATAAAAAAACGCAAGAATTTTTTTCTTTTTTATATAAATGAAGCATCGTAATTTGTAACAATAAAAAAGATAAGTGAGTTCGATATAACTCGAAGAAAAATGAATTTCTCGAACTACCGATATTATCATTGAATAAGCATTGTTTATTTAATATTTTTACAAAACAAATTATAATAGCAAAAATTTTTCTACTTTTTTTTTAATTACAGATTTCGCAGAATTTTTATATGCAAGAGTTTAATAATTTCCAGGAACATAGAAAAATAATTAAATTAAAAAATGGTAAAATGTATACAAACATTTACAATAAAATTGTGCGGATGACAATGCCCGTCTGGGTAAAAAAAAAAAAAAGAAACCCAGCACCCCTCTTTTCTTTTATGGCATCATTCTAAGACAGCTTTTCGACTGTGTCAGATTTTGGGCCTCTGTATATTCCCTATTTCCAAAAGTACGAGTTGTTGTGCTTATGCGAACGGCAAAAACACTGTGTTGTGGGGCTAATTCAGCTATTTTTAACACAAACAAGGTGTGTTTTTTAATTCAATATCTTAGGACTTTACTTTACTAATTGTCTTTGAAATAGACCAAAAAAACTAATATTTTTCTCTAATAGGATTTTTACAATGAATTTATTTAACTTCAAAATTTAGCTGAATTGGTTAGCTCACTGTGAAAACCTTTTTCATAACTTTTTTTTCACGTGTACAAATATTTTTTTTCTTTGGAAACTTAAGTTTAGTTCTTAATCTTTCAAATACAATTAAAAAGTTGTCGGAAACCTACAAAAATTATGATAAATCGGCTTTCAAAACTATGTCCCGCTATTCTTCATTTATTTCTGCCCGTATTTAAAAAATGGATATTAGCAGCAAATCGACAATTGTGGATTATCTTTTTACTATTCAAGAAATTAAAGATATTAGATTCCTATTTCAGTCACCTAAATTATTTAGTGTGAAATGAGTTTAGGAATTCATCCAAACCTAAATATTATGTTTACTTCAAAAAATAATATTAATACACTATGTTAGGGAAAATTTACATAGAATGCTCTGCTTTTCGGTTGTTGTAAAAATGGAACGGAAATTTAAATTTCCTCCCCTTTAAAATTCGGTACATTTTTACATTACGTCCAACTCATTGTTGACATTCAACATTTCAACTTTTATAGGTTTTCGGGTATGCTGACAAGGTTAGGGGTGTCTATTCTGAAAGCCGTTCTTAATATGGGTACATTGGAGTGTTTATTCGTTGTAAACATAATCGACAACCTATAAATATCTAGATTTTCAATGTGAACGGTAAGTTGGACTTATGTAAAAAATAACAAAACGATACACCAAACTGACTTTTTTTCGTTTAAAAATGGAATTGTTTCCCTTTCGTTAATAACATTTTTTAAATAAATATTTTGTGTTTTATATATATAAAGTACAATTGTTGAATGATATTCTTTTAATTATATTCGTTTGGGGGTCACAATTAAAAAAAATATTAAAACGGAGCGAAATTTACGTTTCCGTTCCATTTTTACAACAACCGTAAAACAGCGCATACCCAGCAAGTTTTATCGTAAGTTATAAACATCTAGATTTACTTACATTATATTAAAAACCGAGCAACTCATAAAAATCTGGTAGCTGAGTGTCCAATCTGCTCAAAATATAAAAAAATAGAACCTCTCCCAAACATACTGGCAATAATTTGGTTTCGTCCTTCCCTTGAGTGTTTCCAATAGGGGGATTGATTTACTAGGATTTGTATTAGAAGCTGGGCACTTATTAAAATTATTTAATTGTTGAATCTTTTGCATATTGGTAAAATTTGTTAGTTTTCAATCGCTGATAGCCCACTCAAGAGACTGAGCAGAAGACGGAATTAAAAAGAATGGTAATCATGCAGAATTTGACCCACCCCCAGATTCCAATTATGGTTAGGGTTCGATCGGCAATCAGCGGATTCAACCGATCGTTGTTCAAATGTTGAAACACTAAATAAACATTTTATTTATTTTTGCATAATTAATTAATTAATGAGGAGAGTATTTTTCTGTTGTTTTCTTAACATCTGTTGACAAAAAAAAATAATTTGTACATTTTCTTGAAAAAAAAATCAAACTTTTCTCTACTTTCACCTAACTATTTACAGTGTTCATATAAAGCATTCATCTGTTCTTTTTATAATAAAAATTACGTTTTTTAAAAGAAACGTTTACTGCCAACTTTTTTTTTTAAAAAAGACGTGCAAGTTTTCCTGAAAAAAAAAACTTTCACCTAACAATTTATGATAAAAAATTAATCGTCTTTTGTGGAAAAAAAACAACTTTTATTGATAAAAAAAAGTGTAAGAAAATAAAAGTAAATAAACAATACAAAATGCAATTTTTCTTGAGGAATGTGTTCCATTTTAACAAACTGAGCCACAGCAAAGCGTGGCCGGGGACAGCTAGTATATATATATATATATATATATATATATATATATATATATATATATCGACAAAAATAAGAGGCCTGCAGTATTAATGCTAAAGTCCCTCAAGGGTCAATCCTGCGCCCAACTCTCTTCCTGGTCTACATCAATGATCTCCCTAAACACATACTTAAATCATTCGTTGGCATCTATGCTGATGACAGGACCATCTACGGCAACACATCAAAGGCCGTAAATGACAAAGTTCTCTCTGATTCTCTCTCCTCTGATCTCGAGCGCGTGGTTCAGTGGGGGAAGACGTGTCTGGTTACCTTTAGTGCATCTAAAACAAACTCCTATCTTTACATCATCAACGCTCTGATCCCCATCTGGCATCAATTGAAATGGATGGCTCGTGTCTAGGAGAAGCCCCATGTTTTGATAAGCTTCTGGTTTGACCGTTACTCCTGATCTGAAATGAAACACGTACATCAAGTCTGTTGCCAAGGTCGCTGGGAAAATGGTGGGATCCTTCTACCGCTCCAGAAGATATATCACTGCTGATGTAATTCTCTATCTATATAAAAGCCAAGTACGTCCAAGGATGGAGTAGTGCTGCCACATCTGGGCAGGAGCTGCTAAAAATATCCTATCCTGCCTTGACAGAGTACAAAATAGACTTCGTGGCTTAGTGGGGGATGCCCTTTTTTTTCTTTTTTTTTTTTTTTTTTATTACATTTTCACCCCAAACAAGGCACATTGCCACTTTAATGTAGGGGGCTACTATCAAGGGAAACATCTACTGGGGTACTATGTAGGGATTAGGGCAGCGAGATGTTGGTTCACGTTGCACTTGAACTTATGCATGTCAGTACAGTTGGGGAAGCAGTGACCTGGAATGGAATTCCAAAGTCTAGCAGTTCTGGGGAAGAAACTACTGGAGTAGAAGGATCTTTTACATCTAGGGATCTCTACAGTGTGGGGGTGGGATTGTGTAGCTTGTCGGGTCTGTCGAGGGTGTTCACGTCGTGGGGGCACAAGTGCTTGCAGTTCTTCAGAGCATTCACCATTATAATACTTGTAGAACAGGCAGAGGGATGCAACGTTTCGACGATGGGACAGAGGCTGAAGTTTTGATGCCAGTTTAGGGCCTATCAGATTTGCGACTCTCTTTTGAACCCTGTCAAGGAGCGAGAGACTAGTAGCCGATGCACCGGCCCAAATATGACAGCAATACTCCATACATGGGCGAATAGTGGCCTTATAGAGGTACATGATACTTTCGGGTGTTAGAAGTTTTCTAGCACGGTAGAGAGAGCCCACCTTCCTCGCAGCGGCCCTGGCAATGCCCTCGATGTAATTGTTCCAGCTCATGTTTCCTGTGAACGTTAGGCCAAGGAGCTTGAAAGACGTACTCTCAGCTAAAGAGTTGTTGGCCATTGCTATAGGTGGTAGAGAAGGTTTCTTGTAATTATTGAATGAAACCAGTTTTGTCTTGGTGGCATTGAACGTTACCATCCATTTTTGTCCCCATTCCACTACTGATTTGAGGTCATCCTCTAGTGTTTCTGCCATTACTTTAGATATATGTTCATTTGTTTTCCTGTCGTGCCTGCTATAGAGTGTGGTGTCATCAGCATATATACCCATCTCAGAGGCAGTTTTGTCGGGGAGGTCATTTATGAATATCAGGAACAGCAGAGGACCAAGGATAGATCCCTGGGGCACTCCCGCATTTATATTATATTGTTTAGACGTACGACCGTCGAGGACAACCTGGATTTTTCTCTTATCTAAGAAGGATTTAATTATGTTAAGTATTCTACCAGTGATACCGTAAGATCTAATCTTCCTGAGGAGACCCTCATGCCATACCCTGTCAAAAGCCTTAGATATATCTAGAGCTACCGCTCTGCCCTCTCCCGCTTTGTCCAGTGAATGGTATATGCGTTCAGAGATTACAGTGAGGATGTCTGCCGTGGAACGGGCTTGTCTAAATCCATATTGATGGTCGGTCAGAAGTTTAGCATCTGTAAGGTGCTGGACTAGAGCATGGTTAATTAAGGTCTCAAATATTTTGGCAAAAAGTGGGAGGAGGCTAATAGGGCGATAATTTAATGGGTCAGTTCTTTCGCCAGAATTCTTGAATACTGGTACAACAGAAGCAGTTTTCCAACAGCTCGGAAAGCAAGATTCATTAAGGCATTTGTTGTAGAGTTTGGAGAGAACTGGAGCTACTTCGGCTGAGCACTTTTTTAATAGCACAGCTGGGATGAGGTCGGGTCCACATGCTTTGGAAGTGTCAAGGTTTTTTATGATAGCATGCACCTGAGCAGGGGTGATTTCCAGATCGTCTAGCGTGGCGTCTGTTCGCATAGGAAAGTCAGGTAGGGGGTGGTTTAGAGGGTCAAGTGTAGAGTTGGAGGCAAACCGACTGGCAAGCATGTTAGCCTTCTCGGTTGCTGAGCAAAGAACCTCGTGATTGTTGGTTAGTGGGGGAATTGTTGATTGCCCATTATTTACTACACTGTTGTAGATTTTCCAGAAGTCACGAGTTCCTAATTTTTGTGCTTCGATGCGTTTTGTAGTGGTTTCCGTAAATTCCCTCTTAGCTGTCGCTATTTCTTTCTTAACGTTACTTCTAGCTTCTATGTACTTTTGTCTGTTTGAACTGGACTTATGTCGGTTAAACCTGCGGAATGCATGCTGCCTTTGAGCAATGGCAGTTGCGCAAGTCGAAGTAAACCATTGGGGAGAGTGGGGCTTGCTATAGAATTTCCGCATGGGAACATGCGCTTCGATTGCAGTTTTGAACCATTCAGTGGTCTCAGTTGCACACTGTTCAGCAGGAAGAGAAAAAATATTTCCCCATGGGGCGTCTCTGATAAGATCTCTGATAGCTTCCCAGTCAGCCTTTTTATAATATCTCGTTGTTTTGAGCACTGGCTCTTCAGTTTTGGGTCTGGAGTTTAGGGCGATTTCAACCATTATTACCGCATGATCAGCGTTCCCAAGTGGGCTGTCGGCTTTCGTTACACAATCATCAGGAACTGTGGTCAAGAACAGATCTAATAGTGATGCGTGTTGCTCTTCCTGATCAGGGAAGCGGGTTGGGAAAGTAACAATTTGCGATAGGGAGTGAGATACAGAGAAGCTATGAGTTGCGCTGCCTGCTGCATCTGTATAAGTAGAGAATCCAAGCCAGTTTTTGTGATGGACATTAAAGTCACCAAATACATGTACTTGGGCGCTAGTGTCAAAGGAGAATGCTGTGTCTATGCTGTCAGATACTTTGTTTATTATGGTGCAGTCTTGGGTCGAGGGAGAGCGGTAGAGAAAGTAAAAGTAGCTAATGTTGTGTTGCATGATAAGTCTAAAGCACATAAAAGCTTGATCATCCGTTTCTAGGTTTGTTTCTCTAGTCAAGGGAAGGGTATTACGAATGTAAACTCCAAGTCCGTGCATATGTCTGTCAGAGTCCTTACGGCAGAGTGGGAGATATCCAGGCATGTTAAAGTAGTTAGAGGGGATGGAGGAGTGTAGGTTAGTCTCACTTAGTGCTAAGATATCCGGGTTATTTGTTAGGAGAAATGCTTCAACATCAGCTAAGTTAGTTCTAAGCCCACGGATATTTGTGAATGCAAGCCTCAAGGGAGGAGGCAAGTTGGATTTGTTTGTCCCTAAGCCTGGTTTAAGCTTGTTTTTAGATTGTACTGTCATCATGTTTTTTAACGAGTTTCAGTTGGGTTAGGGGAAGCCGAACAGGAGGTTATGCAGAATATCACACATGCATCACAAGTAGACCATCAGCTGACCCTCCATCAACTAGGACTGTGGCCTCAGGAAAGCCCACCGGGGATGAGTGCAGGGTCCCTTTCCATGCGCGCCATGGCACTGCAAACAACCCGATATTATTCAACTGTTGATGGAGCAGCCGCTCTAAGCGCTACCAAAGAGTTAGGGCTCCTGTACTACCAGTCGGAAACAGCAGCCAGTAACTGTCAATCCGGTACCCTCAACCCATCAGAGGAAGGTCAACCCAATCTAATTGCTCAGGCATATGTGGTACTCAAGCATTCTCAAGTGCCCAGCTTAAGGACTGGGGTGTGTCGGGAGTGGGGGAAACGGCGTTCATTGCCCTAGACAAGAAACAAGATCTACCAATGGGTGTTTCTGTCGAGTCACTGTGATAGTATCTCTGCGCCTGACTAATAGGCAAAGAAGGAGTATGGAAGCCGGGCGATAGGCAGGACCTATCTACTCCTTAAGCAATTTAGGTATTGCAAACCGGTAATTTGTTTGAGTCACCAGCTCTAGGAAGGTTGTCATCCAAGACTGAAGAGGCCTCCCTCCTCTCTGGTTTAGTTTCAGAGTTTTCCTTCTCCTAGACGGATGATCTGGAAGATTCACTGGGTCCGTCACCACTGAGAGGGTTTGCTCCGCGCCTGGGTTCTAATCCAGGTATTTCTGCGACCCCGCGAGGTTCGTTAATGTTATTGGGTTAGTTTGTAGGGGTTATATCTGCTAATAGTTACACTCCTCAAAGTGGATTAGGGATATTGTTATTTCATTGTTAGTGGATAAAGGGGTTGAGTAGTGCTCATGCAGTGTAAGCAACTATGATTGTAAGGAGGCTTGTTAGGAGATAATGTGGTTTGAGGCTTACACTTTTGTTTATATTTTTTATTATTTTTTTTTCCTTTTTTATTTTTATTTTTATTTATTTATTTTTTTTTTTTTTTTCATGTGAGCTTGGGTCTAGTATAATATTAAAGTGTGAGTAGGTGTTAAGAATTGAACCACGAGTTGTGCCAAAACTATATTTTAGATGATAGCAGGGCATTTTCTCTTCCCTGCAACCTCTCTCCCACAGAAGAGACGTTGCGAGCCTATCTTTGTTTTATCGTTATTTCCATGGCAAGTGCTCGTCTGAACTCCAATCTCTGGTCCCCACTCGCCAATCTTTTACGAAAAACACCCGTCTAGCTGAAGCCACTGTCAAAAGTTTCCCCCACTCTTTATCTATGGCTAAATCAAAACGTAGATTCCATGAACACAGCTTCTTTCTTAGAACTGCACGCCTGTGGAACTCTTTTCCGTCTTCCTGCTTCCCACCTGACTACAACTTGGATGTCTTCAAGTCCAACGTAAACAAATTCCTGATGAACCGCCCCCTTAAGTAAACACTTCATTAAATCTCCACACTAACGTACAGTACTTGCAATAACCCTTATCCCTGAGTGGCTTCCGGGCCTTGATAAGTGGTGACCACCGTGTAAAAATATATATATATATATGGGGGGGAGAGGTTTATGTATATGGGAGAGAAAGAGAGAAGGATAGAATAGAGAGGAAACTATAGAGAAAGTCAAGTTAGATAGATAGCGAGACAGAGAGAGCAAGAGAGAAGAAAGAAAGAGAAAGCTGAACAATGGGCTTAACGATGAAGGAGGAAACCGTTTCGTGCGCCATCGGCGACAGTCTTCGAATTGTGGATGCTATTATTGTGTTCTTCAATAAGACCGCCTTGAAGAAAAGTATAAATCATACCGGAATATGCCCCGTCGTCAAAACGACACTTGAAGAAAATGAAAACGTGGATTTCGACTGAAAAGTCTTAAATTTACTGTAAATTAATTCCTCCAAGACGGAGGTGTCCACTACCGGATATCCGAACAAAAAGGTTTTGTTAGTGACATGCCAAGACGGATAATGACAACTTGAACAATATCAAAAATATATGCATACAGTTATTTTACAACATATAATATGTATTCATATTGTTGATGAGAACATAAGACGCAACACATATTTTTATAATTATCTACTTATTAGTTGTTTCTTATTGTTTTCCTAAGAAAATTGATGAATCAGAAATATTTCATATTCGATTTTTTTACATTTTTAAAGCCACCAAACATTCGGGTTCTTTTTACAATACGCATTCTCTTGTTTTTCTAGGGTACAAATAGAGTAAAAATTAATATACGAAAAAAACAGACCATATTTGATAGTTAGAATGACATTTACACTAGCAAGGAAACCCGACCTTGTTGGAAAGTGAATCAAGATCACTTAATCTTTTATGCTACCAATATTTTAATATTATCGAAATCGATGAATTTTTTCAATCAAATCGATCGATTTTCCGATCTAGTCTGCGACCTACCTCGATGCACGAGGGGGATATTCACATACCTCTTCGCAGTGACTTTCTGTACAATAAATTTTAGTCTACATTTCCTTGTAGAGAAGATACTGCTTATTTATAAATTTATTTTATATAACGGCTTGAAGTTTGAGATGCAAAATGTAAGTATTATGGTTGAATTGTGCTCTAAAAATAAACATTCATTTCATACGTTCACCTGTCTTATCAAAGAACCTGCGGTTGATTTTATACGCTGGGCTCTTCTGTTAGGGCGGGGATGAAACTTATCAAATGCATTTGTGATGTTAGGTCGTATAAGGGTGTAAACTTAGATCGGAATCGATCTGTTCTTTCTTTTATCGTATTTTCAATCATCTGTTTTCAATACCTATTGTAAGCATTACAATACTAAACTTATCTAAGAACACTCCTAGACGCGTAAAATACATTTGTGTGAGTTTTCTGATAAATCAACTCAACATATGTAGTGATCCGTATACACTAACCCAAAGAAAATAAGTGTTTCCTCTTTTTTTTCTGCGATGCAAATGAGAATTCTTTCGTGCGGAAGGATTCTTGAGAGAGAAAAAAACACACTTTCCTCGTGAGGCAACTAGATGAGAACACGTTGAGATTTCAATCAATCGTTCCAGTTGTGACAACTGGGGATGGTTAATCTTCTCTCTATACCAGCGAGGCTTTGTTATCAAAAAATCTGTAATCGTTTGCGAGATGTAACTGATCATGAGCTTGATGACTATCTGGATTTCGGACAAACCATTCAGGTTCAGAACACATTTTTATGCTGTACTGTAAATTTGAGAAACCTAATTACAAAAGCCTCTTGCCATCGGTTATATAGATTTTTCTAAATCGCTTGAAAACCTTCACTGGCACTCTGGAAGATTCTGCACGAGTATGGCCTGTCAGAAAAAATCATCACTGCAATAAATTAAATTCATGCAAACAACATATGTTTTCTACAAATAGAGGATTGTTTCAACAATTGTTTGATGGTTATCGCTAGAGTATGTTAAGGATGTTTGTTTTCATCATTACTCTTAACCGTAATCGTTATTAAGCGTATTAACAATACCAACCAGGAACCAAGGTATAACGTAGGTTAATAAGAATATACATTCTGACCTAGACATTGCAGTAGTGATGGGACGATTTCAATATTTTCCCCGATCCTGATACAATTACCGATTACGTACAAAATTCCCCATTCAGAAACAAATAAAGAATCCGATTCCGATTGTCTATTAATGTCTAAATATTTTACAGTAAAAGGGGAACACATATTAAACGTGCGCATATTTTATCAAACGTTAAAACAAACTTGTGAAGGAGTGATTTATAGATTTTAGTTTTATAGAAAATTAAAATCAATAAATATATTTTATTATATTATTACTATCAGCATTTAAGGTATCGTTTTTAGCATGGGAACATGAACATTTTTTTCTGATTTAGATACCGATTCCGATACCCCCAACACTTCCGATTTTTCCGATTCCCTATTACGATCCCGATTAATCGTCCCAACACTACATTGCAGGCGAGACTGCTGCACGAGCAATGAGTGCCACTGACCTTTAAGACATTGCTAACAAGGGTCAAACGTATGCAGGGAGCATTCGTATATATATGTGAGTGCTAATAAAATTCAAAAATGCTCTTTGCGACTCGTCAAGCAGGATCCAAATTCTTTATCGACCAAAAATAAATAGCAATTGTTTAAAATTTCTACCTACTTAAGAAGCTCTTTAAACAGTAGCGATTAAGTTGCTGTGTATGATATGTAAGGTCTTAGCATCATTTAATCATCTTTGCAAATCTACAAAACAATAAAATCGCCTTCAGATTTATATTAACGTTTTAAAAGCGCAACGTTGTGTCCGCACTGTAATATGGAAGTGAATCTTGGCATCATAGCATCAGCCAAGAGAGGAAATTACACGCGCTTTATTACAATTGCCTAAAAAAGAATATAAGGATCAAAAGGAAGAGTCGAACTGTTAACTAATAAAGAATTACACTAACCAACAGGTAGTATCATAATTAAGTTCAGACATAATCGACGTTTGATCCTAGACAGAATTGCTGACCAAGTTTTACAATAGACTCCTTATAGAAAAAGAAAAATAGGATTACTGAAATGATATTTTTAACCTATAAAAAAATATTGAATTTCAAAAAGTCGTTGATAGTGCGAATAAAAAGCGCCAAATATTTTTATCTAATTTAAGCAAATTAATAGTAAATGTGTTGACCTAAGTTAAATATATATTTTTTTTTATAGTAATTTTTATTTTATATATATATGTGTGTGTGTGTGTGTGTGTGTGTGTGTGTGTGTGTGTGTGTGTGTGTGTTTGTGTAAGGAGAGAACTAGAAAAATTGTTTTAAAGATTTAAAAATAGTACAATTCAAAAACTATTTTTAGCAATAACTTCCGTATTTCTCAAACATATTGTTAGATATCAGCCGAGCAATGCCGAAAGGTGTGCTAGTTGACGATTATTATTATTCAAGTAGAGAAATTTTCTCAGCTAAAAGAATATTTAGAGTAAATATTTATTTACATTAATTTAGAAATGTAAAAATTTTATCATAACAATTTAGTTGACAACTTAAAATAATGACGTGTAAACAGACCTAAGTTAAATAATATATATATATTATTGTAATTTTTATTTTATATATATATGTATAGGAATTGTGTGTTAGTTCCCTATGAACTCTACAAGGGCACGGCTAAGTAAATGTTGTTTATTTGACACAAATATATTATTATTTATGTTTATTTAACACAACTATATATTTGTTTGTTTAAAAGTTTTCTTAGATACAGATTTTTGTCTGCTGTCTAGGATCAGTATCTAAAATCGAAAAAATCTGACCAAAAAAGGAAAGTTTGATTTTGATCATAGTTAACACCCCCATACAACCTAACATCAAAAGTGCATTTCAGAAGTTTGTTCACCGCAACATTAGTAATGCCTGGCGAATAAAATCAATACAGGATTTCTTTTCAAAATATTTTTCGTTTAGAGCACATTTAGACAAAATAATGTTACTGTTACATGTTAACCTTTAATTGCGCATTAAATACCGGGCAACGGCTTCTCTTACTCCTTATGAATATATATATATATATATATATATATATATATGGTTGGTTTCCTGTTAGGAGGCGTTAATAAAAAGGAAATCAAATGGAACCCGAATATAAAATACGTTTTGAAGCCATTTAACGCAAAAAATAATAAACAATATAAAAATAATGTTTATCGATGTATTCGGCGCCCTTGTAAAAATATTTTTGTCTTTTATGATGGTCCTTTTAGATGAGACACGTCCGTTTAGTTGTTAAAAGATTTGTTTATTTTTATAGTCCAGGAATGCACATGGCGTGTTCTAAAAGCGAAATTGTTTGGGTTCTGTTTGAAAACGTGTTTAAATAAGTAATCAAATCATATCTAGTGATATATATATATATATATATATATATATATATATGTATATATATATATATATATATATATATATATATTCCCGTTTGGCGGTGATCGTAACAGCAAAGACGTCAGGTTTTTTCACGTTCTTTTCCTCCTTCGCGGTACGGGTTTGAACCTGCTTTCCAACTACCACATTTTTTTTTGCTCAACACATACCTCCAAACACCCGGGCCACGTCGGGAACCAATGCTCGTATATATATATACATATATATATATATATATATATATATATATATATATATATATATATATATATATATATATATATAAAGAGAGAGAGAAATTACACAGTATTGATGCTCTTGCTAGATGAATTACGTTTGGATTCCATCATACTTATAAGCATTATGTGTATTCTTAAGTTATAAAGTAATAAGTAACCTACTTGAATATATAAATATACATGCATATATATATATATATATATATATATATATATATATACATATATCTATCTATCTATCCATCTATCTATCTATCTATCTATATATATATATATATATATATATATATATATATATATATATATATATAGTAAGGATGTGCATTCCTGGACTATAAAAATAAGGATGGAATACTGTTGCCATATCTGGGCAGGAGCTGCCAGAAACAGCCTATCATGCCTTGACAGAGTACAAAATAGACTTCATTGTTTAGTGGGGGATGCCCTTTTCTCTACCCTGCAACCCCTCTCCCACAGAAGAGACGTTGCGAGCCTATCCTTGTTTTATCGTTATTTTCATGGCAGGTGCTCGTCTGAACTCCAATCCCTGGTCCCCCCTCGCCAATCTTTCACGAAAAACACCCGTCTAGCTGAATCCACTGTCAAAAATTTCCCCCACTCTATATCTGTGTTCCTAAATCAAAACGCGGATTTCATGAGCAAAGCTTCTTTCTTAGAACTGCACGCCTGTGGAACTCTTTTCCGTCTGCCTGCTTCCCTCCGGACTACAACTTGAATGTCTTCAAGTCTAATGTTAACAAATTCCTAATGAACCGCCCCCTAATTAAACACTTCATAAAATCTCCTCACTAACGTGATGTACTTGCAATAACCCTTATCCCTGAGTGGCTTCCGGGCCTTGATAAGTGGTGATCACTGTGTAAAAAAAAAAAAAAGTTATAAAATATATATGGCGATTAAGCTACACTGAATATTACGCGTTTCATCCATTCTAGGGTTCTTCAGGTTTATGCATAAGCCTGAAGAGTCCTAGAGTGGATGAAACGCGGAATATTCAGTGTAGTTTAATCGCTATATATATATTATAACTTACTAAGTAGCTCTACCTACGTATTGAGCACTTTTGAAGTAAATACTTAAAGTTTACGCATAAATTTATATTTTCGTATATTAATTTCATGTGAGTAAATTAAGTAGTTATATACATGTATATATATTTATTTATATATATTTATATATATATATATATATATATATATATATATATACAAAGACTTGTATATCTATATACAATATATGCATACAAAAATATGTGTATATCACAATACACACACACACACACACACACACACACATATATATATATATATATATATATATATATATATATATATATATATATATATATATATATATATATATATATATATATATATACGTAGGTATAGTTTTTGTATCTGTGGTGCTTTCTGCAACGAAAACCTATTTCGAATTATTCGATAGTTTGCTACATGTAAATCCATTGTTTTATTTTTCCTTTTTCGTCTTTTTTATTTCGACATTAATCTTGTACGAATGATTGATGAATAGGTTTTAAAGAATATGGCTCTGCTATGCAAGCTGGCATTTTCATCGTAAGAGCAAAGGGCAAAGAAGTGGATTGATTGACAGGAGCAAATCGTTGCAGATTTCGCGACCAAAAAGCCATACACAAAATTACATTGGTTAGTCATATGCTTTGCAGTGATTTGAATTCCCACCTACAACATTTTCTCGGTCACTAGCAATCATTCAGATTGGTTTTTTTTTGGGGGGGGGTCTGCATTTGGAAAATGTTTCTTGCTTTGTATATATATATATATATATATATATATATATATATATATATATATATATATATATATGAAACTACTTCATTTACTAACATAAAATTAATATACGAAAGTATAGATTATGCGTAAACTTTAAGTATTTACTTGAAAAGTGCTCAATACGTGGGTAGAGCTAGTTAGTAAGTTATAAAATATATATGGCGGTTGAGCTACACTGAATATTCCGCGTTTCATCCACTCTACGACTCTTCAGGGTTATCTATATATCTATATATATATAGAGAGAGAAAGATAAGCCTGAAGAGTCCTAGAGTGGATGAAACGCGGAATATTCAGTGTAGCTTAACCCCCATATATATTTTATAACTTACTATATATATATATATATATATATATATATATATATATATATATACATACATACATATACATATATATATATATATATATATATATATATATATATATAAGTCCTACCGCGGTATATGTTATTTAATGTTATATACCGCGGTATATTGAAAAGAAAGCTTTACAAGCATCCCACCAGTGACTTAGTCCACAATATCGCTTGCCTGTTTCCCTCCTGACTACAACATGGATGTCTTCAAGTCCAACATAAACAAATTCCTGATGAACTTCCCCCCTAAGTAATGACACTTTATCAAATCTCGAATACTAATGAATACTGCAACACTATCCCATTGATTACTATACACAAAATAACCCTTATCACCGAGTGGCTTCTGGGCCTAGATAAGTGGTGACCTCATGTAAAAAAAAATATTGCAGTCTACACCAAAATGGAGAGAACCTACTTTTTATCTGATAGAATTATTTGAATGAACGTTTAACATGCATGGGTCAGTTTTGTTGTTCAATTGGACTGTAAACACTAAAACCTTGTTTAAAACTTTAAGTTCCTAATCTAATACTTTAACAAAGAAATGATTTGTTTTTGTGTAAGGATTTAACTAAACTTTTTTTGTAAAGGAGAAGAGTATGTTTCTATGTGTGCATGCCATACTAAAAGTAAAAAAATACAAAACGAACCCCCAAAATTTGTTTCTGTATTTCTGAGGTTAAGATTGGTTACTCGTATTATTTGGATTTATCAAACTACTGTTCTCATCTTGAGTGTCATTTTCACAATGTTTCGTACAAAATTCCGGCCAAATTTCGGTATTTCACAGAAACATTCCTGAGTTTGACAAAATACACCGGAAGAAGGTCGGAGGTTTCATCAACCAAAAAGTTGTAAAATTACATTCAAAATAAGATCAGACGTTCAATTACTCTAATTAATAGGAATACGGCAAAAAAAAAAATTTTTTACAAGATCACCACTTATCAAGGCCCGGAAGCCACTAAGGGATAAGGGTTATTGCATGTACAGTACGTTGTACGTTAGTGTGGAGATTTAATGAAGTGTTTACTTAAGGGGGCAGTTCATCAGGAATTTGTTTACGTTGGACTTGAAGACATCCAGGTTGTAGTCAGGTGGGAAGCAGGAAGACGGAAAAGAGTTCCACAGGCGTGAAGTTCTAAGAAAGAAGCTGTGTTCATGGAATCTACGTTTTGATTTAGCCATAGATAAAGAGTGGGGGAAACTTTTGACAGTGGCTTCAGCTAGACGGGTGTTTTTCGTAAAAGATTGGCGAGTGGGGACCAGAGATTGGAGTTCAGACGAGCACTTGCCATGGAAATAACGATAAAACAAAGATAGGCTCGCAACGTCTCTTCTGTGGGAGAGTGCGAGTTAGAGATTAGTAAGAGAGTTAGATGAAGCTCCTTAGGAAACGAAGGGCTGACAAAGACGACACAATGCAGTAACTTAGCAGGTATCGGATTCTTATCACCAGCTGGAAAAATAAATGTATTCTATTTGTTATGTAAGCTTTCTTTCTTCGTTCGTCATTGACCGCAAGGTAATGTATTGTTTTTTTTATCACCGTGACGTTCGCGTTATGTGAACCACCTATATACAAATAGTTATAAAATACCCTTTTCTCCTCATGCGGTAGATGTCTTTACATTTCTGTTATGGTAAATTTATTAATTTCAAACATTTTATGGAGCCGTTCGGTGAATTAGATAATTAGGTGGTAACATTAAATTTTTAGGTTCGATTCGCACTGTCGTCAGCATTTCATTTGTATATTTATCGCTTTTAAGACTTATACGTAATCAGAAACCCCGACGACGTTTATTGATTCACAAACTTGCACCTAAAATGATAGTTAGGATCTTTATAAAGATCCCTCGATTGAAATATATGAGAAAACGTTGAATTCTAGCATTCGGTAGAATCCCCCCAGCTTTAACCTAGATATATGAACATTGAAAAAGACAAAAAATTAAACAAGAAAATTCTGTAGTTTACTAATATCGCTGAAATTAGCAATAGACCGTAAAGATAAACTTTTCTCTACTAAAACAGCATTTACTCAAAGTTAAATGTCTTCCGTGTGGAGAATTTTATTTTCACACGTGTAATTCTTCTGTACATTCACCTCACAATCGGCGCTTTTTTAATATTTTTAATATTTTTAATGTGTTCGATGACAACAAATGTACAGTGTGGGACATTCGTTGTTCTTTATTCAATCCCGGTCAACGTTAGGTCTTCCTGCTTGTGTATATAAATATATGATATGTTTTGGAAAAAGTGTACAATCATGTAGAAAGGCAGGTTACCTAAATCCTGTGTGGGGATATTTTTTCTTCACCAATTTAATAACTCCGGAGACGCTTGATCCGATCAAATAAAAATCTCTCCATCTTATTTTCTTTGCCAATAGATATTAGGAAACAGCTGCTGCGAGTTTATCATGTTGGGAACAAAGCAGATGTGTTATCTTTTCAATTTTTTGACACAAATTCCAATACAGGTTAGAAAAACATTTATTGCAAGGCATGAAATAATAAAACATATTTTTATACACTGTACATATTAAGGCACAAGCTATATTTTAAATTCATCACTTGTAAAATTGCACTTTTATTACCTTTACAAAGTAAGGTATAAATATTCATATTGAATTAAAACATAACCTTGCAATTTTTATGTAATGTACATTTTAAATAAATGTATCTATTATTTAACAACTAATGATAAAGATGTATAATTTTCTACTAAATATTTTAATCCAATTTAACGTGATAAAATACAATTAAAACAAAATGATTACTTTAATTATATTTACTTTGTAAATAAATTATGTACTTATGCAGAGAAGTAACTGTGCTGAAATAAGACATTATTATTTAGAAACCTATTCTAAGATACGTAGGCGGTGTTTTATAACTAGTTTTTTTCTGGTTTCTCTATGTTATTATGCAATAATTAAAAAAAAACATTGTATATATATGTTAAGGTTTTGTTCCATGGAAGCGCTGGTTGAATTTGAATTAGATAAGGTACGTATTATATACGTTTGAAGCCAAAACAACGCATTGTTACAAAATGAAATGTTAAAGTTCATAGATGTATATTAATTTGGAAAAACTGCCGAATTATGATTCCAAATCTTCCGGAAAGAATATCATTATGGTGGGGGTAAGGAGGGAAACTATTACGGTAATGTTTTATTACGTGCTCTAAAGGCCTCCTAAATGCTAGTAAGATGGTTTTAGTAGTAGTAATTGCCATTAGTATTTGGTAAGTGGTGTCATTTAGTCAATAAAGTTTATAGTTTAGCAAGTGTTGCCGAATTATTAAACGCGCCTCTGCTTCTGAACAAGGACTGCTAAGTTTGCATATGGTAAAGCAAGGGTTGCCTACTCCTTAACAGCACCTTCCCGTTTTGTTGTAATTAAAAGAATCATAAAAATGGTAAATAAGCAAAAAGTACTATATTTTGAACCTAGCGAAAACGTCAAGAAATTATCAGAGTTGTGAGGTTGCTGGAATTGTTAGTGAAAATGCCAAGGGATCATAAAACTGGTGAAATTGCTGGAGTTCTGCAAACTGATAATAATGAAGTGTATTATAAGTTAGGTGGTATTTTGTAATAGAAGAGTTCTAACTATCCTACATAGACAGAGAAAATTGGCTTTAAATGTAATGTTTCCTGGGATTAATAAGTTATGTTCGTTTTTGTTATCGTGTTGTGCACCAGACAGTATAAATGGTGTTGCCCAGGAGCAATATAAGTAAAAATACACTATCATAAACGATATTTGCTAGTCAAAGAAAAGCGATCAATATTATGAATAAAGCACATATGTTTAATATCCGCTTACACTGAGAAAAAAAACAACATAACTATGTTTTTAGTATTTTATATAAGAAACTCTACACAATTTTGGCCAGGAATTATAATAGTAGTAATACAATGTCATATCTAGGAATTGGTATGTAGTCATAAAAGATGCTCAATATCCTGAATAGAGTTTATGTGCTTAAACAAAGCATTCCCAAAAGAGAAAGATAGTTTGTTATTTTTTGAAGTTGTATACTAGAGGAAGTACATTGTGTTGCTCGTCAGCCAACATGATCATCAATGATAAGTTGTATAAATCAGTCAATCGAAAGTGCTCAATATTCTGGATAAAGCATATATGTTTAAAAGCCGCATTGCCAGGGGAAAATATTGTCATTATGTTTTTTTTATACTATTTTATGCAAGATCATTTCTAGATGGCATTGACTGGTGATCATATGTTTAATAGCACAGCATCATAACTGGTATCTAGTAATAGAAGAATATTTAATATTCGAAATGGAACAAGTATGTTAAAGGTCGCATTGCTTGGGAAAATCAACACTAATACGTTTTATACAATTTTATCCAAAAAATCTACTGTTCTTTGCCTGAAATAGAAAGTAATATAAATTCATAAAAATATGCGCAATATCAAAGAAATAGGAGTATCTCCAAACGCAACTTAATTTTTTTCTATTCGTTTTATATGGCCCTTGGCAACGCCGGGCAGAACTGCTAGTATATATTAGAAAAGATAGCTGTATGTATGTTTGTGTTACATTTCACTCTGATCATGAGGATGAGGAGGATGCTCAAGTCATTAATTTCGTTTATGTCTAGTAATTTTTTTAAAATACTTAAACACTCAGCAGTGGAATAGAGAACACATGCAACTTGATTATAAAAATATTCGTTGTCTATTTCTGTACTTATAAGTTTTTACTGACAGATTAACAAATCTGATTCCGTGTGACGGGGTTGGTAGTTGGTGCGTACAAGACTGCATTTCTCCTTAGTCTTGTTCTTATTGTCACTTGTCTCTCGCTGCATGTCCGTTTTTATGTGGCCTAAAATGACGATTTCCAATCGGTCGACATTCCATCGCATTGTTTCGTAAGAATGTGGTTACTCGCTTTAACGTCATCCCACGGGCTCTCCTAGACTTGTAATCGACTTTTTTGCTTGTCGTCCTTGACCACATGAAGATTCTGCATGTGACCCTTGGTCACGTTTTATGGTGGAATTTATTTTATATATGTATATATATATAACAATGAACCACAAAGTTAAAATATTTTCTTCGGTGTTGTCCCGGATGATTAATATCTAAAACTAGAAATGAAAACTATTCATTCTCTACGTGTCACCTTGGCTAGGTTTCATCGAGAGGGTTTTTGATTTATTTATTAATTATGAATGAAAATACCGACTCTTTCCATGCATGTATAAAGGAGAGTTTTGTGTGTGTGTGTGTGTGTGTGTGTGTGTGTGTGTGTGTGTGTTAAGCTAAAGGCAAAAGGGAACGATGAAAGAGAAGGGGAAAATGAAGGAAGGAAAAGAGAGAAATATAGACGAATGGAGAGGTGTAGAGATTTTCATCGTATTATATCAAACTTTTGCACCAGACAACGCAGGATAGACTTGCTTTTATTAATAAAGAAAAATAATCATGTAGACTTAATACTGAAAAATATTACGCGTTTATTTAAAATTTATTTCTTAAAAGTCAAGATCAATAACTCATTGCATGATTATCTATTTTTAATTTGTAATGATATTCGGTATGTTAAGAGAAAAATGTCTCCACTGTAACAGTCTTCTTAGCTAGCAGAAATATATTCAGTAAAAATAAGAGAAAAATGGGAAACAAAACATATTCATGACAGTAATATTATGGAAGTGTCAAGTCAGAATCAAGTATTTATATGTTAGATAGGATGCTATGTGCGTCTGATTATCCTGCAATAGATTGTTTTATGTTATTCTTGCTCATATGAGTGTGCTCTAAAAAATATGAAGACGCAAACGCCCACCATGTAAATGTATTATGCAGCAGGATATCTCTATTCGCTTGGTATCAATAAGAAAAGCTAACGCCAATGCGAGTTATTATTTCCCCTGAGAAATTTGTGAAAAGGTCTTCTAAGCATTTTCTGCCTTTTAATTCTTCATCTTTCCTCCCCCCGCCATCCCATATCTCTCCTTCCTTTCTCCTCACTCTTCTTTCCTGGCTTTCCTCAACTACGCCAACTTCTGATATTTTCGTTGCTTGTAGTGGAAGAGCGGCTGCACTGTTATAATTTTCTTCTTTTCTCTTCGTCACTTTTACTGCATTTTCTTTTACGAATGTTTCTCTTTTCATTTTTTTTTCTTTTTCTTTCTCACGCTTATTCCTCCTGATATTTTCTTCTTGTCTTTCGTTTGCTTTATTCTCATCCTTCTTCTCCCCATCCTCCTTTTAGCTATTTTTTCTTTTTGGTTCCCTTTACTTCAGTTATCTATTTTCTTATCTCTCTTCTTTTGACCCCCATTATTTTTTATCGTCTTCTAATGCGTTCAGTCTATTTTATTCCTCCACTTCTTCAACATATTATATTGTAGTTTCAATGTTGAAAGAAGAACGAGAAGGCTTGGAAACAGTGAAATGAAATATATGTTAACAGAAAATACAGCAGCATATTGGTTGAGTGAGACTCCGCTCTACTAGAAGGACAAAGTAAGGCTCACTTCCTTTCGTCTCATTCTAGGCAACTCGATAGCAGAAACTGGTTACCAGAAGCAACGTCAAAAATAGTCCATCGTCCGAATCTGTAGATGTACCACACCAACAGTTTTTTATTTGCGCTTTTTTATATTTTCATACGTTTCTAACTTTTTATCGTCGTTTTCTTCCGCTTCTTCTTCGTTTCTTTTTCTCATTCTTTCTCCTCCTTTTTCCCTTTTTTTTTTGTTTTCTCACTAGCACGTTTTTTCTCATTCTTTTTCTTTTCTTCTTTATAATATTTTTCGTTTACTTTTTCTTTTTTCTTTTCTTTTTTATTATTTTTCACATTATTCTTTTTCTTCACATTATTTTTCTTCTTTTCCGTTTTTTTTTTCTAATTCACTCACTGCTTAGCAATATCTTTTTTCCTATGTCTTTTTCTGCTTCTTTTAAAATCTTTTTTTTTCTTTTTGTCCCCATTTTTTCTTCATCTTCTATTTCTTCTTCTTTTTTCTTCACCTCCTTTTTTTCCTTCTGCTTATTGTCCTTTTAATTTTTTTTCTTCTGAATCTTTTATATCTAATTCTTCCATTAACCCATATACTTATATTTTGCGACATGTAAACAACTTTATTTCAAAACTGACTCCTCACAATAATCTTAACCGCTTTCGTCTAACATGACAAAATAATCATAATTCGTTATTGTTTTCGCCATTGTTAACAGTGGTGGTAATGGTGGTGATTTGATCATGATAATAATCATGATCCTGACAATAACAAAAATTACATTTGCTATATCAACTAGAAAATATAAATCCCAATATCTTTTACTGTTTCTAAATAGTAAAATATGTAGATTAATATTTATTTATTCATTTAACTTTTATGTTTTATAAATGAACAAATGTGAAGGTGAATTTGTTCACAATTATCCTAATCATCCATATATCTATAAAAGTGAGAATGTGTACGAAGACAATTGTTAACTTATGTACTCAAAGATTTTTTCATCTACATACCTGAAATTTGATATATAAGTTATTCAGACATGTGTAAAACTATTTATCTGGCTTCATACGAAAAGGTGGCTGCTAATGAATTAAAATTGAAACATTTGTACGAGGGAGTTATCGGATTTGTATCCGTTTGCTAATTGTTTCACGACTGTGCATGTGCGTATTGTTCACATTATGTTGAGAATAATAAGACTGAAAACATTTTTAAAGATCGTGTCAATTCGAATTATGGTTATCGAATTTGACTCAGTGTCTTCAGGTTTCGGTCTCAGTTCGAGCTATTCTTACAAGAAGTGAACTGTTTAAAAAAACATAATAATCTTATGCAGATGTCTCCGTTTATAGTAAGTAGAGATAGATAGGTACTTTTAAAAATATAATCTGAGGAATCCTCTCCGAGTTAAAACGGGAAAATTCTGTGTAGGTTAATTGTCATATATATTCTCAAAATATAATATATATGCACATATATGCCTATATATAAAGATAATCAATACTAATTATATAAATATTTGTGTATTTGTTGTGTACTATTTATTGACATGTGGGAAAAGAAAGTATTGAAAAATATTTTTCCTAAAAAAAAAACGAAATTATAAACCTTTCCTTTATACTATGATATTATATCTAGTAAGTAATTACGTTTCATACATAAGAAAGAGAGAGAAAGAGAGAAAGAAGAAAGACTAGCTAGGTTTTTGTGGTTAGCATATAGTTTTGAATCTAAAGTCCACATATTAAGATGAAAAATAGAATTTTAACAAGATTTTTAAAAGATATAGGGTTGATTAGATTTGGAATCGAAAGCGTAGATCCTATGGCAAATCAAATCCAAAGTCCATCTGTAAACTTGAGAAATCTAAATCATATATAAATTTATAATGAGAAGATCTGAAGCGTAAATTCTATACATTGAAACGATGAAATTAGTTAGTTTGAAGTTTAAATGCTATGTATATAGATATAGATATATGTATTATACACCTTCATATAAGCAAGCAGATATATATATATGTGTGTGTGTGTGTGTGTGTGTGCGTGTGTGTGTGTGTGTTTGTGCATATATATATATATATAACTTTGTGTGTCATCCTTTTTTTAAAAAAAGATGGAATCGCCCGCTCGATGAAGACTAGATGAGAGCAAGCAAGGACAAGCAAGCAAAGTTTACAGAGTTTTGTCAAAACATCATTAAATCACCACCCGCACAGCAGCTGCTGATTGGCGTAACGATTCAAAGCCTTGACTGTAGTACAGGCGGTCGGGTTTCGATCATCGCTTGAGGTAGTTGTCAGTCTATCATAATGATAAGCTGTGATACAGCGAAACAGTACTGTATGTATATATATATATATATATATATATATCGTTAATTATAATCCTAGAATTAGATACATCTAACTTACACTCGTAGCATTTTATTCATTTTCCTTGAATAACGAAATCCCACTAAGCAAAAAGTTAGATATGTTTCTTCGTTTCTTTTTCCTTAGGATAAAAAGTGTATGGTGAAGAAAAAACGAAATAAAGATATTTACAGTTCGCAAATCATAAGAATAAAAAATACCTCTTATTTATTTTAGTGTATATTGAGTCCAATACCCACGTGTAGATGTTATTAGATTTCATATCAGATTAATATTTCTATATTTTAGTATTCACATTCAAATTAAAAATGATAAGTTATGCACTAACCGTAAGAGATACTATACGCAAAGAATTAATTTTAAAAAATCACCTCAACTTTTGTGAAACTTTTTATGCAAACACGTACTCTCAGCACCCCGTAGTGTCCGATGCACACAAAAGAATGAAGAAAAGAAAAATGGCTACTGCTTCTGTAATTTTTTTTTGCAAAGAATAAATTTACAGTTTTTTCCGATGTGTTTCATTGTTATTTCGCTGTATCTTGTGCACAAGATCGATAGACCGCTTGAAATGTCCAAATAAAATATTAAACTTTTCATTAGATGTTATCATATTGGAGTATTCAAAACTGCATAAATTACATTTTTCTCTTGCTAAATACATAGCTAATTTTTAAATGGTCAGCCATTTTTTCAGTTCGTTGCTTACCAACGAGACAGCAACGCTAGCCAGGTATTTTCTGTTATGAAATTGTTCGTACTACTATTCATACTAGCGCACGCGACCATTGCAGCGTTTTACAATGTATTTTGTTTTTCTTCCTTTCTTTTTTTTCTTGTCTGGATGCCATATAAGGCACAATATGTTGTGTCTTATATTTATGTTTTATGTCATATAACCCCATATTCTTAAAATTACTATATATATATATATATATATATATATATATATATATATATATATATATATATATATATATATATATATATATGTTATACTTAAAGCATCACGGTATTATGTTTTTATTTTTATTATAAAATATAAACCTAATTTTAAATATTTCTAAAATCTCAAAGCCTTTAAACTTTCTCAGCCAAAAGATCTTAAAGACCTATGATTCTATAAAAACTTACAAACTTATAAAACAGCAGTACCCAATAATTAGTATGAATATTAAAAATATTTTTTCGTTTAGAATTTTCAAAATACAAAAATTTTACATGAAAATTGTAATTTTTTACTATTTTGATATGTGCTTCCATTAATATTTTTAAAACTATATACCGTAGTATGTTGCAAAAATAAGATTGAGTGTGAATGCGAATACTAAACACAAAGTGGTAGAAACAATAATTTATTCATACTTTATTTAACTGAGGAGTATAATGGAGATATTTTTAATCTGATTCGCACATTATCAATTTCTATCAAACATCACATTATTGTAAATTTTAGTTGAACTTTAGCATAAAACCATATTTGACCCGATTTAGATTAATTTTAGTGAAACCTAAAAATATGACAAAATTAATAAGATATATTTCTTAATCTACATTTCATAATGTATACAAGAAACGTAACTTAAATAGTCACACTATTATATTTATGGATTTGAAATACACTAGCATCAGCTTATTCTATGGAGACAGTATTGTATAATTACTTGCTTTTAATTAAGTAACGTTTCATTAGATGTTATTATATTGAAGTATTCAAAACTGCATAAATTACATTTTTCTCTGGCTAAATACATAGCTAATATTTAAATGGTCGGCCATTTTTTCAGTTCGTTGCTTACCAACGCGACAGCAACGCTAGCCAGGTATTTTCTGTTATGAAATTGTTCGTACTACTATTCATACTAGCGCACGCGACCATTGCAGCGTGTTTTACAATGTATTTTCTTTTCCTTCCTTTTTTTTCTTGGCTGGATGATATAACTTAATGTTCGCAGATGTGCATAGTAAAAAAATGCATAGCTAATATTAGTTGCCGATACTTGTAGAAAACATTTCGATGCAATACCCTAAAACACTGGCAGACACAATGAGTAGCTTTGTGCAAAATTTCATAAACGTCGGTCAAGCCATTTTTGAATCTATAACGAACGAACTCACACACACACAAAGTTGCATTTATATAATAGTGTAGATGTATACAGATTGATTGACAGATAGAGAGATGTGTATATATAACCTATAATAGGATAATAAATCTATATATCTATGAAAGTCAAATTGTCTCTCTGTGTGTCTGTGTGTAAATTTCCCTACCAACATTCTGCCTGTTTTTAGTCTACAGACGCGAAATTTGAGAAAAGGAGTATTGAGATCTGGGAAAACCTTTTTAATGCAGATTTTGCTGTTAAGGGGTCAAAGTTCAACAAATTGACCTTTAAGAACTGTACCAAACTCCTCCGCCAATTTTGGGATTAAACAAACATTTAGATGTAGGTCACTTGGACATGGATCAAACTTTTTAATTTGATTTAAGCCCAAAACAATAAATGTAAAGAGGTCAAAATTAGGATCAAAGTTGAAAAAAAAATTGACCTCTGTGGTCTCTACCAAATTACTCAGCCAATTTTCGTCTAAACATTTGAAATTTTACATAAATTATAACCACACATAGGGCAATCTTTTTAATAGGTATTTAACCGTAATTTATGTTTCCAAAGGGTAACAAAATTCAAAAGATTTGACTTTCGCTATCTCTAAGAAATATTCAGCAATGTTTGGGTCTAAATATTTTAATTTTTACATAAAGGGTATTCAGATATGCAGCACAATTTTAATCAGTTTTTGGATGAAAATTTGGTTGCCAAAAGGTCGAAGTTAAAAGAGTCGACCTTTGCAGACTCTACCAAACACTTCCGCTAATTTTGGGTCCAAACACTTGAAATTTTAGATGTAGATTACCTAAGCATTTAATCTATCTATATATATATATATATGCACATTAAGTTTTGAAGAGTATATAGGTCCCTGAGCAAAGCCGAGCTTAACAGTTAGCATATATGTATATATCTCTCTATATATAAAAATGTAAATTTGGTTCGTTCCAAACGAATAAAACCATATTTCTACGTTACCAATTTATTTGAAATTTTCAGACATCCCATCTTTAGAGTCGAGGCATGTTTTTATGTTACTAAAATTAATTTACCTCGAGAATTATTAAAATATTAAATAAAATAAATATATTTTTTAACCGTGGTGCGAATCTGTTCTGTTGATAAAACTGAATTTCCGGTTCGATTCATTTCACAGCCACGAATTGACGAAAGATTTCATTTTCTGTTTAGTAAGTAAAAAAAACATAATTCACTTGTTTATCTTCCAATTTTTTTAATTTACACATTTTTCTTTATTATATAAGGCCAAAAAAAAGTTTGTCGCTTGCTTTTTGAGTTTTTTTTTTTTTTTTCGATATAAGATTGGTTGGAATAAAAAAAACACGATTTAAAAAATAGCGCGGATCACTCTCTGCATTAGCACCGAAAGATGTTACTAAACATTTATTAATAATTATTAAATTAATAATTTCTCACTTTTACAAACATTTGATTTTAAATTTCTTTTTAAATGACAACTTTTATCGACTTTTTTTTAAATATCCCCCCAATGGTGTTTATTCCGAAATCCGTTGTTAACATGGAGAGTTTGAGTCGTTCTTAACATTTGTGGAGGTGGACCTAATGTAAAAAAAAAATAAATAAATTTAAAAAAAAACTAAATAATTTACTGATAACTTCTGATAACTTCTCACTTTTACAAATATTTTTTTAATTTACATGCGCGGATGAACAAATTATTGAATAGTGCGAAAACAAAACGTTTTTGTGATAAACTTCGGGATAATTTTTGGGGTAAATATTTACATTTAGGTCCACCTCCACAATTTTCTTTTTTAAATGACGACTTTTATTGATAAATAAATTTACTTCTCCGCAGCTTTTATTGATAAATATATCTACTTCTCTGCCACGGGCACTGAACCCCTCCTTTTTTTTGATAGTATTTTCGGGTGGGTATGCTGACAACAAATATCAATTAAATTTTGCAAATAGGCCCCCCTCCAAAAGTGGTGTTTATTCCGGAAGCTGTTCTTAAGATTTGTAGGTGGGGGGTGATTCCAAGGTGGACCTAATCTAAAAAAACAAACAAAAAAAACAAGTTTTTTTATGCGCACATAATAAACTATTTTTTATTAACTTTTTTTTTTACTTTTTTATTTAAAAATTAGTAAATTTCAATGAATAGAATAATAAATCATTTATCATTAATATGTGTTTTTGGTTTTGTGTTGAATAAATCTTTTTTTTTTTTTTCATTACAACAATAATGAACCAATTTAAATCTTCCGGCATGCGTTTAAGGGTTACGAAATTATCAATAAATCGTTTAGTTACTAAGCCAACGTCAGTAAATAAAAAATGTTACGTGTGCATGCATTAGCCTTGACTGGGGGGGGGGCTAAGGGAGCGACCATTAAATAATTATGCTGGTCGCCATGGAACTCAACGCCCAAGGAGTACCTAAAGTGGCACTTATGCACTTATGTTATCGTGCTATTTTTTAAAATAGTATTTTCATGTTAAATTCAAATTTTACAATATGTTTTTCTTTTATTAATTTGTTAAGTTAAAGTACAGATAACCCGGTCGGTTTCTAATGTGAAGAAAATCTAGCCCCTCCCCCCCAAAAAAAAGAGTACTCTGGATAATAACAAAACATTAAAATTGACTCAGTCTCGAAAGATTTCTTCTCTACTGAACGAGGAAAAAAACGGTGAAGTGTAGTTCACCTTCTGTTTCTCTCCCCCTCTCTCTTCCTCTCTTATCCTCTCTATCCATCTCTCCCTATCCCTCTCTCAATCTATCTTTCTCTCTATATCACCCTCTCCATCTCTCTTTGAACCCCTTTCTCTCTCTAACTCCCTCTATCTCTCTCCTTTTCTCTGTCTCATCCCTCTCTGTTTCTAACTCTCCCCCTCTCTCTGTTTATCTATCAATCCCTTTATCTCTCTATCTCCTTCTCTTTCTCTATTTTTCTCTCACTTTCTCTTTTCTATCTATATATCTTCCTCTCTATCTGTCCATCTCTAATCCCTCATCCTATTTTAGTCTCCTAAATTAATTACAGTGAATAAGGCATTGTCAAAACATGGATAAATCCTATTTTAGTCACCTAATTTACTGACTGTGAGAATAGAAGTTATTTGGAAATTACTGCTACCTTGAACAGCGCCAGAAGTAACTGGTAAAACCATTCTAATTAAATTGATTTTGGCAGCCATTTGGTACCAAAATGACATAGCTTTTGCCCTTGCTGCATGAGGCATACCTGCGACCTTGCTGCCAAGTAGAAGAATTATTTATTCTACTTTAAAACATTCAATTTTTTAAAAATGTCATGTTCGACATCTCCAAAACATCCAATATGGGGAAAAATATTGCAGAAATGCAAACTTATTGTTTAGGATGAATGCACAATGATACGCAAAAAATCACTTGAGGCTCTTGGTCGATCCTTGCAAGATTTGACTGGCAATTTCAGACCATTTGGGAATGCAGTAATATTGCTTGCAGGAGATTTCAGACAAATGTAACCTGTTACACCAGCAGATGAAATAAATGCTTGCCTCAAATACTCTACTTTTTTGTTCCATGTGAAGACATTAAACTTAACTCAAAATATGCATATCCAGTTGCCGACTGTTCGATCCGCACAAAACCTTTGCATCACTTGTTGGAAATTGGGTACGAAAAAGTGCCAGCTGATCAGAGTTAAGGGCAAAATTCTTTGACTTTTAACTTCTGTAATTTCTGTAATTTTATTTCATCAAAAGAATAGTTAGTTTAAAAGGTTTTTGCAGATATTCAAATTATAAGAATTCCATTTGACTGAGTGAATGAGCTATTCTTGCAGGTCAATACAAAGATGCCCATGAACTTAACGCTATTATTCAATGTAAAATTCCAAGTGAGGTAGTCAAATACAAATCCATCGACACTGTTGTGAAAGCAGATAAAGTGGTTAATTATCCAACAGCTATATTTGCCATGGATGCCACCGCATGTATTGCAACTGAAATTTGGTGTACTAATTATCATGTTGTGAAATATAAACCAATCCAAGCTTTGCAATGGCACATAGCTTGCAGTAAAAAAAATTTAACAAACAATATCATAGAAACAACAATCTTAACAGGACCTTTCACAGATGAATATATCTTCATTCCATGCATTCTTATGATTCCACCGGATGCATCATTACACTTTAGGAAATTGAACTTTCCAATTTTATTGTCATTTGCAATAACCATAAACAAAGCACAGGGAACAATCTTTACAATTGTGGACCTTACAGTTACACACTGACTGTTTTTTCACATGGACAATTTATATTACGTATTCAAGAGTCACCAAACCGAAATATCTCTATATCAGCTAAGAAAATGGAACAACAAAAACTGTGTACCCATGCAAAATGGAAAATTAAACCTATAAGAAACATGATTTTTCTCATTTTGGAACTTTTTCCATTGCGCTAATTTGAGCCACAGCAACGTGTGGCAGGTTACAGCTAGTATATATATATATATATATATATATATATATATATATATATATATATATATATATATATATATATATATGGGGGGGATTTTATTAATATTCCAGATTTTTTTGTACAGGCATTTAAAATTGTCATAGATTCTTAAAAATTCAATATGTCATTGCTATACGTCTTACCAGTTTTTATTATTTCAGGTTCAAATGAACATCTGTAACTGGAATCGGAATACACTGTAGTAAAAGCTAAGTACTACAGCGCAATATTGTTAAATTTGTTAAAGTGATGGGTGAAACTCCAGCCACTATACTAACTGTAAAAGAACGCAATAAAAATATTGTTTTAAACTTGAGAACAATTCCACGTTAGTTAACGAAATGCTTCAGATTGCTTTGGGGCAATCTTGCATGCATCTAGCATCAGTTTTTGAGTTGTATAAGAGATTAAAAAAAGCATTGAGTTTGTGAGGGAAGAGGTGTGGGAGAAGTAAGGAAGACAGAACATTAGGATTGATTGTTAATGTGGAACTGTACACACAATTATTCATGAGAAACTGATGTGCGCGAAGTTTATCCCAAGAATGTTAAAAAATATCAGAAAGAAAGACTTTGTCATAGAGAGATGGCCGAGTTGATCTATTCAGATCCTGCAGTTTTTGATGCTCTGGAGACCTGCGGTGAATGCTGGATCTATTGCTATGACCCATAGACTAAGGGACAGAGTTCCCACTCGAAGTAATGGGCTCTTCCAGACCTAAGAGGCCAGACAGAGCAAATGAACCAAGTAACTCGTCATGATTGTTTTTTTTTTGTTTTGACAGCAAGGGTATGATTTAGATGCACTGAGTTTTCACTGAACAAACAGTCAACAAAGAATATTAGGTTTAAGGGAGTTAAGGGTAAATTTCTCTCGGAAGAGGCCAGCACTCTTCAAATCAGGCCAGCGACATTTCTACCAGGACAATGCACCTATCCACAACTCCATCCTTGTCACAGACTATTTGACCAAGATGGACATCAAGTCGGTACCTCATCCATTCTATACTTTAGGCCTTGCACCCTGTGTCTTTTTGTTATTCCTTAGCTCAAACAAACCTTAGAGGCTGTTGTTATGAGATAAATGAGGAGATGAAAGAGGCTGTGACGAGAGTCATTGAAGCATTCACATAAGAAGACTTCCTTGGGGCGTTTTAGGAGTTGGTAGAACTATGCAACAAGTGCATTGTAGCTGGTGGAGATTATTAGAAGAGGTCTAGAGCTTCATGTGTTTACTATCAGTAAAAGTTCGCTTGCGAAAAATGCAGCGAAACTTATTTAAGGCGACTCGTAACTCATTAAGATTTCTGTTTACAAAAAATATATATGGCTACACGTAGTATGTTATCAGTGTCATCATTTGAAACTTTAACGACCATTCACATCTAAATGTCATCAGCAGCCCTGTGTCCATATTGTAGTCATTGATTTTCCTGTTGTTATATAGAATACTTGTTATATAGTATACTTTTGTTATCTAGTATAATTTGGTTTATAGTATATATTTGTTTTATAGTATACATGTTATGTATTATACTTCTGCTATTTAGTATACTTGTGTTATATAATATACTCTGTTATATAATATACTTTGTTATATAGTATTTTTATATAGTCTAGTTTTGTTATATAATACACTTTGGAATAGACCTTTGTTATACAGTATACTTTTGTTTTATAGTATACTTTGGTATATAGTATGGTTTTGTTATATAGTATACTAGCATGGGTGTCCGGCGTTGCTCGAGTGTTTGGAGGTGTGTGTTGAGCAAAAAAAAAGTGGTAGTAGGAAGGCAGGCTGGAACCAGTACGGCGAAGGAGGAAAAGAACGGGAAAAAAACTGATGTCTTTGCTGTTACGACCACCGCCAAACTGGAAGTGACGTAGGTTTAAATTAAGGCTAGACAATCGAAAAGAGGGGATGACTTTCGAAAATATCGGCGATAAAAGCAACCCCTCCCTGTAGAAAAGTGTCCAGTTGAGGGTGCAGAAATTAATGTTTTACGCCAATTCTTCGGTATTTGTCCTCTAAAGGGTCGAGCTTCAAAACGATACTAATCTTGTGAAAATCCATCGCCTCTGTCAAAAGTTTTAGGCAGACATGCAAACATACATACATAGATTTATATATTTGCAGCTGAAATTTTCGACCCAAACCGATTAAAAACCTTGTCCTATCTCTGAATACCCTTTATGTAAAATTTCAAATGTTTAGATCAGAAATGTCTGAATAATTTGATAGAAACCGCAGTGGTCAATTTTTGTTAACTTTGACCCATATTACATTTATTGCTTTGGGCTCAAATCAAGTTATAAAGTTTGATAAATGTCCAAAGAATCTATATCTAAAATTTCAAGTGTTCAGACGCAAAATTCTCGAAGGAGTTTGATACAGTTCTCAAAGGTCAAATCGTTAAAAATTTCTGGCCGAAAACGGATTATCAAGATTTTCCAAAATCTCACTACCCTGTATATCAAATTTCGCGTGTGTACACTGAGAATTGACAGAGTTATTGTGTAGGGAAATGTACACACACAGACGCACACACAGGCAGACATGTTCACTTTTATAGATAAACTAGCAGTTCCGCCAGGTTTTACTCGGTCCCTATGTACTGTTCATAAGGTTATGTGCATATGTATATATTAAAAAGTGTGAATATGTAAAGTAATGCCTACTGTATAATTAGCTTCCTTAACTACCATAGAGAAAAGACAGACAGACATCTTCACTTTTATAGATATATAAATAGGTAGATAGATAGATAGATTGGATGCAATATATAGTAATGATTTAAAGGTATTTAAAAAAAGACTCATGCGCCACCACCGAGAATCGAAACCAAAACATTCAGCTGACGATTTATTTTGACTCTGCCGTCAATGACTAGGCTATGAAAACATGTTTACTGTAAGGCTAAAAGTTAAATCATGAACCAATAGCTACTACGTTATGCATTCGTAATGCCGGCGTTCGACCTTCACCTGGCAAATTTCATTTTTTTTTTAAATTTTCACACTTTTGCACCTATTTTTCCGAGCTAAACCCAAATATAAAGTTTTGCATGGATCCAAATGCCTTATATATAAAGTTTCATGCCTGTAGACCAAAAACTCTAGTAGTAGTTTGGCAGGCAAAATTTCTTAAACAAAAATATATACGTATACATAAGTATATATGGAAACAATTTTACGCAAATATTATGCAAGTATAAATTATGTAGAATATCTGAATTAATAGAATTAAACGTAATAGTTAACTAAATATGATTATCCCATTAGAAAACCGAAACAACAAATAGGAATTAATTAAAATGAATGTTTAAAAGAAAATGCAAATTAGCTAGGTCTTTTGCTAGTGAATTCAATTCCACAACCCATATATAAGAAAATTGTATTTTCTTTTTAAATAAATAGAAAAGAGTGTTTTTAATAATATGAATATCAACACACACAAAAGAAAAACGAATTTATAGGAGTATAGTATACTCTGTTATATAGCGTGCTTTTATTATATAATGTATTTTGTTATATAATATACTTTTGTTGTATAGTATATTTTTGGTGTATAGTATACTTTTGTTATATAATATATTTCGATAAAACTTGAAGAAAAGAACGTAATGAAAAGAGTAAGAAGTCAAGTACCTGATTGTTAGCATGATTTTTTGTTTATTATTTATATCGATAGCCGTATACATATATCAAGGTTTCTTCTTTATTTGTTCTCCTATGTTTACATCATTAATCCCGCGAGTAACACGGGTATACAAACTCCCTTGTCTATTTAATATTACGCACGTGTCCCCTGCAGGCAAATGCCTGACTATATGGCGAACGTTCATCTTCATTTCCACTCGGTACGAAAACGATGTAAACTTGCAACGGATAATTTAATCAGTTGCACCGGTTGACACGCAGGTGTTTTCTGAAATGGATATATTTATATACCTAAAATAAAAACAGACTCTTTCTCTGTATATCGATTCCTCGCTTTTCACGTGCTGCTTGAACCAATGCAGTTTTAAATATAAATTCGAAAAGCATCTTAAATTGTTTATTACGACGAAACAAAATCCATTGAAAATGTAATTTTTCCTATCGGATAATTTATATAAACACTGGAAAATAATATTCGGACCTACCAAGGATAAAACATTTAATTTGTTTTTTATAAATGCATGCAAAAAAATAAGTTTTATTAATTTTTTCTACTTTTTCACTACCTTGTATACCTGGAGAATGTTTAGCGGTTCGTACCAAATCTAATTTTTTTTTCTAATAGAACACGTAATTTCGAGAAGTGATGGTTTGGATCATGCAATTTTTAAGATAGAAATGTCATCCCGATTCAATGTCATTCATCACTTGGTTGCAATATGTCATATTGGGATTTACTGTGACTTTTCTTATAGACTTTATATACATTTAAATTGCTTTATGTTGACATGTTTCTAATGGCAGTCTCCTTAAATACTGACATTATTTTCGGTAATTAAACAGCCTTTTTATATAATATATAAAATAATATATAATTTTTATATAATATATAGCTTAAATATAACCTATGTCTCTCTCGTCCTTCAAATGACTACAATACGTTAGTACAGCAGTTACAACGTCTAACAACAGACCTCTCTGTGATTTCTGTCGACCAGATTGGAAACAATTTTTTTAAAAATGGAAGCGACGTAGATTCCGAAGCAATTCATCCTGCCGATAGTGACATACAAAAATTGAATAGTTGTTAAGTCTCTTGTGTTCTGTCCATACAACAAATGTATTTCTAAGGTCTCTTCCCTTACCTCCTACGGAATATGTGTGGATCTGATCAATATTTTCTATTAATTTTTGTGCAGTGCTCATACCATGTTAAAAATAACTACACTAAAAAGGTGTAAATATTCAAAGTGAGTTTGCGTGATTTTCGTTTAGGAAATAATTATTAAATCCGTTGCTATGAAAAAGACTACGCCCGATAGATGATATCTACACACGACTATTATTAGGAGGGAGACAATATAACAGTAAGTGGATTGTTTTTAGATTTCATATCTATTAAAGGAAGTCGAATATTTCATTTTATTTTTTTTTAACTGCAAAACACAATTTTTATATAAGAATATTTTTCAGTCTGTTCTTTTTATAATAAGAAAACTTTTTATTGAGTATTTCCAAATATTTTAAAGTTAGAAGCATTTTCGCGACCGTTTTTTTTTAACTAAAACAATTGATGAATTCAATATTTTTGAACCAGGCGCAATTTATTTCTTTGGAATATATTTAAAATTTAAAGTCTTTTGTTTGTTTGTTTGTTTGTTTGTTTGTTTTATAACATTTTATCTATAAATAATTTACATTACTGAAATGCGACATGAAATAGGACATTTTCTATTCTCTCGAGCACATTCACTTTATTCTTTAAAATTTTTATTCTCTTGAACACTTTATTCACACATGCACAAATTCATCTTAAAAATGTATTAACTAATTAGTTTTAATTAACGTTTTGATATGAACTAAAAATAAAGAGTACATTAAATTTTACTTTATATATTTTCTTGTGTTCATCTTATAAATAAATATGATTTGGTATTTCTACCGTGTACTAAGAGTGCTGAAGTAATAATGTTATTTAAAACGCCATTCTTAATAGGGAGCGGCTTTCTAACTATTCTGCACTTTCACCTAACAATTTGACGACAAATAAAAAAGATACCATAAAATTTAACTTGAAAATGTTATCTAAAATATAGCATGGTGCGTACACTGCACAAGTAACATTATTATTATTATTAGTAGTAGTAGTAATAATAATAATAATAATAATAATAATAATTAAGGAACTTCACAAGGAACGTGGACCCTGTGTAAATGGGTTTTAATTTAATGATTGCTCTCTAAAAAGCGCATACGCAAAATGTTTTCATTGGTTTATTTAATCGCGAAAACTTTTTTGAAGGTACTATTTGAAGCAAAAAAAGCCAAAGCATTATTAGAATATGTATGAAAAAATAAATGTAACAAAAAAGATATTTAGTGTGTGAAATATAATAATAAAAATAAATTAAAACGAAATGAAAATAAAATAAAAACAAGTACAAAATAAAAGTATGAATCAAATTGAATTAAAGTAATAAGTCAATTCGAAAAATAAAATAAATACACGCTCAATTACAAAAAAATTAAAACCCGTTTATACAGTGGGAGAGTACTAATCAAATCTCCAATGAAAGTGTGCAATTCAAATCTGGTACCTTGTCACCCAGCCCCCAGGAAACACCAATGACGAGAACTCTATGGCAAACGTCTGTAGCGATAACGTGCAATCATCTGCACGAGTGGTCAAATGGTGGAGAACATTGGTAGACTTGTTGTCACGCGGTCTCCAGCTAATACCAGAGGTTACTGCCAGTGAGCAGTCACTGATGATGGCTTGTGAGACAACTAGTGAGTGAAATAATAATAATAATAATAATAATCATAACAATAATAATAATAATAATCATAATAATAATAATATTGCCCCTCCCAAATTCACCACTTCTTGATTTAATATCGCAGATGTTTACTATATTTTCTTAGTTTTTAGTCAATGTTCACATTATAGTATGATTGTCTTTTAGTAGTTATCTGAACTTCATTTCCGTATTCATGTATTCTGCACTGATATGAAAATGAAGACTATAGCGGAGTATAGGATTCCGAACCATGTAACTGATGAAAATACGCTTCACATTTTGATGAAAAACATGGGGGAAAATGGACATAGAAGAACAGAAACCCGAAACTTTAAATGCAGTTTCTGTATTAAAAGTAATAGTTGTCTAAATATTTCAACATATAATCTTGTGGGGAAAAATCCAGCTTCCCAATAAGGGGCACTCTGGATAGGAACAAAAATAAAAATTGGATAGTCATGAAGGATTGCTCTTCCACCTGTTAAGGACGGAAAAGGTGAAGTGTAGCATCAGAACAGATACTACACTGTGATCTTTTCTCGAAGGCCAAGAATTGTTTGTGTTTTATGTTTCTTTAATTGTTTGTTCCCTAAATTAATAATTCAGTTTTATCAGTATTAGACTGTACATTGCTTTAAAATTACGTAATTTTACATAGATAATATTTATATTTTATATTGAATAAAGTTCAGTTTCATTATTGATTATTAATCAAATTGGGTTCCTTTCTTTTCTTTTTTAACATGTTTTAATTGCTCTTTTTTGAAAATGCCGTCATATAGTATCGACAGTAACAGTTCGACAAATTTTACCTACATTGCCTTCAGGCGTTTTTCAGTAAACAGGCCTTCTATTTCTCGATGGCCGTGGTTCTAACCTTATTCGCTTGTGAATGAAGTTCATACATACCGTCGCGAAAACTACTAAGATTAGACACCATTATTTCTTTCACAATAAAAAAGATAGTATATGAAATATACCTTTCCAAAAAGTGTTATGAAAAGTAACGCCATAACTATTCAATACGACGAAGTGCCGACTATCTCACTGTAATTTACACACACATATATAAATCAATGTATCTATTTATATTCATTTAACCTTCTACCTGTTTCCATCCATAAAATTTCTATAAGTTTTTTTTTTGGGGGGGGGAGTCTGTGGAGTTGTTTTGCCATTTTTGTTGTTTTATTAAACACACAGAAGACGTACTATTAGGGATATTCAATTGTTTTTAGGAAAATAATACTAAGATCTTATGAAAGTGAATCAATTACAACTTTTGGTTCTCGAATGATGACTAATTGGATATATATATATATATATATATATATATATATATATATATATATATATGTATATATATGAGCAAACAGTTAATAAAATATGTTAAAAAACACTTTGAAATGAGTTAAAAATATATTTAATCTGAAAAGGAAACACTAGATAAATGGATAGTCCTTAATCCGCGGAGTTTCGAAGAAATACTTTCCTTCTCATCAGAAAGTAGGAATTAGCAAAATGCGGGATCGGATTTTGCGTGCAGAAGTATTTGATGAAACAACAAGTAAATCAAAGATCTTACTTGAAAACAAAAAAAAGGGAAGCAGAGGGAATATAGTGAAGAAAAAGGTGATTACACATGAATGGATAGTCTGGTGGAAAATAAAAAATCCAGTGACAGTAAAATCCAAATGTAAAACTTCAAGAAAGTTAAAAGAATTTCCATTTGTACAGGTAAAATCCAAGGAAATCCCGTAATTGGAAGAAGATGGTCCATAATAATCCAATGCAGAAATCCATGGAATAATTCGCAAAAATGTGTACAAGGAAAAAAGAAAAGATTCCAATAATATTAATAAAAGAGAAATAAGATATGCTTTTTACTCTACTTCCGAGACATAAATATAAATAAAAAAACATCAGGGAAGAGAAAAGGGGAAAAACATGATGATAAAGTTAAATATAAAATATAAAATAAGGGGAAACAAAAGTCAAAATGACCCAGACAGGAAATGTTAAAGGCGCGAAAAAATATAGGGCAAAATATTATAGGTCAACTGAAATGTACAGGTCATCACTTAAAAAAATGTCAGCAAGAGTTGTTAGACGAAACTAAATGGAAAATAAATAAATAAATAGAAAATACATAATAAATAAAGAATAAATAAATGAATAAATAATAAAAAATAAAATATAAAATATAAAATGAAATAAAAATAAAATAAAAATAAAAAACTAAATAAAAATTATTTAAGGGGAGAGGATGGCCCGTATCTGCAAATTCAAGAAAAACAAATTCAGGAAAAGGCAAGAAAAAAAGTGAGTAAATGCATATAGTAGAATATAAGTAAATATACATACAAGATATGAAAGTGTGGGTAGATTGATATATTAGATGGATAGGAAAGTTTAAAGAATAAAGCAGAAAATGCAGATAAATAACCGGCCATGCAAAGAAGAGATAAAGAATTAAAATAAAGGATAATGTAATTATAAAGTACTAGCATGGGCGCCCGGCGTTGCCCGGGTGTTTGGATGTGTATGCTGAGCAAAAAAAAAGTGGTAGTAGGAAGGCAGGCTCGAACCCGTACCGCAAAGGAGGAAAAGAACGGAGTAAAACCTAACGTTTATGCTGTTACGACCACCGCCAAACCGGAAGCGACATTTTAAAAAATTAAGGCTAGATAATATAAAGGAGATATAACTTTCAAAAATATCGGCGAAAAAAGTGACCCCCCCTGTAGAAAAGTGCCTAATTGAAGGGGAAGATATTAATGCTTTTAGACAATTTTTCGATATTTGTCGTATGAAATATCGAACTTTAAAACGATACTGATCTTGAAAAAATCCGTCGCCTCTATTGAAAGTTTAAGGCAGACATGCAAACAGACATACATACATACATTTATATATTGGTAACTAAAAATGTTCGACCCAAACTGATAAAAAAGCTTGCCCTATCTCTGAATACACTTTATGTAAAATTTCAAATGTTTAGACCAGAAATTGTGTGAGTAATTTGGTATAGACCGCAGACGTCAATTTTTTTTTAAATTTGACCCCTATTATGACCCCTTAAAATTTATAGTTTCGGGCTCAAATCACTTTATTAAGTTAGATCCAGGTTCAAGGAACTTATATCTAAAATTTCAAGTGTCTAGACCCAAAATTGTCGGAGGAGTTTGGTAGAGTTCTTAAAGGTCAAATCGTTGAAATTTGACCCCTTAACAGCCAAATTTCTGACTGACACCCGTCACATCGATTTTCCCAAATCTCAGTACCCGGTATTTCAAATTTCGAGTCTACAGACTAAAAATTGACAGACTTATTGCGTAGGGAAATATACACAGACAGACACACAGACAGACAGACACGTTCACTTTTATAGATATATAGATTAAGAAGTATGTAGAAAAACAATAAAGTTAAATAAAAAAAATTTATATCTATATAAATGGTAAAAGTAATAACTATGTAATTTAAAAATTGCCCTAATTAAATTTGGACTTATGTTTACAAAAAGAGATCAGTTCATTTTTAGAATTTATTATATTGTTACTTTGAGGGGAAGTAATTATAGTTATAGCTTCGGTTGTGCAGAGGCGACATGACTTAGAGCTTGGAGTATAAGACTTAACTTTTTTATGATAGTCCATTTGATTGAGAAGGGGGGTATTGTTAGAGTTAAGTTTTTTAATTAAAGTGGTTAGAGAAGTTCCTTGGTTATTATTAGAATTATGGTTGTTAAAAGAAGAAATGTGGTTTGATATTCTTTTCTTAATTAATGTTGAAGTAGCGCCGATATATGTATGTACTTTGTTAAAAGCTCAAGGTCTGGTATTAATATTGATTTGCTGATTTGTATTAGTTAAATAGTTTGAATTTTGTTCATAGTGTTCAACAAATGGTGGGACAATGTCTGTATATAAATTACATTTATGTTTTAACTTATTATTATTATATAAATATTTTAAAATCATTTGTCTTTTTCTTTAGTGAAGAAATAATAATTTCTGCGCAGTAGACATTAAATACGAACGCATATTTTTTTAATTATTCATTTATCGTTTGGATAATGAATGATACTTTTTTTTACACAGGAATCACCACATTATCAAGGCCAAGAGGCCACTCAAGGATAAGGGTTAAAAAGTGTACAGTAGAAATTGGTCAATATAGTAACCATTAGTAATGAAAATTCGGTTAATTTGATAACTTATATGGAACGGCTCATCAAGAACTTATTTACGTTAGACGTGAACACAACCATATTGTAGTCAGCCGGAAAGCAGTAAAATGGAAGACAATTCAACAGGTGTGCAGTTCTAAGAAAGAAGCTTTGTTCATGGAATCTGCGTTTAGGTTTAGGCACAGATAAAGAGTGGGGGGAATTATTGATAGTGTTTTCAGCTAGACGAGTGTTTCTTGTTAAAGTTTGGCGGGGGGGGGACTAAATATTTAGTGACTCTGACTAAAATAGAAAATAATCGCAATATTTTCCGATATTATTAATGAACATAAGATATATTTTGATTTTTTTTTCTCCAAATATAACTTCTGTTTAAGAGATACAATATCACAATCCCTTTTTTATTAAATATTTATTATTAAGGTTTTCTCCAAATATAACTTCAAATAATAGATTGTTGCCACAAATCCCTTTCTGATGCTTAGATCTTTCCAGGAAAAATGTATACTATGAATTAAGAGCCTTTATTGTTCTTATTCTTTTTTTTTCTGTTTTTTTTTCAAGAAAAATTAAATTATCTTCTCGAAATTGTTTAAAGCCCACAGAATGGCTTAAGCATTAAGAGATCGATCATATGAACTTCTCTATAGTTTGAAAGTATGTTAAAATAACGTGTATTTATATTTCCTCTCGACATTCTTATATCAGAAAGGAGAATAATGAAATACTTTATTGAATGTATTTTTCATATATTTTTGTCCGTTTTGATTAACAATATATAAATCGTTCTCCGTTTTGATATTAATAAATATATATTGTTAATCGTTATGATTTTCAAAAATATATTTTTCATTTTTAATATAAAAATATATATTTTGTTGTCCCTTTTCATATTAAACAATATATATATTGTTCTCCGATATGATTTATAAAAAGTTGTATTGTATTGTAAATGTTGTTGTATTGATGTTTAAGTACATTACGTTGTTCTTTTTGACTTTACAAAATGTTGTATTGATTTTTAATATATATCTATATATATATATATCTATCTATATATATATATATATATATATATATATATATATATATATATATTACAAGCAGGTCACCACTTATCAAGGCCCGGAAGCCACTCAGGGCTAAGGATTATTGCATGTACAGTACGTTGTACGTTAGTGTTGAGATTTCATAAAGTGTCTACTTAAGGGGGCGATTCATCAGGAATTTGTTTACGTTGGACTTGAAGGCATCCAAGTTGTAGTCAGGTGGGAAACAGGCAGACGGAACAGAGTTCCACTGGCGTGCTGTTCTAAGAAAGAAGCTTTGTTCATGGAATTTATGTTTTGATTTAGGCACAGATAGAGAGTGGAGAAAAGTTTTGAAAGTGGCTTCAGCTAGACGGGTTTTTCTCGTAAAAGGCTGGCGAGGGGGACCAGAGATTGGAGCTCAGACGAGCACTTGCCATGGAAATAACGGTAAAACAAAGACAGGTTCGCAACGTCTCTTCTGTGAGAGAGAGGTTGCTGGGAAGAGAAAAGGGCATCCCCCACTAAACCACGAAGTCTATTTTGTACTCTGTCAAGGTAGGATAGGCTGTTTTTAGCAGCTCCTGCCCAGATATGGCAGCAGTATTCCATCCTTATATATATATATATATATATATATATATATATATATATATATATATATATATATATATATTGTTGTTCGTTTTGATTTTTAAAAATGTTGTATTGTATTGTCAATTTTGTTGTATTGTATTGTATTTTTTAAGATATTGTTTGTATATTTAGTTTTTTTTAATGGGTATCATTTAATTTTATATTGATTGTTTGATACTTGTTTATTGCCTAAATGCATACCTCATGTTTTACAGCATTGCCTTCTGCTTAAAACATATGTAATTTTACATGCACAATTATTTATATATATATATTTAAGTTCAGTTTTACTATAAATCGAATCATGTCTATTTTTTTTCTTTTTGAGTATAATTTATAAATAATTATATAATGGAAGTATTTTTGTCTTTTAAATCCATGATCAACGAAATGTTTAATTACTATTAACACATGAACACAAAACTTTTTCCGTTTTTAATTCTTTTCATATTGAAAATGATATTTAGTACACATGAAAATGTTCGTCATATTTCTCTTTTTTTTTAATGCAATTTTTAAGTTGTCTAATACTTTTTGTAAAATGTTTCAATTTATTACTAACAATCTGACTATTCGACTGAACTTGCTTACTAGGACCTCAGCGATGACGTCATTTTTCATCTCACGGGCCTTTATGACATATATTACAAAATTAGTGCTAATATTGACATCTGATGGTTTTTACTACGAAAACTGAAAAGAAAGCAAGAAAAACCTACGTACAAATATGTCATGCGTATGGTAATAATACTATTACAGAACGGCTGTGCCAGAAATATTCTAGTCGACCCCCTACTACCCAAGAATTATTAAAAAGGCGGATGCTTTTCACTCTGATTGGCCAAGGATGATCGACAATGATGACGTAAAAGTTTTAGTAGAACAAGACTTTTGTTTGACAGACAAATCGAACACATTTCCACGGTTTCCAAATCCAACGTAGGAAATGGATTGCATTACTTACCATCATAAAATAGTATAAACCTCTTTGGCCATAGAGATTTAAAAACCAGAGCCTAATTGTTCAATATAGAATGCATAATATAGAAATATAATGTATGTAATGTAAGTAAACGTTTCTAAATTTCTAAATTACACATGAACTTAAAATACATAACGTTTATTGTAACCTGACGTTTGAACCACTATGTATACCCTAACGAGCTTTATAAGCTCAAGACTTGGCCACTCAATGCCAGCGACAAAAGCAATCTTAAAAAGTTCGATGAATGATAGTCCGATTAATTTTAAGTCTATTCGATATATTCCCAACATCACAATCCAATCGAGATGCCCTGTTCTTAGACTTTAAAAGACTATGCTGACAAGGCGATTCCGAGTATGCGGCCATTTTCTTCGTCATTATCTAACCAACCAAAGTCGCAAAGCGATAGCGCCAGTGCCATTACCGAGATGGTAGAAAAGAAGATGTTGTAAAGTAAAGACCTTCATAAAAATGTATATATATATATATATATATATATATATATATATATGTATATGTATATGTGTGTGTGTGTGTGTGTGTGTATAAAGAATTGTAAGTGTAAGCCATGTTTAGTTTCAGAACAGTTTCTGATGGTTCGTTGTTCTACACAAGTCCTGAGAGGTGACTGGTTTGCAGTAGACAGAACAGCTGCAATCCACAGAGCAAAAGATTCTTCCTGTGTCGAGACGAAAAAAAAAACATATGCAAATTTGCTACAGAGAAGGTTTAATATTTAGGGAGCGATTCTGGTTTCTGATTGGTTGGTAGTAGAATGTGAATTAATTCGATTCGTCAGTTCGTTTATAAATAGAATCGTCCGACTGGGTGGGATCATACTCCATCATTAATCTTGGATGTTGGGATGTGTCTCCTAGCGGCTTCGGCTGCATGGAGACAGGGTAGTACAGGTCAAGGATTCGTCACTTGACACTCAGACCAACAGGTGAGGGGCCGGGAACCGGCCCAGCACCTGTTGGACTGAGGTACACCGCCTGGGTAATACCTAGGAGGTCCACCCTCCCAGGCCTTGCCACCGGGCTTTCCGGTGGGGCAAGTTTATTGCTTGCTGCCTGAGGCGCCCCGACCGGGGAATGCCGACGGGGTTACTCAGGCAATTTTTAAAATTGCAGGAGTGCCCCTCCTTTAGGGGAGCCTGCGGGTATCCCACTTTCCAGGCCTTGTGCCAAATAATGCTGATGTGGGCAGCATTTAAATAAATAAATACTCCATCATTCATCTTGGATGATGGGATGTGTCTCCTAGCGGCTTCGGCTGCAGGGAGACAGGATAGTACAAGTCAAGGATTCGTCACTTGACACTCAGCCCAACAGGTGAGGGGCCGGGAACTGGCCCAGCACCTGTTGGACTGAGGTACACCGCCTGGGTAATACCTAGGAGGTCCACCCTCCCAGGCCTTGCCACCGGGCTGTCCGGTGGGGCAAGTTTATTGCTTGCTACCTGAGGCGCCTCCACCGGAGAATGCCGACGGGGTTACTCAGGCATTTTTTTTTAAATTGCAGGGGTTCCCCTCCTTTAGGGGAGCCTAAAGGCTAGACAATCGAAAAGAGGCGAAAACTGTCTAAAATATCGGCGAATAAAGCGACTCCTCCCTGTAGACCCCCCCCCCCAACTAATTTGGACAGGTTACATGGTTCATGTAACTGATACACTCTGCCATTCCTTGATATATAACTCTCTCTCTCTCTCACTCTCTCTATCTCTCTGTCTCTCTCTTTATATATACGTGACATTGTCTGCCTGGGTGTGCCTGTGTGTGTACATTCTTTACCAAACTACTCTGTAACTTTTCAGTCCACAGTTTAACATAGGGAGCATTGAGATTTGGAAAAATCTTTTCCAATCGGTTTCCGGACAAAAAATTGGGTGTCAAGGGATCAAAGTTTAATGATTTGACAATTCAAGACTCTACCAAACTCTTCCATCAATTTTGGGTCTAAACACTTGAAATTTTAAATTTAGGTTACTTGGAGAAGGATCAAACTTTTTAATTTGATCTGAGCCCAAAACAATAAGTGTTAAGGGGTCAAAATTGAAGTCATAGTTTAAAAAAATAATGTTCCTGTGTTGTCTTTACAAAATTACTCAGCCAATTTTTGGTCTAAAATTTTATATAAAGTGTATTCAGACAAGCAAGGCAAGCATTTTATTCTTTTTTTTTTGTTGAAAATTTGGCTGCCAAGGGATCAAAGTTCAAATTATGTTACCATTGTGGTCTTTATATTAAGGGTATTCAAACCGGCAGCAAGTTTTTCGATCAGTTTTGGGAGGAAAAATTAAAAGATTTTATCTTTGCAGACTCTACCAAACTCTCTCGTAAAATTTGGGCCTAAACACTTGAAATTTGATATGTAGGTTACTTGGATATTACTCAAACTTTTAAATATATATATATACATATGTATATTAAGTTATGAACAGTACATAGGGCTCGAGCAAAGCCGGACTGATCTGTCAGTATATATATATATATATATATACATACATATATATATATATATATATATATGTATATATATATATATATGTATATATATATATATATATATATATATATATAGATGTTATTTGTTTTTGTTTTTGCGATACGTTTTGAATGAATTTAATTATTTACGAAAGTGCATTTTTACCTAAATGCGAGTTGGGAATAATTTTCCCTTTAACCAATTTGATACCCCCACATGAGGAGCGGTATATATACATATACATACATACATACATACATACATACATACATACATACATATATATATATTATTATTATTTTAAATGTAATTATCCACTGACACGTGTTTCGTCGTCTACGACTCATCTAGCGAGACGCGAAATCCTGATTTCGAGTCTCGCTAGACTCGGCCGCTCTGATGAGTCGACGACGAAACACGTTTCAGTGGATAATTATATTTTAAAAATTATATATATATATATATATATATATATATATATATAATTAGTTTTTTTTGGAAAAAGAATTCCAGCAGAGTGCTCAATTCAAAGGAAAATCCAAATTTTAAGAGCGTACTTATATTTTGTGTACAGAAAGTTGTTAGTTAGGACAGATCATTGGTACCGTCGGTTTCAAGCCCGATAATAAGGCCCGTTTAAGGTATCCTTATCAAGCTCTCTTCAGCCAATATTCAAGAGCTTGATAAGGATACCTTAAACGGGCCTTATTATCGGGCTTGAAACCGACGGTACCAATGATAAGTCTCAACTAACAACTTTCTGTACACAAAATATAAATAAATATATATAAATATATATATATATATATATATATATATATAGTTGGAGAGATAAAATGATTGATAGATAATGGACTGTCAAATACTAGTGTCAAACTTAATATATATAATGTATCTATTTATACCCAATTAAAGTTGAATTTATTGTCGCACTGACATTGATATTAAAGGCCTACATTTTGTACTTTAATTATTAATAAAATATTCAAACAGATTTCCTTATGTACGGTGATATGCGAAGACTTTCTATAAGGTAAACTAATTTGCATAATATTTTGCAATATGTACTTTTATTAATTAATTATTCATTTTAATGTGGTTTATTAGATGATTTGTTCAGTAACTATTACGCTAAATGTACCTTTTATTAATATGTAAGTAAAAATTTAAAATTTGCAACGAAATGTACATAACCTAAAAATAAATCCAAGATCATTTTTAGATTTCATTAAAATTAGAATAATGTTATAGCTTAATTTGGAAAGTTTGTATAACACCTCTTTGTGAATTGATCAAGTTAAAATTAAATCTTGTATTTTAATTTTTAACTGGTGAAAAAATTATTTAATAAGTTTCATACTTTGCAAGAAATTATTTGCCCATTTTTAAAAGATTATGTTTTATTTAATTTTATTTAATTTTTCAATTTAACATTTATACGCTTTTGTATATTATGGTATATATATATATATATATATATATATATATATATATATATATATATATATATATATATATATATATATATATATATTGTTTCATTATTCTACTTGGATGGAAAAGAAAAGTAAAGTTGTTTGCAAGAAAAATTGATTAAACCTTGGCTTAAAACATTAAAATAGAATTGCATATGAATCGTGAGTTCGGATGTATCTAACTGATGAGCCCAACTTGCTGGCGTTCATGGCTCTTATGAGCTGCGACGCTGTCTGGTTGTGGAAATAATTGTATATTCTCTCTCACATTCTAAAAATTATATTGCTTATTGCTCGTGATGACATCCTTAGCGAGTTAGACATCGAGTTGTGTTATAGCTGGTCGCGATGATCACATCCCTTGTTCGAGACGAAAGTACGTTTATTCCACTGTCGGATTTCGTTGCGGTTTGCTTGATGCATGTTAGTTAATATGACTTTTTTGTGTGCGACGCGTTTGCTCAGTTGGTAGAATGCTTACCTCGCATGAAAGATACTCTGGTTTCGAATGCTGAGTTAGGATGTGTCTAACTGATGAGCCCAAATGAGGGTGAAACTCGAGTCATGGACTTCCGGTTCGCTGGGTTTTATGGCTATTTTGAGCTGCGACGTTGGCTGGCTGTGGAAATAATGATATATTCTCCCTCACATTGTAAAATGTACATGCATTTTTATACTTACAGGCGAATTGCTGTATTTTTTAATGGCTGACACATGTTTTGTTGTATGGATGGAAGATATGATCCATTGTAGGAAACAACAATATATATATATATATATATATATATATATATATATATTGCACCAAATAAACAAATCAACAATAAAAAAACAATGTAACGATGTAAACAAAGAGAACCAAAAGTAATGAAGACAGAAACTTAAAAATCTTATTTAAAAAAACTGTAAAAATTTATATCTATAGAAAATTTATTTCAAAAATATATTCGATGGAATGGAATATTTCTTTCGACGGCCATCTTGAATTCATTGTTATAGCAAACAAGAAGCGTAGATTTGGGATTTTTACTTTAGAATCAGGGAAAATCGCAAGAAATTTGAAGAGGCTAGTCATAAAATATATATTTGAATAACATCGTTTTTATGATTTTTTTATTTAAAAAAAGAAGAAAATTATATGAAATTGTGTCCATGCGCAGTTAAAAAATTATTAAATAGCCAAATACGAAACTTTGGATAGTAAGTTGACAAAACTAGATGAATATTCGCATTTAATATCTCAAACATCTATGACATAGAATTAAAATCGAGTTTGTATTGCTGATGATAACAGAAGGCCCTACAGTACTTGATAACTGTTCAGTTTATTTTTATTCACGGGCATACGGGTAAACCCTGTTCCATCGCCACAATGTTGCATCTCTGTGCCTTTTTTACAAATATTTTAATGGAATGTACTCTGATGAACTTGTTGCCTTTGTGACCCCTCAACGTACATATCCCCTACAAACCCGCTTAGCAACAAAATCTTACCCCTTCGCTGTTGAGGTCCCTAAATGCCGGAAATATTTCTACTCTAATATTTTTTTCTTTCGAACAGCTAGACTTAGGAATTCCTTTCCTGCTATCCGCTTCCCTGACTCTACTGATATGCAGAAGTTTAAATATAACGTAAACAAACATCTTGTTAATAGTTCCCAGACATGGTCTATTACGTTCAAGTGGCTATATACCTTGTTAGGGGGTGAACGTGAATAAAAAAAAAGTAACATATTACGAAAAGTGTGGTTTAACAAATATATTCGATAAAAGATGGTTATGATTAAATCGCCACGTTCGAGAAATTAAGAGTTATTTCCCCTGCGCCATTCATCATTTTATATGAGCATCCTCGATGATGTAATTTAAAACAGAAATGAAAAGATAATTTTTCATTACAGCTTTCTCATTTCCAATTTGATGCGACATTCATATTCACAAAACATGTAGATTTTCTAGGAAACGTGTTAAATATTCTCCTCTGGACTTCCGTAATCTCATCGCAAGTGCAGCGACTATTGCAATAAGATAGCATCTTACGTTTCTAAAAAAAATTTAGACGAAAATCAGTTATTTGTATTATTTGGGTTCTTCGAACTACTATTCGCATCTTGAGTGTTATTTTCATAGCGTTGTGACAGATGTAACCTCAAACTTTTCCCAACGTTATCTTGTCGAATTGGGAGATGTTTCTCTTGAATTCCGAGTTTGACAAGATGTACCTGAAGAAGGCCGGAGGTTACATCTGCCGAAACATTTTGAAAATGACAAATAAGATAACATGCGGAAGCAGAGAGATCGACGGAGGCACCCGAAAAAAATGCATTCATTCGAATCAAGCATATATAATAACACTAGTTAAACCATGGATGTTGGCAACCTTTACTTGATCTTTCGTGTATATGTTTGATAAAATAAACGTAAGAAAACCAAATATTAGTATCAGAATCGAGTCGGTCAAAGGTCGTATAAAGCTGACTCATACGAATTCACGTCTTTCACATACATGTTTGAAACGACATCTGTTGGTTGGACTTGCAGTAACCGTTCGATTTACAAACTGACGTTCTGTAAATTAATTTAATATTATTTTAGAAAAACACGAACTTCAGAAATGTAATATTTTTCATTTGTGAATAAGAAAAAAGAACTCGCATGTTTTAGCCATAAGTAACGAATTGATAGCCAGAAAATAAAAATGGAAGGATTTCTTGAAATGAATAACTCAGTATTGTGAGAGGTCTGTGGGGTCCGTTAGGGCGAGGCGGTACAATCCTTCTTAAGTAAGATTAGATCTGACAATTGCATATGGCCGATGAGTAATTGCCTCTTTTTTTGTCAATAAAAAAGGCGGTTTTGGATCCATTCATGCCCCTCATCGACATCATTGAAAAAGAAATTGCAAGAAAGGAAACAAAAGATAGAAGAAAAAAAACGAACATCAAATTTCTTTAAGGCGTTGATTTAAAATCAACGCCTTAAAGAAATTTGATGTTCGTTATATGCAGTTTACGCTGTAAATACAATTTTAAACTTTGAAGTGACTAATCAATAGACGGAGCGGTCCCTGCACGAACACTTTTGGACACATCTCAAACAAACAACCGGCAATTAAACTTAGTCGTTTAACCATAAAAATATATTTTCAAAGTTAAACTTTAGAAATTAAATTAAAGCGTGACAAACCGACAAACGTCAAATCGACACTGCTTCTCATAAACATATGGAGTACTGTTGCCATATTTGGGCTTGTGATTATTTGTTTGAATATTTTGACAAAATGAAAAACTGCCTCAAAAGATTAATAAGTGACAGACTATTGTCCTGAAACATGTGCAAAAAGTCTTATTGTATATTCACGTCATAGATAATCTTTCAAAATCAAGCTTGCAATTTACAATATTATTTAAGGTAGTGGATAACTCATTCATTATAAGTTAACTACGATGATAAAATATGGACTAACTTTGTCGGTCTTTGGTTTGTAGTTTTTATTTTTATTATAGCTGGACATATAAACATACAGATGTTGAATATTCGAGGGGGGTCATATCGGAGACAACTTATCAGGATGACATATCTATCGAGACAGTGTATATAACAGAAAGATGATACTATGAATATACCACGACGATGATTGTAATGTTAATTCTTGGGGACGTATATCAGTGTGTATATCTAAGCGGGTGTATATATCGTGTGTGTATATCAGAAAACTGTATATTGGAATACCATAACGGGGAATACATTTACACTGGGGGCGTGACATTTGTAACGGACGCTCAGATATATGACATGTACAGTTCTTTTACATTAGAGGAGGGGATAGATTACTGATGATTGCGTAAGAGGCAGAAAGTTAACACTTGAAGGGTGTTGCACAAAGTTCATTTACAGATAATAGATAAAACACACTTACCTTTCGGTTGTAAATATGACGACGGAGGCTAGTTTACAAGTATATGAAGATTCTTTATTCTTCAGCTCTTTTTACGTAACACAGGAACTGCCTTTTATATCATAGACAAGACCAGTTAGGGATTGACAATATATATATATATATATATATATATATATATATATATATATATATATATATATATATATATATATATATATATATAATGGGTTAAGAAATTCCAACGAAAGAAAGATGTATATTTAAATATATGTATATATATATATATATATATATATATATATATATATGTGTGTTTATATATACATATGTTTATATATATATATGTTTATATATATATGTTTGTATATATATATATTTATATATATATATGTTTATGTATATGTTTGTATATATGTTTATATATGTATTTATATATATATATGTTTATATATATATAAACATATATAAAACATATATATGTTTATATATGTTTATGTATATATGTTTATATATGTGTGTGTTTATATATATGTTTTATATATGTTTATATATATATATATATATATATATATGATATATATATGTGTTTATATATATATGTTTATATATATATCTTTATATATATATATATATATATATATATATATATATATATACACACACGCAATTCTGTAAAAATCACTTTGTGTAATGGTTAATCTCTTCTTCATATATCCCGAAACGGCTGAGCTTATCTTTTGCAAACTTCAGATAAAGCTAATTTATATGTCTGGTAGTGCTCTTAGATATGTTTTTGTACAGAAATTTACCCGATAAATATCGAAAATCGAAAGAAATCTCATATTAGAAAAAGTATTTACTCTGTTCTAGATAAAAAGAATAATTTTTACAGGGTAATATTTTACTTTACACTGGCAATGGAGATAATGAAATTGAAGTAAATTATTTCTGCTAAAAAAGAGATTAATTATAATCTATAGATGTGGCTTAGTGGTAAAGAATTGGACCACAGATAGAATGATTTTATTTTCAAGCCCGGATGTACGTTATCACTTAATTTTATTTTTTTTTTCTCATAAATGAGTGCAATTTACGATTAAAAAAAAATAGGGTCCCTTTAAACATCGCCGCAAATCCGTTCTTAGTTTGCATATTTAAAAAACGTTAATCAACAGTGGCATTTCCAGGGCATTCATCGTCAAACCTAAATATCAGCTGACATGATATTGTAAAACACAGACGGAATTTGATGAACGACATTATCATTATTTTATTTATTTATTTTATTTTATTTATCTATTTTAATTTTATTTATTTTTCATTTTTCATTTTTCGAATTAGTAAACCGGACAATTTATTCTACGTAATATAAAATAATTAGCTGAGAATTTATTCTATAATAATACATAAGCAATCTACATGAATTAAAACATCATGTTTAAGCGTATTGTACGACCGGGTAACGCCTGCCTGCCACCTAGTATATATATATATATATATATATATATATATATATATATATATATATATATATATATATATATATATATACGTAAATTGAATAAAATCACAACCTACATGAATAGAAATTCACTTATTTTTGCGTTAAGCTCTTACAGCTGTTTCGTGAGAGGTAATTGTCCATCCTTTCACGAAACAGCTGTAAGAGCTTAATGCCAAAATAAGTGAATTTCTATTCATGTAGGTTGTGATTTCATTCAATTTACGTATATATGCTCTGAAAACTCTTTTGAACATTCATTGAGCTGAGATTATAATAGAGTTGGTATTATAGACAATTATATTCTAAACTGTCAACAGAAACGAATTGTCGATAAAATAAAATAATATATATATATATATATATATATATATATATATATATTCAAGGAAATTAAAGCAAGAATCATTAAGCAAAGTGTACGCGTTGCATTTAATAATATTTGCTTGAATAGAAAAAAATGCTCTGCGTGTGTGTGTGTGTGTGTGTGTGTGTGTGTGTGTGTGTGTGTTAAGTACGGACGCAGACCTCATAATATGATCGGTTTGAATATAAATCAAAAGTAAAACGTATTCCCTGTCTATGAAAGCCAATTATTTTATTTTTGTTTTTTAGTTTTACAAATTTCTAGATTTAATTCGACGATTAAAGAACACTTTTAGAATTTGGCATTTTAATGCGCAATCTACATATTTAACATTGCAATCAATTACATACACATCGATATAAACGGGTTGATATCTTTCTAATGCTAACATTTTTAGTATCTATCGGACTATTGTTCTCATCTTGAGTGTTATTTTCACAACGTTTCGCTTGATGTAACCTCCGAACTTCTTGTCGAAACCGGGAATGTTTCTGTCAAACTCGAGAATTTGTACGGAATTTGGAACGGAACTCTTTATTTAATTCATGAAGATAGCATGATCTTGTTCCGTCAGACACGACTGCATGGAATTCCTAAGTATTTTTTTTTAATTCAATTTTCACCCCAAACAAGGCACAGTGCCACTTTGAAGCAGGGGGCTACTATCAGGGACTTAACTAGCGGGGTCATTATGAAGGGAGTTGAGTAGAAAGATATGTGTTAACATTACACTTGAACTTCTGCATATCCGTGCAGTTGTGAAAGTAGAATCCCGGAAGGGAGTTCCAAAGACCCGCAGTTCTGGGGAAGAAACTATTGGAGTAAAAGGCTTTCTTGCACCTAGGGATCTCTACTGTAAAGGGATGAGACTTAGTAGCTTGTCGGGTTTGTCGGGGGTAGTTACGTCGGTGAGGTACAAATGTTTGCAGTTCGTCAGAGCATTCACCATTAAAGTATTTGTAGAACAGGCAGAGGGATGAAACATCTCGTCGAAGGGACAGAGGCTGAAGCCTAGATGACAGTTCAGGACCTTATTCGCAATTAAGAATAAAAAAGAAAATACAATTGCGAATTACTTAGGACCTTTATCCAGTTATAGCTGACGAAACAACAGCATACTACCCCCGTGAAATAAATAAAGCGGTATGTTAGAAATTTTGTCAAGAGAAACATTCCAGAGTTCGATAAGATATACTTGAAGAGGGTTGGAGGTTACATCGACCGAAAAATTCAAATAATACGAATATCAAATCCTCATGTCAAAACTTCAGAAACATATTTTTCATGGAGATAATATGTAGCAACAAACATTTAGATATTATTAGTTATATTTTTCTGGAAGTGCATTTTTCTGCAAAGGCGAAACTTTTAACAAATGTATTGTTTTCTAATAGCATTTTTGTGCAGTAATGGAATCGCTAAACATGTATTATTGATAAACGAGGAATATATACATACGTGCGTTCGTTCATATACGAACATAATAGATGAGGGAAGCTTCGAAAATTGGGCAGATAAGTTAAGAGATATATATAATATACATAGACATATATATGTATGTATATCAGTTACATACATATATATATATGTATATATATATGTGTATATATATGTATATATATATGTCATGTCATGTCATGTGCTACTGGTACCATGTAACCCAGCACTACCTGCCTCATGGTCGGGTCACCGGCGACTAAACTGGTTCCCCCATATACATAGACATATATATGTATGTATATAAGTTACATACATATATATATATGTATATATATGTATATATATGTATGTATATATGTATATATATATATATGTATGTAGAATTTGCGTTTGTCTATGAAGCACATTATTAGACATGCGTATATCTATACTCCTATAAATTTGGCTTCTCTTGTGGATTGATTATTATTATTATTATTATTATTATTATTATATTAAAAACATTTTTTCTATTTATTTAAAAAGAATATACAACTGTGGTATATCTGGGTCGTGGGTTAGCATTTATCTGCAAAAGATCTAACTACTTAGCATATTATTTTAAATATTCATTTTAATAAAAAAAAGTCCTATTAGTTTTTCGGTTATAGTAAGCACACATGTATTTATATATATATATATATATATATATATATATATATATATATATATATATATATATAACTACTTCATTTACTCACATAAATTTAATATACGAAAGTATAGATTTATGCGTAAACTTTAAGTATTTACTTCAAAAGTGCTCAATACGTAGGTAGAACTAGTTAGTAATTTATAAAATATATATGGCGATTAAGCTACACTGAATATTCTGCGTTTCATCCACTATAGGGTGTACACATAGGTATATTTATATATATAAAAAAGGAGAACGTCTACCTTAAACCACTAACCTAGTTCTAAAACAGATCCTTTGTTCGATAAAATGCATGCCCATTGGCTGATAGGAAGTGGCGCGGTGGATACTAGAAAGCTGATTGGCTAACTAAAAATCCTCAACATATATAAAAACAAGAAGCAACCACAGAATTCGCGCATAAGCCTGGCGAATCCTATAGTGGATGAAACGCAGAATATTCAGTGTAGCTTAATCGCCATATATATTTTATAAATTACTATATATATATATATATATATATATATATAAATATATATGTATATGTATATATATTTGTTTAATAATGTCGCCTACCAACCTCCTTTCTTAGTGTTTAGTCTACAGACATTAAACTTAACATATAGGGTATTCGAACCCATGCGAAAATTTATATTTGAGTTTTAACCGAGAAAAACCGGTGCAAAAGAAAAAAAATGGAATTTTCCAGGTAGAAGGCCGAACTCAGTGTTGGCGCACGAGTTATTCTTTTAAATCATCACTATATATTGGATCCAATATAATATAATAATAAATACGAAATCTGCATTAATTCAAACATCATATTTAAGCGTATTTTATGACCGGGCCTATATATATACACATATATACACTTGCTATACGCGCCCAGCCACGGGATGCCGTACCTGAGTCTGGTTGACGCAAGTATTAGATTGATTTGTATTTCAGAGACACACACACCCACACACATACACAAAAACACATACACATGCACAAACACACACGCACATACGCAAACACAAACGGAAGCGCAAACCCAAAAAACACACAGTCGGGAAAAAAACAGAAACGCACGCACCAAAAAAAACACATACACATACACTCACACACATACACATACACGCAAGAAAACAAAAAAAACACAAAGATACACGAAATCACACATCAAAAACACACACACACGCAAAAAGAAACGCACACACACACACGCACACAAACAGGCACACACATACAGACGCACACAAACACGCAAACATGCAAAAAACGTCCACAGAAATGCACACGCTGAGAAAAAAAAAAAACGCGCTTAACAAAACACAAGCATTCACGCCCCACACACACATACACACGCAAAAACACACATACGCACACATTGACACGCACAAACTTACGCAGACACGGAAAAACACACACACACATTGACCCACACACGCAGAAACACATAGACGCACACACGCACAACCAAACGGACGCACACACACACGCACACACACACGCACCCACACATACACACGCACCCACACGCGCCCACAGACACTCACCTACACAAACGGATACACTTCGAAAATATTTAGGAGTAGACAGTTTAAAGGCTTTTAAATCACACATAAGGGGATTTGGAAGTACATACCATGTCAATTTACGGTTAGGATTACATTTTAGAGTCAAGTATTATGGTTAACTGTGTAAAGAAAAGAAAGAATGCTGACAGTAAATCTTATTTTTTCAGTGGTTGTATTTTTCTAAGGACTGGAAAGTAAAAAAAATTTTTTTTAAAGAAACGGAAAAGTGAACAACCCGTTACAAAACAAACAAAAATAAGAAAAAACAAACAAAAAATAACTTCGTTCGCTGTTTGGTATTGAGAATCGAAAATAAAAACAATGCTAGCACTAAATATTAATTATGTTTGTATCATAAATGTATCTTTAAGGAAGTTAGTTTCGTGGTGACAATGGCTGTGTAAGTAACGGTAAGGCTTTAAATCGTAAAATTACGATTATGAGCGGTTAAGATGTTTTATAGTTGGCGCAATATTTATTAACCGATTGTTTCGTGTAGAAAGAAACGCCATGTTTGTGAACGTCTGACGCGTTCGTTTTTTGGATAAGTATTGTTTTTTAAATAATCAATCTATAAGTTCTAAGCCAATGAGAATATCCGGAAACTTGGAAATAAATAAATTATTTTTTAATCGTACACTGGAAAGATAATTATTAAGTAATCAGTAAATGGCTTAATAATGGTATTAATACAAGTGTGTTAACCAGTGACGAAAGGGGCCAGGAAAAATAGTTATAAGATGTGTATATAGTTCCGGTTATGAGTGGGGTCAGTGAAAGGACTGTAGATTCAGGGAGAAAAATAGGAACTAGCTTCCAAAAAGATATTGCGATTGTGATAATGTGTCTCCTAGTATGTAATGTAGGAGTTATAATAAACTCCTACATTACATACTAGGACGTCCAAATTTGTCTAAAACGACGTTATAAAGTTACATAAGATTGTCATTAATAAACAAGACAAAATAAATTTATATGTGGCATATGTTGTTGCCGATGCTCCTTTTTTTCTTTATCATAAGAGCAGTGGTCGATGGACAAAAATCAGAAGCCTGCAGTTTAAATGCTGGAGTCCCTCGGGGAACCATCCTGGGCCCAACTGTTTTCCTGATCTACATCACATACAAACACATACTTAAATCATTCGTTGACATCTATGCTGATGACACGACCATCTACTGTAACACATCAAAGGATGTAAATGACAAAGTTCTATCTGATTCTCTCTCCTCTGATCTCGAGCGCTTGGTTCAGTGGGGGAAGACGTGGCTGGTTACCTTTAATGCATCCAAAACCAAACTCCTAACTTTACATCATTAACACTCTGATCCCCATCTGGCATCAATTGAAATGGATGGCTCTCGTCTAGGAGAAGCCCCGTGTTTTGACAAGCTTCTTAGCTTGACCTTTACACCTGATTTGAAATGGAAAGCGTACATCAAGTCTGTTGCCAGGGTCGCTGGGAAGATGGTGGGATCCTTCTACCGCTGCAGAAGATATCTCACTACTGATGCAATTCTCTATCTATATAAAAGCCAAGTACGCCCGAGGATGGAATAATGCTGCCATATCTAAAAACAGCCTATCCTGCCTTGACAGAGTACAAAATAGACTTCGTGGCTTAGTGGGGGATGCCCTTTTCCCTTCCCTGCAACCTCTCTCCCACAGAAGAGACGTTGCGAGCCTATCTTTGTTTTATCGTTATTTCCATGGCAGGTGCTCGTCTGAGCTCCAATCTCTAGTCCCCCCCTCGCCAATCTTTTACGAAAAACACCCGTATATATATATATATATATATATATATATATATATATATACATATATATATATCGTTTAACTCATGACTCACATAGCAGCCGCTATAATATACTCATTTGTAAAGAAACTCCAATATAAGACCATGATATTTATTTAAAAACTTTACAGAGTCGGACACATTGAATAATTTACGGTTTAAAAGACGTATGGTCGCACTTCCCGGTAAAGACAGACAAATTCTTTGAGCTAAAAAAATATGGACCATATACTGGCTTCCCATATTAGATGTAAAATCAGTACTGCCGACGTTATTCGGGCCTTCGATAATATATATATATATATATATATATATATATATATATATATATATATATATATATAATTTAAAGGAGATTAGAATAATAGTCTAAAGAGCTAAGTGTATTTTAATGTAATAGTGAAATTACTAGTTTAATTAAAATACAGGAAATGCTCGTTGTAATATATATATATATAATGTTATATATATATATATATATACATATTTATATATATATATACATATATATATATACATATTTATATATATACATATATATACATGTTTATATTTATACATAGTTATATATATATATGTGTGTGTGTGTGTGTGTGTGTGTGTGTGTGTGTGTGTGTGTGTGTGTGTGTATCTTGGCGAGGTTATTAATATTTGTACTGGTTTTCTGTATGGAGGCTCCAGCTCGCTACTCCTTATTTCTTAGGCGATGTCTGTTCAATCTTATGGAGCTTGTTCCAAAGTCCGTTTCCCTTAGTTTCAACAACGTTATGTATCGCCACGTTGACGGTTGATCGATGGGTTCCCCCCTTGGATCAACTTTACTGGAGTTGAGATTATTTTGCACTAACAACCAGGAAACTCAACCTTATTAGAGACTTAACCCATCGGGCACTTGCTATTTGCTCTCTTCTTATATCGATTCTGAAATTCATAACATATGACCTTCACCTTCACCGAGGTGCGCGACTTGACACACAAAAAAAACGCCTCTTAATCACCTGCTAACGCACGCGTCACTGTAACGTCCAATGACAACAGCAACAACAACCTTCTCACTCGACCTGCCTTTTATACCACTATCTCAATCCCTTCTCTTGCGCATGCGCCTGTAGATTCCTGACAACCTCGAGACTTCTGCTTATAAAAACCCAAGTTTTGTTGTCGCGCATGCCTATACAAGGCACAAACACGTGGGCGTTTGTTGTGTTGGTAAGTACTACATAACATTAAATGTAATTTCATTATGAATCGATATCCGCCTCCATTCGTCAACAAAGTTACTAACAAGAAAATAGAATCCTTTTTTAAGCTACCTAAATATGGTCAATCTAGACTTCCAGTATGCCCCAAGTTACCTTGGATTGGACCTGAAAGGCAACATATTGGGGATAAGATTTTCTCTCTTGTCGCGTCCAACTTTGGAGCTTTATCCTTTCGAAATGCTTTTTCGTTAAAGTGCGCCTTTCTCTCTTTTCGTAAGGACGTCTTGCCTATCTCGCAGTCAAGCAATAGTGTTTACAAATTTCAATGTCGGTGTGGTGCCGTCTATATCTATATTCCTGAAGTCCAAAATAACGGAAAACATTAAAATATGTGTATAAATATTCCTTACGTTGACGGAACTCTCTTAAATTGTTAACACAGAATGCTAAGGTGCCCCTCCTTCAAATTAAAAACGGGGCTCTCCATTTAAAAGTCGCTGCCATTTTGATTTTTTAAACCGGTTCGTGAATTAAAAAAAAAAGATTTTTATAAACAACTTAAAATACAAACCAATGAACTTTTCTACCATAAAAGTAACTTTTATTGACTATGGTAACATTTATTTCTTGTACATTTATATTATTATATAAATAATATTTGCTCTTTGTAAGGGAACATCATTTTGTTGGTCACTCTGGCTATGAATGACAACAAAGTTGATATAAAAAATTTCGCGAAAATTATCTTTACTTTCATCATATTTTGCTTAGGGTAAAATTTTTGAGTATCAAAACTTATCTCTTTACAACCTCACCCTTTTCATAACCTATTATACTTTCATCAATCACATTCCATTTTCTGTAGGCTGTTTTTGAACCCAGTCAATGCCGGATACTTCTGCTAGTACAATATGAAGCTGAACGTCTTTGTGTGTCTGGTCACGAATAGGCTCCTATATGGTTGACTATTATAAAGAACTGATCATATATAATGATAGAAGATGTATCGAGACACAAGAAATGGTATGTTTGATTTGGCATAATGATGATTCATTAAAATTGTGGGGTCTGCGTTCGCGTCGGTCGACACAGTATGGAAATAAAAAAATTAAGAATTAAAAAAAAACGTTTACAAGTGTTTTTGATATAGATGTACATATTAATACTTTGATAAGTATGTTTTAACTTAAATAGGGATGGCATGAAAAAGTTGTGGGGTCTGCGTTTGCGCCTGACCTCCATAGAATGGAAATAGGCACACACTTTAATAAAGACTTTTCATATCTATCTGCCTAAGTTACTTTGATAATTATGTTTCAGTTTGAAGAAAGATGGTATGATAAAATTATAGGGTGTTCGTTCGCGCCTGACCTCCATAGAATGGAGATATGTCACAAATTTAACAAGGTTTTTAATATAGATCCACAGAATATTGTGATAAGTGTTTCAGTGTGAACAGGTATGGTATAATAAATTATGGGATTTATCTATTTTATTTTTACTTTCATCATATTTTGCTTTTGTTTTGATACTCCCAAATTCGAAGCTATCTCTTTACAACTCTTCCTTTTCATAACCTATCATTCTTTCATAAATCAGAGACCTGTTTTTGAACCCAGTCAACGACGGGTACTTTTGCTAGTATATATATATATATATATATATGTGTGTGTGTGTGTGTGTGTGTGTGTGTGTGTGTGTGTGTGTGTGTTTGTGTGTGTGTGCGAGGTGCCTTAAATAAGTTTCTAGGCTTTTTTGTGCAGACATGTAAAATTGTCATAAACTCTCGAAAATTCATTATGATATTGCTATACATCTTATGAGATACTCGCTAGCAGTTACAGCAAGAATTGGAATACACCCAACTAAAGTTGGTGAATTTCAAAAATGCAATCTTCACACTAAAGAAAAACGATATGCACTACAATTTTGTTTTAAATTTGGAAACATGCAACAGAAACATAGAGAATGTCTCAGGCAGATTTTTGACCATCTTGCATGAATCGAGCATAAGATTTTTGGCATCAGATATCCAAGGAAGGTAGTGAGTCTGTGATTAATGATTAGAGGGCCTGGAAGTGTAAGTAAACCAGAGTTGATAGATCAAATGAAGAATTTTATGGATAAGAGCTGCCGTGTTTCAATAGAGACAATAGGCTCACAGTTTGATGTCAGTGTGGGAACTGTACACACAATTATTCACGAGGAATTGCAGATGCGGAGGATTTGCGCAAAGTTTGTCCCAAAAGTGCTCTATCCTTGTAGCAAACTATTTGACCAAAACGGACATCGAGACTATCCTTACCCTCAATATTGTCCAAACCTTGCTCCCTGTTACTTTTAGCTATGCGCCACGCTCAATGGAAAATTTTACAGACTCTTGTCGTGAGACAATGGAAAAGATGAAAGAGGCTGTGACCAGAATCATTGACGCGCTCTTACAAGAGCCTTTCAGAAATTGTTGGAACAGTATGAATGCATTGCAGCCGACGAAAATTATTTGAAAAGGACTACAGTTTCATGTGTGTACTGTCAATAAAAGTGCCACATACGAAAAACATCTTGAAATATAAAAAAGGCACCTCGTATATATATACATATATATATGCACACACACACACACACACACACACACACACACACACACACACACATATATATATATATATATATATATATATATATATATATATATATATATATATATATATAGTAATTTCATAAAGGAAATTACACCTGGAGTCTAAAGAGCAAAGTTTATTTGTATGTGTACATCTCCTTAAAATAATCTTGCCTATAAAACTGTGGATATATAATAAGCTCCATAGGTCTATTTCTCTGAGAGCTATATTAATATTGATTATACAGATTAATGATTATAAATTATGAATTAGTTTCAACAGAAAAAAATAAACAAAATCAACTTAAGTGTACGATTGCTTCACAGAAACATGCACACAAAATTTCACTGAAAAACTTGAATCTCAATAAGGACCATCCATCTACCTTACTACAAAATGCTAGTTTTATTTTGGTATCTTAAATTTCCCCTTTTTTTTTTTTGCTGATGGGGATATTATTCGATTATAATTATTCTCAATAATTATTGTCAATTGTAAATAAATGAATATAGTTTCCGAAACGATCGTACACTCAAGTTGATTTTGTTAGTTTTTCTATTGAAATTGATTAAGAATTTATAATTATTCATCTTTATAATCAATATATATATATATATATATATATATATATATATATATATATATATATATATATATATACTAGCATGGGTGCCTGGCGGTGTTTGGAGGTGTATGCTGAGCAAAAAAAAAGTATTTTTTTTTAAATTTGACCCCTATTATGACCACTTAACATTTATTGTTTGGAGCTCAAATAAAGTTAAGTTAGACCCATGTCCAAGGAACCTATATCTAAAATTTCAAGTGTTTAGACCCAAAATTGTCGGAGGAGTTTGGTAGAGTTCTCAAAGGTTAAATCGTTGAACTTTGCCCCCTTAACAGCCAAATTTCTGACCAAAAACCGATCACATCGATTTTCCCAAATCTTAGTAACCTGTATATCAAATTTTGAGTTTGTAGACTAAAAATTAACAGAGTTATTGCGTAGAGAAATGTACACACACACACACACACACACACACAGATACGTTCACTTTTATAGATACACTAGCATTTCAGACCGGCGTTGCCCGGGTATTTGGAGATGTATGTTGAGCAAAAAAAAAAAAGTGGTCGATTTTTTAAACTTTGACCCTGTTATAACCCCTTATTTTTTTTTTGTTTTGGGCTCAAATCAAGTTATTAAGTTAGATCCATTTCCAAGGAACCTATATCTTAAATTTCAAGTGTTTAGACCCAAAATTGTCGGAGGAGTTTGGTAGACTTCTCAAAGGTCAAATCGTTGAAATTTGACCCTTTAACATCCAAATTTCTGGCCGAAACCCAATCACATCGATTTTCCCAAATCTTAGTACCCTGTATATCAAATTTTGAGTCTGTAGACTAAAAATTGACAGAGTTATTGCGTAGGGAAATGTACATAGACACACAGACACGTTCACTTTTATAGATATATAGATAGATAGATAGATATATGTGTGTGGTGTGTGTGTGTGTGTGTGTGTGTGTGTGTGTGTGTGTGTGTGTGTGTGTGTGTGTGTGTGTAGAGCTGTATACATGATATTGATTGTTAATATTTATTAAAAAATAATCGAGTTATAAACTCATTTAGCAAAGTAGGTAATTAGGAAATAGCGGACACTTTTAGTTCAAAAGCAACATTCTGACTGTAAATTGTTGAATACTTTCTGGCGGGTTATTATGTATGTCCGCCACCTTATATACAAGCATTTTTCAATTTTATACGTCTTATTCTCCACGTTATCAGCACATGCGTATTATATTGTTTAAAATCCCTATTGAACAGATTAGCGACTAAGAGATTGCTATTCTTTTTTTCGAGCGCTATACATTCGTCGACCGGGTGGTTTGGAGGTAAACGATTTATGCGAGAAAGGATGGAAGAATGATAAAGACGCAAGAGAAGATAAAAGTGAAGATGAAGGCTCGTAGTCAAGGAAACGTCGTCGCTTCCTCGCCATTGTCACGATTCTCGGATAAACCAGTAAAAGTTCATGAACCACAATGTGAAGTCAACAAAAACAAAATTGTTAACTTTTCAATTCCTCGGGAAAATTGTTACGCATACGAACGGATGTGCCATATAGTCGATGTTTTTATGCTTATCGAAGTTTACCCAGTTCAGTCAAGTATGATTTCTAGCAATTTAACTTGGATCTTCAGTAAATTGCCTTGAAAAAATATCAGTGGCTTAATTTGAAATTTACACACACACACACACACACACACACACACACACACACACATATATATATATATATATATGTGTGTGTGTGTGTGTGTAAAAATATTCTTTATTCACTTATATTTCTTTTTATAGATACCAATCCTAATTTAAGAAGCTCAATGTAATTACAAAGCATATGACGAATAAATGACAAAAGTCTATATTCCAAATTTCATGATGTTGACCATCTTACAATTTATTCTTTTAATTCAGTTGACACTTACAATTTTTGACACTATCTGTTTCGTAGCACAAAATCAATCACTTAATTATTATATCAATCAGTGAATCTATTTTACTCTTAACTCATCAGAAGAAATAGCAACAATCAATCCACCCAAAGGAAATGCAATGCGTTTGTACATGATTAGAAAAACCAGAAATTGGACGAGAAGCTTCAAATACCTTAAAGTTTGCTTACATTACGCCATTTTGAACTTAGAAATAAAGTCACTAAAACCCATATATTCGTATTAACAAATTCTATTAATTTAGGTATAGTCCGCAAGAAATGTTTTATTCATTAATTAGTAAATTTATTATTTATAATTAAAGTATTCATATTTACCAAAATAAATTATAATCTGTTACACATGTTTACTTTTTTGTTTCAATTCCCGGTTTTATTAAATTATGTATTCATCTGAATTTTAAACTATCAATTTCTTGTTTACTGTTATAATCAAATTATTATTACATAAATAATACTTCTTTGTATTTCTGAATCCTAAAAGTATAATTTTATTTAGTTGAAATTCATGAATTCGCTGTTATAATCCGTAACCATAATTGTTTACCTTGAGCGATAAATATGAATAATTTAAACCTTAAAATAGTTATTGCGCTTTGAGCAAAATTTAAAATATATCTTCTCCGTTTTTTTTTGTTTGTTATTCTTTCTTTTATCTTCCCTTATTCCTTCCACTTTCTATTTTCCTAATAAATAATATTTATACAGTTTCAATGTCATTTTTCCTAACAAAATAATATTTATACAGTTCCAATATCATTTTTCCTAAAAAAATAATATTTATACAGTTCCAATGTCATTTTTCCTAACAAATAATATTTATACAGTTCCAATGTCATTTTTCCTAATAAATAATATTTATACAGTTCCAATGTCATTTTCCTAAATAAAATAATATTTATACAGTTCCAATGTCATTTTTCCTAAAAAAAAATATTTATACAGTTCCAATGTCATTTTTCCTAAAAAAAACTAATAATTATACAGTTCCAATGTCATTTTTCCTAAAAAAATAATATTTATACAGTTCCAATGTCATTTTTCCTAAAAAAATAATATTTATACAGTTCCAATGTAATTTTTCCTAAAAAATAATATTTATACAGTTCCAATGTCATTTTTCCTAAAAAAATACTATTTATACAGTTCCAATGTCATTTTTCCTAAAAAGAAATATTTATACTGTTCCAATGTCATTTTTCCTAAAAAATAATATTTATACAGTTCTAATGTCATTCATTTAATATTATTTACAGAAGAGATGTTACGAGCCTGTTTTTTTTATCGATATTATCATGGCAATTGCTCGCCTGAGCTCCAATCTATGCCCCCCTGCACTGACTTTTACGAAGAATTCTCGTCTTGCTGAAACCACTATTAATAATTTCCCCCACTCTTTATCTCCGCCTAAATAAGTCTCCTGTGTGTTATGAGTAAGTTGCTGGAATCCATATTAAATAGAGAAATAGTCAACTACCTCAGCAAAAACAACCTACTTAGTGACACACAATATGGTTTCCGCTCTGCACGATCTACCGCACATGTACTGACGGTTATATCTCACAGGATTAGTGAATCTCTTGACAAAGGCTTCCTTTCTAGGGCAATTGCTCTTGACATATCAAAAGCTTTCGACAAGGTATGGCATAAGGGTCTACTTCACAAGATTTCCAGCTACAGTATAACTGGAAATGTTTTCTCAATTATTAGAGCATTTCTCTCCGATAGGCTCATAAGAGTAGTGGTCGATGGACAAAAATCAGAGGCCTGCAGTATTAATGCTGGAGTCACTCAGGGGCCAATCCTGGGCCCGACTCTCTTCCTGATCTACATCAATGACCTCCCTAAACACATACTTAAATCATTCGTTAACATTTATGCTGATGACACGACCATCTACGGCAACACATCAAAGGCTGTAAATGACAAAGTTCTCTCTAATTCTCTCTCCTCTGATCTCGAGCGCGTGGTTCAGTGGGGGAAGACGTGGCTGGTTACCTTTAATGCGTCTAAAACCAAACTCCTATCCTTACATCATCAACGCTCTGATCCCCATCTGGCATCAATTGTTATGGATGGCTCTCGTCTGGGTGAGGCCCCGTGTTTGACAAGCTTCTGGGTTTGACCTTTAATCCTGATCTGAAATGGAACACATACATCAAGTCTGTTGCTAAGGTCGCTGGAAAGATGGTGGGATCCTTCTACCGCTCCAGAAGATATCTCACTACTGATGTAATTTTCTATCTATATAAAAACCAAGTACGTCCAAGGATGGAATACTGTTGCCATATCTGGACAGGAGCTGCTAAAAACAGCCTATCCTGCCTTGACAGAGTACAAAATAGACTTCGTGGCTTAGTGGGAGATGCCCTTTTCTCTACCCTGCAACCTCTCTCCCACAAAAGAGACGTTGCGAGCCTATCTTTGTTTTATCTTTATTTCCATGGCAGGTGCTCGTCTGAACTCAAATCTCTCGTCCCCCCTCGCCAATCTTTAATGAAAAACACCCGTCTAGCTGAATCCACTGTGAAAAATTTCCCCCACTCTATATCTGTGCCTAAATCAAAACGTGGATTCCATGAACAAAGCTTCTTTCTTAGAACTGCAAGCCTGTGCAACTCTGTTCCCTCTGCCTGCTTCCCACCTGACTACAACTTGGATGTGTTCAAGTCCAACGTTTACAAATTCCTAATGAACCGCCCCCTTAAGTAAACACTTCATCAAATCTCCACACTAACGTAATGTACTTGCAATAACCCTTATCCCTGAGTGGCTTCCGGGTCTTGATAAGTGGTGACCACTGTGTAAAAAAAAAACCTAAACGTAAATTCCATGAACAAAGCTTCCAACTGCACGCCTGTAGAACACTTTTTCATGTTACTCCTCTTGAACTTACAACAAGTCCAACGTGAACGAATTCTTGTAATCCAATTTACCAAATTTGACCTGTTCCACAAACCCCAAAATCCTCAACATGAAATATCTTAAAAAGAAAACACAAATAAACCTAGATCCCCATCCTCCTACGTAGACCCCTACTACCATGTCTTCTCCAACATCAGGGGTCTACGTTCTAACTTTCCAGAGGTTGAAACCCAATTACAGGAGACGAAACTTGACATATTCTTTCTAAGCGAAACTGGAATAGGGCCGACCACCTCCCTAGATGAGTTCATAATTAAAGGATACTCTAACCTAACATCTAAATCTGACCCCCAAGATCGCCACGGGCATGGAATATGTGCCTACATTAAAGATGGCTTCCCATGTGGTAGGGATATCTCCAGAGAAGACCCTCATCTACTTTATATGTGCTTCCGGGTTGCACTTGCTTACACCACCGCATTTATATTTGCCCTCTATCGCCCCCACAACAGCGGAGTTACTGTCTTTAAGAGTATATCAGAGAAAATTGACCACATCCTGTCTACTCATCCCTCGGCTAACATTCACATTTGCGGTGATTTCAATGTCCATAATGTGAAATAGCTGACCCACTCAAATAAGACTGATGATGAGGGAAGGTTCTGTCATGATTTTGCCATTGCCTGTGACCTCACTCAGATTGTCCGCGAGCCCACCCGTGTGCCCGATACTAGCGGTCAGAACAAGCCTTCTAGACCTTTTTCTATCCACTTCCCCTGAGCTATGCTCATGTTCCGTTCTATCTCCTCTGGGATCCTCCGACTACTGCGTCGTATCAGTTAAGATAAAAATGAAATATAATAAATCTACAGATGTACCTCTCCACCGTACTGTATACCGATACTCTATGGCGGACTGGGATAGCTTCCGTACATTCATATCTGATCTACCTCTCCATTCCATGTTTAAAAAGGATGTGTCCTCTATAGTATCAAACCTGACCGAATGGTTAGTTGTAGGCATAGACCAATCCATACCATCCAAAAATTCTCACAAAAACCTAACAGCCAGCCATTGTTCTCGCCTGAATGTGCTGCTGCCATCGCACACAGAAATCACTTTTCCGTAGTTACCAACGTAATAGATGCACTGAAACTAAAACTGCTTTCAGGACCGCCAGCAACCACAGTAAAAGAGTAATAAAAAATGCAAGAGAATTATATGCTCAATCCGTCTGTAAATGTTACTATTGTTGAATAAAGAATAGTTTTTAAGGGAGTTAGTTTCGTGGTGACAATGTCTGTTACACAAAACGCATTTTTTGGATTTTTTTCAGAATAATTTTTAATATAAATTATAAAAGAACTTCACGTGCGCATGTTTTTAATTTTAAAAATAATCTATAATAAAAAACTTACAGTCTCCTCATAACATGTACTTTTTTAAATTATAAAATAAAATAGCCAATTTGAAACTTAACAGACACCCATTTTATTTATTTATTTATTTATTTTTTGCTTTGAAAAGTTGAAGAAAAAGATTTAATGATTTTTAACTGATAACGAGTGACTATAAAGGAGGTAATTTATTTTCTATTAATTGTCACATTTGAGCTTGAAATAATATTTTCGCTGGTTTATCGATCTTACATTTTAAGTAACTTGTATCTGCCTGTCCGTAACGCTGAAAAATGTCGTTATTCTGATATTCTTTAATTATCATTAGCACAAGTTGGAGTTCCTGCGTTTTCCGGTCATACAATATGCGTTAACATATTTTAATTCATGCACATTGCGTATGTATTATTATAAAAAAAATCGTCTATTGAATATTATATTTTATGAGGAATAATTTGCCCGGTGGACTTATTCGCAAAAAAGTAAAAGAAAAAATAAGGACAATGTTGTTCATCAAATCCCTCGTTGTTTGTATACAATATTACGTCGGCTGATGAATGCATTGTTATTATTAATGTTGTTTGCCTTGATGATGTTTTTTGTGACACCGGACATTGGATAAGTACATTAATATTTACATATTTTTCTTAAAAATGTTCTTTTACATCTCAGGCAAAGCCGAACAACATGTTCTGCTAGTTCGTAATGATATGCGTGTTTGTATATGCGTGTGTGTTGGTATGTGTATGTGTTTGCGTTTGTGCTTGTGTTTGTATGCGTTTGTGTTTGTGTACGTGTATATGTTTGTGTATGTGTTTGTGTTTGTGTTTGTGTTTGTATGTGTTTGTGTTTGTGTACGTGTATATGTTTGTGTATGTGTTTATGTTTGTGTATGTGTATGCGTTTGTGTATGTGTATGTGTTTGTGTTTGTGGACAAGTTTGTGTTAGTGTACGTGTTTGTGTACGTGTTTGTGTCCGTGTTTGTGTATGTGTTTGTGTTTGTGTTTGTGTATGTGTATGTGTTTGTGTTTGTGTACGAGTTTGTGTTTGTGTACGTGTTTGCATTTGTGTACGTGTTTATGTTTGTATATGTGTTTGTGTCTACGTATGTGTATGTGTTTGTGTATGTGAATGTGCTTGTGCTTGTGTACGATTTTGTCTTTGTGTTCGTGTTTGTGTACATGTTTTTGTTTGTGCATGTGTTTGTGTTTGCGCATGTGTTTGTGTACATGTTTGTGTGTGTGTGTGTGTGTGTGTGTGTGTGTGTGTGTGTGTGTGTGTGTGTGTAATAGTCAGCTCATACAAAAGTCTGCAATATACGGATTTAAAGTCTTTGTGAGTTTCTATTTTTGTTAGGATAGTACCGCTACCATTAGAAATACGTGATCGGGGATGCTTTTCAAGTTTGACGGAAAAATGTCCGAGTTACTAGACTAGATACACCTGAATAAGGTCGGATGTTTCATCGGCCGAAACGTTCTGAGAATTACATCCAGAAGTCCAGATAATCCAATTAATCCAAAATATCAATTCTCATCTCAACACTTCATGGACACAAATATAAGTATGGCACAGGGATCAACCAAAAGAGCCTCAAACAGATGCTTCATTAACAAAGAAAACTAAATCAAAAACCTTATGCCATTCATGTCCAAAAACGTCAGGGATGAATATAGACTAATTCTATTTTAAAACGTCGAAGGTAAAAAGTCAAATTCAGGTAGTTATTCAGACAAATATTTCTGCGAAACTCCACTCTTAGATCTTGAAGAAATGCATTTGACGAATTTAGAATCCCAAAAGCATTTTCGTTTGAAAGAATCAGAAACGGAAAAGCGAAAGTAAAAATCAATTAAAATTTTTTTTTTTCAATCTTAAATATTTAAAAGATTTGTTTCATTTCGTTTTTAAGTAGCTTTTCAAATTTGTGTAGTTGTATGCTTTCCGTGACAGGTTTTGCAAATACGTCAGTTGGTCGAAAACATTCTTATTTAAAATAGATGTTTGTTCGTTGAACGCACAAATCAATAGATTAATTTTCTTTTAGATACGTCTACAAGTCTGTCAAGCATAAGTTTTTAACTAAATTTTAGATACGTTGTCACATGTGAGTTAAAATAACATTCGCGTTGGTTTATCAATCTTACGTTTTAAGTAATTTTTGTCTGTCTGTCCATAACGCTGAAGAATATTTAAATTATACTTAGTCCGGCGTTGCCCGTTTGTACAATACGCTTAAACATAATATTTTAATTTACGCAAATTGCGTAGGTATTATTATAAAATCAATCCTCCATTAAAGGGTTTGAGGAGAACATCTTTTGATCTGTAGTTGAATGTTTTTCCACTGAGCTATATCTCCAGATGACAATCAATCTTTTTTTTTTTCTTAAGAAGAAATGATTTGCTGAGATTTTATTATTTCTCTTGACCGGTGTAACTTAAAATATGTTCCTTGTAAAAATTAATCTTTTTTTTTTAACAATGAGAGAAACAGTATTTTAATGATCGGATTATTTAGGTTTTCGAAACTTATCAGGTTAATTTCTGCACAAAACATATCTAAGAACACTTCCAGACATATAAATTACTTTTGTGTAAAATTTGCAAAAGGTAGGGCCAGTCGTTTGGTACTTATGAAGAAGGCGGCGCTCACATATACACACATGCAAGTGACTTTTATACATTACATATATATACATATATATATATATATACACACACACAGAGATAGATAGATAGATAGATAGATAGATAGATAGATAGAGATTGACAATTCTTTTATTAATCATCAGTTTGAAATAGCTTTGGTATTAAAGAGCATACATATTTTGTTGGTTTGTTCCGCTTAAGTTGTAAATAGCATTTACAGTCTATTTAGTTTTAATTTAAAATATATTTTTTATTGTTCTTTCCGATTTTAGTTTGTAATAACGCTTTCGTTGATCAGACCTGATTTATTTATACGGTCTGTCACCGTCTTGTTTGCAAATAGCATTTTCGTTTATCTGTTACGTTTTAGTTTAAAATAAAATATTCTTTGGTCTTATATGCAAAACAAAAATAAAGTTTGTTCGTAACATATAGGTTTTAAATACATAGTTTTCCTTGGTCTGTTACGCTTTAATTTCAAATATAATTTTAATTATTCTTTCGAGTTTTAGCGTACGTTGATCGATTTTGGTGTAGCTGGAAATGATATATGTGTTGGTCTGTCACGTTTTGTTGTTAATGATATTTTCGGTCTGTCACGTTTCGTTAGAAATCGAATGATTTTAAAAAACATTTTCGTCTGGCTATCACAACTTAGTGTCGAATAGCATTATCGTAGATTTGTACGTTTTACTTTGATATCTTATTTACGTTGGTCTGTCAGACTTTGTTTGAAATAATATTTTAGTTAGTTTGTCATGCTGTATTTTGAAATAATATTTTAGTTAATCTGTCATGATTTAGTTTGAAATAATATTTTAGTTAGTCTGTCATGCTTTAGTTTGAAATAATATTTTAGTCTGTCATGCTTTACTTTGAAATAATATCTTAGTTAGTCTGTCATGCTGTTGTTTGGAATGATATTTTCGTTCGTTTATTAGACTCTAGATTGAATAAGTATTTTTGTTGGTATGTAATTCTACATTTTGTAATAGTATTTTAGTTGGTCTGTAATACTTAAGCTTTAAACAGTATGTTAGTTACTCTGTCATGCCTTAATTTGAAATAATATTTTAGTTGATATGTTATGATTTAGTCATATATAGTACTAGCATTTCAGTCCGGCGTTGCCCAGGTGTTTGGAGGGGGTATGTTGAGCAAAAAAAAGCGGTCAAATTTTTAACTTTGATCCCAATTATGACCCTTTAACATTTATTGTTTGGGGCTCAAATAAAGTTTTTAAGTTAGATCCATGTCAAAGGAATCTATATCGTAAATTTCAAGTGTTTACACCCAAAATTATCGGAGGAGTTTGATAGTGTTCTCAAAGGTCAAATCGTTGAACTTTGACCTCTTAACAGCCAATATTCTGGCCAAAATCGATCACAAAGATTTTCTCAAATCTCAGTACCCTGTATACCAAATTTCGAGCCGGTAGACTAAAAATTGACAGAGTTATTACGTAGGGAAATGTACACAGACACACACACAGACACGTTCACTTTTATATATATATATATATATATAGATTTTAGTTGGTCTACCATGTATTAATTTACAATGGTATTTTAATTGGCCTGTCATACTGTAGCTTGAAACTGTATTTTAATTGGTCTATCGCGCATAAGATTAATAAAGCAATATCCTTAGTCTGTCGAGAATAACATTTAAATAGCATGTACTTTGATCTCTGAAGCTTTAGTTTGAAATACCATTATTCGTGGTCTGTTTACCAGAGATTACTATATTAGAAATGTCAATCTACAACAGATGGTTTCATGATATTTGATATACCCGCTAGGACTACGATTTTCAACTGGGGTTCCTCGAAACCATAAGTATACTACAAGAACAAGGTAATACACATTTTATTTGATTTGATTCCTTATCCGTACTGTTAAAAACCAATATAGTATTATTTGGATTCATCGGACGACTGTTCCCAGCTTGAGTGTCATTTTCACAACGTTTCGGTTGATGTAACCTCCGACCTTCTTCAGGTGTATCGTCCGCATCACCCGTGGCGCAGTGGTTAGCGTATTTTGAAAAAATCAATTGTAAAAGTGATATTCTCATGAAGGTTGAAGGTTCAGTTCTCGTTGCGAGAGACTGAAAAATACAATTACGAATTACTTAGAACCTCTATTCAGTCATGGCTGATGGAACAAGAGCATGCTACCCCTGTGAAGTAAATAAAGGATTCCGTTCAAAGTTCCGTCCAAATCCCTTAGTTCGACAGATACATTCATGTGTTTGACAAGATACACATGAAGAAGGTCGGAGGTTACATCGATCGAAACATTGTGAAAATAACATTCAAGATGAGAAAAGTAGCCTGATGAATTCAAATAATACGAATAACCAATCTTTATCTCAAAGATTCAGAAAACTAACATAAAATATATCCTTGTTTATTGTAATATTATGATGTAGCGATCATCATATATAATCAATAATATTATAATCTAATAAACAAAGGGAATGCATCTGTTTGCACCTTCAATTGAAACTTGAAAAACGCACAACAAACACCCACAAAATTGATATTTCTTTAACATAGCTAAACTCGCACGTTTATTAGACGCATCTTCAAAATATCACTTATTTCGTTGTAATTTTTATCTTAAGCAGAATTTTTTTATTTTTAAAAAATGTTTATTCTTTTTTCTGATAAAATCTGTGTTTCCTAATCAAATTAGTTCGAAATTGGTTGGTTTCGGTTAAAGACGACAAAACTGCTATTCTCTTCTTTTTCCCCTTCTTTTTTTTTTGTAATTCTACTCCGAAATATAATTATTTGCATTGAATCAAGCAATCTAATTAGTCATTGTCATTATGCATTGATTTCTCTTCAATTATTTAATTTATGCGTCATTCATTTATTTACGTCGGATAAAGGAATGATTTTAACGGGTAAAAATCCTGATCAAACTTAAATCTCATTGAATCAATTTTACTTAATAAACACGAGCAAAACCAATAATAATTCAGCCGAATAAACGTAGTATAAAAGTTTAAGTAATTAATTGGTGGTTTTACTTCATAAGTATGCACTTCGAAATAATACCTATTACTCGAAAAAAATCAACCAAATAATGATCGCGTTATATATATATATAAATTCAAGTGATATATTCTATTTATCGGTGATTGGAACGAACGGAAACTTCGTAATATTAATATTCCTTGTTTATCAAAACAATGCACACACACACATACACAAATACACAGGCACACACACACACATATATATATATATACATTAGAACAAGTAGTTAATAAAGCATGTTAAAAAACACTTTGAAAAAGAGTTTAAAAAATCATTTAATTTTAAAAAGGAAGCACGAAAAAAATAGATAGTCCTTAATCCGCGGAGTTTCGAAGAAATACTTTCCTTCTCATTAGAGGGTAGGATTTAGTAAAATGCAGAGTCAGATTTTGCTTGCAAACGTATTTGATGAAGCTACAAGTAAATCATAGATCTTACTTGGTAACAAATAATGAAGCAGAGGGAATATGGTGAAGAAAAGGGTGATTCTTATTTCATTAATATATATATATATATATATATATATATATATATATGAAATAAGAATCACCTCTTTCAGCGACATGTCAAAGGTGATGAAAACGAAGTTTCCGGCCACAGTTATGGTCTTAGGTGTGGTTCCAAGTAAGGAATACATCATGCCACCTCACATTTTTGAAGGAACCTTGAAAGTTAACACCAAACTGTGCCTGAATGTGCTGAAGATTGGGGTGATCCTTCGGTGCAATCAGTTGGGCACTGGCAGACCCTGGGTGTGACAGTAGAACTCTGTGCGGACCCACAAGTCCAAAGAGACCCAGACTTGGCTTATAAAGAGTGCTACGACTTTGTACCTTTTTCTCATTGTCCCCCTTCTCCCCGACCTGAACCCGCTGAACTACTTCATTTGGTCATGCGTCGATAACATCACCAACATGACCTCCCACGACAAAGGCATGCTCCCAGCTCAAGATCCGTATCGAAGCGGTGATTAGGTGAAGTCGGCTACATTGAATAGATGTCAGCTCTACTACATAATCAAGTTTTTTCATAAAAGTTATAAAATAATCCTGTAATGCTGTTTTCTTTAGGGCGACAATTGTATCGGTTCACCCTGTATATCTATTATAATTATATAATTTAATAATATAAATCTCACCTGTCTGTTTAAATGTATGTATGTTTGTATGCCTGCCTAAAATTTAGTCACAAGCGACAGATTTTCACGAGATTATTATTGTTTTGAAGCTCGACCCTTCCGACCACAAATATCGAAGAATTGGCTAAAAACATTCATTCCTTCACCCTCAAATAGACACTTTTCTACAGGGAGGGGTAGCTTTTGTCGCCGATATTTTCGGAAGTTACTCCCTCTTTTCGATTGACTAGCCTTAATTTTAACCTACGTAACTTCCGGTTTGGTGAGGGGCGCAACATAAAAGACGTCACGGGTTCGCGCCTGCCTGCCGACTATCACTTCTGTTGTTGTTTTTAACACACACTTCGAAACACCCAGACAACACCGGGCGCCGAGGTCAGTTCTAATATAAAACTCAAATCGTATTCAGCGTTTAAACCGTTCTTCCGCTTTACAATGCCTATATGTGAATAAATAAAAACAGTAATAAAATATACGGAGACCGTTTCCGATCTTATTATTTATTTATTTATTTATTCATTCATTTTTAAATAAATGTGTAACTTTTATTTTTCTACAATCCTAACTTAATCAAAACGAATATTAATTAATAAATAAAACTTAAATAATTAAAATAAATAATAAATTTAACGTAAACTGAGCACCTACTTTTTGGCTACGTAGCGGTAAACGAAACATTTAATCGTTATCATTTTCAGGTCTGGTGGCGTGGGTGGGGCAGAAAGAGACACCGGGGTGAAGTGTCATGCTAATAACATTTTTAAAATACGTAGAAACACTTCAAAACATGTTGTTTTTTGTTGTTTTTTATTACAATTTCACCCCCAAACAAGGCACATTGACACTTTGGTGTAGGGGGCTACTATCAGGGGCAACTGAGGTACTATGTTGGGATTTGGGCAGGAAGATGTCGGTCTACGTTACACTTGAACTTCTGCATGGCAGTACAGTTGAGGAAGCAGGCACCTGGAATGGAATTTCAGAGTCTAACGTTGCTGGGGAAGAAACTACTGAAGTAGAAAGTTCTTCTACATCTAGGGATCTCTACTATGTAGGGGTGGGATTAAGCTGACTGTCGGGTTTGTCGAGGGTGTCTACGTCGTGGGGGCACAAGTGTCTGCAGTTCGCCAGAGCATTAACCATAAAAATACTTGTAGAACAGGCAGATGGATGCAACATTTCGTCCATGGGACAGAGGCTGAAGCTTAGATGATAGTTCAGGGCCTATCAGATTGGCGACTCTTTTTTGAACATTGTCTAGGAGCGCAAATGTGACAGCAATACTCCATACATGGACGAATGGTGGCCTTATAGAGGTACAGGATACTTTCGGGTGTTAGTAGTTTTCTAGCACGGGAGAGAGAGCCTACCTTCTTCGCAGCGGCCCTGGCAATACTTTCAATGTAATTGTTCCAAATCATGTGGCTGTGAACGTTAGGCCAACCAGTTTGAAAGATGTACTCTCAGATAAAGAGTCACTAGCAATTGCTATTGGTGGCAGAGCAGGTTTCTTGTAATTATTGAATGAAACTAGTTTAGTCTTGGCAACATTGAAGGTGACCATCCATTTTTGTCCCCATTCGACTCCAGATTGGAGGTCATCCTCTAGTGTTTTTGCCATTTCTTTATATATGTGTTCATTTGTTTTCCTATCGTGTCTGTTATAGAGTGTTGTGTCATCAGCATATATACCCGTCTCAGAGGCAATTTTGTCGGGGAGGTCATTAATAAATATTAGGAACAATACAGGTCCAAGGATAGACCCCTGAGGCACTCTCGCATTTATATCATATTGCTTAGACGTACGACCGTCGAGGACAACCTGGATTTTTCTCTTATCAAAGAAGGATTTAATTATGTAAAGTATTCTACCAGTGATACCGTATAATCTAATTTTCCTGAGGAGACCCTCATGCCATACCCTGTCAAAAGCCTTAGATATATCTAGAGGTACCGCTCTGCACTCACGCGCTTTGTCCAGTGAATGGTATATACGTTCAGAGATTACAGTTAGGGTGTCTGCTGTAGAACGGGCTTGTCTAAATCCATATTGTTGGTCAATCAGAAGTTTAGCATCTGTAAGGTGATGGACTAGAGCATGGCGAAAAGTGGGAGGAGGCTAATGGGGCGATAATTTGATGGGTCAGTTCTTTCGCCAGAATTCTTGAATATTGGTACCACAGAAGCAGTTTTCCAACAGCCCGGAAAGCAAGATTCATTAAGGCATCTGTTGTAGAGTTTGGAGAGAACTAGAGCTACTTCGACTGAGCACTTTTTAATAGTACAAGTTGGATGAGATCGTGTCCACATTCTTTATAAGTGTCAGGGTTTTTATGATAACATGCACCTTAGCAGAGATGATTTTTAGATCGTCTAGCGTGGCGTCTGTCCGCAAAGGAAAATCAGGTAGGGGGTGGTTGGAAGGGTCCAGTGTGGAGTTTGAGGCAAACCGACTGGCAAGCATATTAGCTTTATCGGTTGCTGAGCAAACAACCTCGTGATTGTTGGTTAGTGGGGGAATTGTTGATTACCCATTATTTACTACATTGTTGTAGATTTTCCAGAAGTCACGAGTTCCTAAATTTTGTGCTTCGATGCGTTTTTTAGTGGTTTCAATAAATTCTCTCTTAGCTGTCGCTATTTCTTTCTTAACGTTACTTCTAGCTTCTATATACTTATGTATGTTTGAATTGGACTTATGTAAGTTAAATCTGTGGTATGAATGCTGCCTTTGAGCAATGGCAGTTGCGCAAGTAGAAGTAAAACATTGGGGAAAGTGGGACTTGCTATAAAATTTCCTCATAAGAACATGTGCTTTAATTGCCATTTTGAACCATTCAGTGGTCTCATTTGCGCACTGTTCAGCAGGAAGAAAAATCATATTTCCTCATGGGGTATCTCTGATGGCTTCGCAGTCAGCCTTTATAATATCTCGTTGTTTTGAAAATTGGCTCTTCAGTTTTGGGTCTATAGTTTAGGGCGATTTCGACCATTATCACTGCATGATCAGCGTTCCCCATGTGGATGTCAGTATTTATTATACAATCCTCGGGAACTGTGGTCAGAAACAGATCTAGAAGTGATGCGTGTGTTCTTGCTGGTCAGGGAAACGGGTTGGAAACGTAACCATTTGTGATAGGGAGTGAGATATACCGAAGTTATGTGTTGTGCTGCCCGCTGCATCTGTGTAAGTAGAGAATCCAACCCACTTTTTGAGGTGGACATTGAAGTCACCAAATACATGTATTTGTGCACTAGTGTCGAGGGAAAGTGCTGTGTCTATGCTGTCAGAGACTTTGTTTATTATGGTGCAGTCCTGGGTCGAGGGAGAGTGGTAGAGAAAATAATAGTAGCTATTGTTATGGTGTATGTTTAGTCTAAAGCACATAAAGGCTTGATCATCCGATTCAAGGTTTGTTTCTCTAGTCATGGGGAGGGTGTTACGAAGGTAGATTTCAAGTCCGTGTATATGTCTGTCAGAGTCCTCACGGCAGAGTGGGAGAAAGCCAGGCATGTTAAGGTAGTTAGAGGGTATGGAGGAGTGTAGGTTAGTCTCACTTAGTGCTAAGATACCCGGGGTATTTGTTAGGAGAAATGCTTCAACATCAGCAAAATTAGTTCTAAGCCCACGGATGTTAGTGAATGCAAGCCTCAAGCGAGGAGGTAAGTTGGATTTGTTTGTCCCTAAGCCTGGTTTAAGCTTGTTTTTTTATTGTACTGTCATAATGTTTTTAAAGAGTTTCAGTTAGGTAGGAGGGCTGAACAAGAGGTTATGCTGGGTATCAGACATGCAACACAAGTATACCATCAGCTGACCTTTCTTCATCTAAGACTGTGGCCTCAGGAAAGCCCATCGGGGATGAGTGCAGTGTCCCTTTCCATGCATGACATAGCACTACAAATACCCCGATATTATATAACTGTTGATGGAGCAGCCGCTCTAAGCGCTACCAAAGAGTTAGGGCACCTGTACTACCAGTCGGAAACAGTAGCCAGGAACTGTCAGTCCGGTACTCTCAACCCATCAGAAGAAGGTCAACCCAATCTAATTGCACAGGCATATATGGTACTCAAGCACTCCCAAGTGCCCAGTTTTGAGGAGTATGATGTGTCGGGAGTGGGGAAAACGGCGTTCATTGCCCTAGACAAGAAACAAGATCTACCACCGAGTGTTTTGTCTAATCACTGTGATAGCGTATCTGCGCCTGACTAATAGGCAAAGAAGGAGTATAGAAGCCGGATGATAGACAGAGCATATCTACTCCTTAAGCAGTTTAGGTTTGCAGAGACTGGTAATATGTTTGAGTCACCAGCTCTAGGAAGGTTGTCATCCAAGACTGGAGAGCCCTCACTCTCTTTCGGTTTAGTTTAAGAGTTTCCATTCTCCTAGACGGATGATCTGGGAAGATCTACTGGGTCCATCAGCCCTGAGAGGGTTTGCACTGCGCCTGGGTCCTAATCCAGGAATTTCTGCGTTAGGGTTAGTTTGTAGAGATTATATATCTAATGAATAGTTACACTCCTCAAAGTGATTTAGGGACATTGCTATTTCATTGTTACTTAAGAGAAAAAAACTTATGCAGGGTAAGCAACTATGTGAGCAGGCTTGTTAGAAAGGCGTTAGTGTGGATTAAGACTTTTACCTTTAGATTTTTACATTTTTTTAATTTATATGTTAGCTTAGGTACAGGATAACGTCACAGTGTGAGTAGGTATTAGGAATTGAGCTAAGAATTTTTCCCAGTCACTGTATATTTTAGATTACAGGAGGGTTAAGATGTAGATGCGGTAAAGTACGGGTATAACTGGAGGTAGATTTTAAGTCATGGCGTATTCCGTATGTATAATTAAGTAAATAGATATTTGGGCAAGTTTTCAGTAGATGCGAATAGATAGAAGTTTAGGTGTTAGTGTGTTTCTACTATTGAAGGAAGATACATTCAGTTTTATTTTCAGAGTCATCGAGCATTTTGCATAACAGGGAGTGGGAGGGTTTTTCATTTTTTTTAAAGACTTCTTTGAAAAGTTCACATCGTTAAATATTAATCAATTAATTATTATTTCCTGATATTTTTAAGGTTGTTAACACATACAAAAAAAAAACTATTTTTCATTTTGGCAATGGTTTCAACCATTTGTTTGATTAAAAATTCGATAATATGCGTAAACGCTTACTTTCTTAAGTGGTCTTATGATTTTGACCAGGACTGTATATATATCGGGCAGTCCGTCGATTTCGACGATGACGCGGAGGTCGGCTAGTGTCCGTGACACTTGATGGCAGGAAATCCTGGTTAGCAGCAATGTTTTGATCTCTAATGGCATCGACTGTGCCTAATACCGTAGTCGCGCTCTTTTTGCTTCCGAGCAGCAATGTCTTGATCTCTAATGTCACCTAACCCTAACTCTAATACCACACTTCTCCAAACTATCCGATCTTCAGCTTTTCTTCTCCAGTCGTTGAGTTGGTTTGAGTTTTTCAAATGACTCTTGAACACGTCTTTATAGCGCAGTTTCGATGGGCCTAGGGGTCGTGTACCTTCTTTGAGCTCACCAAAGAAAACTGCTTTTGGTAGTCTGTTGTCTGGCATTTGCGTGATATGTCCTGTCCATCTCGATGGGTTTGTTACGATTATTTCTTCAGCACTGGGTATTTTAACCTTTTCTAGTACTTCGAAATTCGATACATGGTCTTTCCAAGAGATACCCATTAGATGACGGAGGTGCCTTTGTTGTATTAGGTTTAATCTCTTGAAGTGGTTTCCTTCCTCTCTGATTTCACAGACGGTCTCTCAATTTTCTGAAGGCTGATGCAGCCGCTTGGATCCGTTTTGACAGTTCTTCATCGATTTTTCCAGCAGATGTACTTGACATGGCCATAAAGAGGACACAGAACGGAAAGGCTGCAGGACCAGACAGCATATCACCAGAAGTTTGGAAGCATGGTGGAGCAGCCCTGAGAAGTCAATTACTACAACTTTTCCACAACATCTGGACATCAACAACAGAAGTTCCCCAGGATTTCAATGATGCCAACATTGCGACAGTATATAAGAGAAAAGGGGACAGGGTGGAATTCGGGAGCCACAGAGGAATCTCCTTCTGTCTGTCGCTGGGAAGATTATGGCCCAAATCCTACAGTATCGACTACAGGCCTTGGCTGAATACATTCTACCGGAGAGCCAATGTGGATTCAGGGCCAACAGATCCACACAAGATATGATCTTTGCCCTCCAACAATTACAGGAAAAGTCCATTGAACAACGTCAACCTCTCATTGTCACATTTGTAGATTTCAGCAAGGCTTTCGACACTGTTGATAGAAACATGCTTTGGAAGTTACTGAGACGCTATGGTTGTCCACAGACCTTATTAAGATTACTGCGAAGTTTCCATGATGGTATGGCTGCTCGAGGTTGCAGGGGCGACGGATGCTCAAACTCCTTTAGCGTTGGATACGGCGTCAAACAAGGATGTGTCCTCACGCCAACTCCGTTTACAATCTTCCTTGCTGCTATCCTGAAAAGCATGCCTGAAGAACTCGATGATCTCTACATCCGAACCAGAAGTGATGGTGATATGTTCAACCTCAGACACTTAAGCAAAAAAACAGTTAGTGAGTTAGTGATCAAGGAACTACTCATGTCTGCCTCATTTGAGCCAGTAATGTATTAAGTAATGGCAATACTCGAGAATGAGTGTGCTGCTATCATATATATATATATATATATTACATGGTGGTCACCACTTATCAAGGCCCGAAGGCCACTCAGGGATAAGGGTTATTGCGTGTACAGTAATCAATGAGATAGTATTGTAGTAATCATTAGTATTGGAGATTTGATAGAGTGTCTTATTTAAGGGGACGGTTTCTCAGGAGTTTGTTTATGTTGGACTTGAAGACATACAGGTTGTAGTCAGGTTGGAAATAGGCAAGTGGCAGAGAGTTCCACTGGCGTGCAGTTCTAAGAAAGAAGCTTTGCTCATGGAATCTACGTTTGGATTTAGGCACAGATAAAGAGTGGGGAAAATTATTGACAGTAGTTTCAGCCAGACGGGTGTTTCTCATGAAAGATTGGCGAGGGGGGCAGAGATTAGAGCTCAGACGATCACTTGCCATGGAATAACGATAAAACAAAGACAGGTGCGCAACGTCTTTTCTGTGGGAGAGCGGTTGCAGGGAAGAGAAAAGGGCATCCACCACTAAGCCACGAATATTTTGTACTCTGTCAAGGCAGGATAGGCTGTTTTTATCAGCTCCTGCCCAGATGTGGCAACAGTACTGCATCCTTGGACGTACTTGGCCTTTATATAGATAGAGAAATGCATCGGTAGTGAGATATCATCTGGAGCGATAGAAGGATCCCACCATTTTCCCAGCGTCCTTGGCAACAGACCTGTGTTCCATTTCAGATCAGGAGTAAAGGTCAAACCCAGAACCTTGTCAAAACATGGGGTAGTTGACTACTTCTTTATTTAATATGGATTTCATCAACTTACTAATGACACACAAGAGACTTATTGGTCTGTACTGAGAGGGAGATGACTTTTCTCCTGAATTCTTAAATACAAGGCATACTTATGAGGTTTTCCAGGATGTTGGAAAGCACTTCTCCTTAAGGCAACGCTTAAACAGTTTTGTAAGTATGGGATCAAGTTCTGGTTGCAGATTAATTTTATTGCATAAATTAATATATGAAAATATAATTTTAGGCGTAAATTTTCAATATTAACTTCAACAGTACATAGGTAGAACTGGGTAGTAAGTTATAAAAATATATATGGAAATTACGCTACACAGAATATTCCGCGTTTCATTCTCGTGAGAATTCGTCAGGCTTATACTTGTATAATATGTGATAATTAAACGCGGAATATGTGTGTAACTTAATTGCTATATATATATTATATATATATATATATATATATATATATATATAGAGAGAGAGAGAGAACATTCTAAAAGTATATATGAAAATTGAGCCATACAAAATTTTCTGCGTTTCTTCCTCGTGAGATTTCGTAAGACTATGACATGGAGTCAGTGTTACTTTGTGTTTTTACATAATCAGGTTTGACTGGGTTTGCTCGTCAGCTAATGTTTACTTACACACCCATTTATCGCAGCCAATGGACGCGCGTTCATCAAACAGGTATACTTGACCTCTTTCTTTGTTCGTTTGCTGCGGGATTAGTTTCCATTTTCTTTGTGGTGGAAAGTGACTTGCTTCATCTGGATCTTTTTCGCTTAAATTTTAAAAGTATTTTATTTATTTGCTCATTTATTTATTTAATTGATTAAAAATTATAATTATTATAATTATTATTATTATTATTTTACTTACTATTATTATTTTACTTATTATTATTATTATTTTATTTATTTATTATTATTATTATTATTATTATTATTTTGTTTATTGTGGTTATCATTACTTTATTTATTGTGTTCTATTTTGTATATATGCATACGTTTGCTATTTCTCTCCAGCAGTTTAATATTTTTATTTAATTAGGTTAGCTTATTTTTCATTTAAACATAAACTACATATGCCGTACTAATTTCTACTCAACTATCATGTAGCTTTTCTCGAACATTTATTACTTGTTTGCTAATATAGACGATGGGCCAGAGGATAAAAAGGGCTTTGTTTTTAGTGGACATTTTATTCGTATAAGAAAATTTGAAGTGTTTCCAGGCGTATTTTTCATGTTGATTTCAAATCTGAAGAGATCTCCCGGCTAAATGTGCGCACTGTTTCACTGCTTAAAAAAAAAAGAGGATAATACATTTATGTAAAGTGAAATGTAAATGAGTAGTTTAACACATTAAAGTGTATCAACAAGAAATTGATACGTATATTCTCTTATATAATGTGTTTACTTATTAAATTGGGAATTTTCAGCAAACAAAATAACCTGTGTAAAGCCATATCAACGAAAACGTTACTTTCTATTGTCGTATCAGTTTCTCAAATTGCAAATATCCTCATAAAACACTGCAGTTTACATTCATTTGACAAAAGATATGAAAAGCATTTATATATGTTTCCAAATCTTGTGCTTTCCAAAAATCATAGATGGAAAATCTGTTTCAAATAATTGTGACGATTGAATGACTGTTCTTCATTTAATTTTGATGTAATTTTATCACACATGCCCATTGACTGATATACAAACCTTAATGCTTAGAAGAATTTTGACTATATATATATACATATATATATATATATATATATATATATATATATATATATAAGATTCTTTTTAGTTATTTTGAAAAAAATTGTTATGAAGTAGTACATCAAGAAAAGGAATTGAAAAATAATTGATTTTTCTCTAATCCTGAAGGTTTATCTTATCATTCACCATCTGAGGAGTCAGAATCTTCTATTTCACTGAACTGCTGCATTTCATTATTTTTTTCAACTGCATTAAAACAATCTACTCAGTGGCAAAAGTCACAACTATTCTTCTTACAGTTACACTTTACTAAATTGATTAATGTTGATGGAGTTTTAGGAAAGCTAATCCAATGAACAACTAGTGCTTTATCTTCAGCCATACTTTGTTGGAGAAGGAGCATTAATAGTAATGCGAAGACATTGCCACCAAATAGAAGCCGGATAATTTGCTCTTTCCGCATGTAATCGTTAACTATTTTGGCAAGGTGGTAAAGTATTATCAAATATTAAAACGGGCAATATTTACAGAAGAAACATTTCTCTGTTCAAACAGAGAGCACACAAATTTTTCTACTTGCTGGAACAAATTGTCAGTCAAATACCAGTTGCTGCCTAATAGTGTGAAAGTTTAAAGAAATTCCTCTGTTTCTTTCATCAATTCAAATGGTTTTACTTCCCTCTTTCCCTTAAAACTACTAACAGTATCACAGCCAGTGAATGCATGCAAAGTAAGGCACTTAGAATAACAGATCCGTATTCCTCTGCTACTGATTTAATAGAGATCAAACAAGATGATCGACTGGCATTAGTTGCCATATATAAATCAGAATTTAAATCATTTTGTTGAGCAAAGAAGAAAAACATCCGTATCTGGAGTCTTAATTATGATGGAAGAGAAATCATTTGATGCATGTTTTACAGGAAGCAAAAGAAAGGTATCTGCTTCATGGTCAGTTGTTAATTCTGGCAAAGTTTTTGTGATTACATCATTTGTATCACTGTTAGGACACAGCATGGAACATCCTTTCCTTGACGCAATCACAGTTTTTCCATGAAATTCTTCTGCTGGCAATTTCTTCCAATGCATTAACATAAATAAGAGTAGAGATACTTTATTGTCACCAGACATGAGGAATTGTCGAAATTGTACGTTTTTTGTTTTTCATTCAGAGCACGTAACAAAGGGCTGGGTGTAATCAAACGGCGTCTTCTTTCAGAGTCTTTCATACTCTATGAGTGTATTTATCACAGACAAAGTCGAGTCTTGATAACATAATAAAAGAAGCAATCTTAATTACATAATTTTTATAACTCTGACACTTCGATTATAGTGTCTGCCTTTCACAACTCCAGGTAGTGATCTTTGTGTCACTGTTCTAGCTTCAAGTAGTATGTCAGCTAGCTCTGAATCTTCAAATCGCTTTCCAATGGCACTGAGAAACAACATGCAGGCGTGGCATCATTCCAACGTATTTGCTGTGCTTTAGCATAAAATACACGATCAAATAGCAATACAATGCATTCAGTTTCAAGTTCATTAGTAATTCCAAGACTTTTCAAAAATGCTGCATTCACAGTACTTTTTTTACATGGTAGTCACCACTTATCAAGGCCCGGAAGCCACTCGGGGATAAGGGTTGTTGCGTGTACAGTAATACATGGGATAGTATCGTAGTAATCATTAGTATTGGAGATTTGATAAAATGTCTTACTTATGGGGGTGGTTCATCAGGAATTTGTTTATGTTGGACTTGAAGACATCCAAGTTGTAATCAGGTAGGAAATGGGCAGACGGAAGAGAGTTCCACAGGCGAGCACTTCTAAGAAAGAAGCTTTGCTCATGGAATCTACGTTTTGATTTCAGCACAGATAAAGAGTGGGGAAATATTTGACAGTGGTTTCAGCTAGTCGGGTGTTTATCGTGAAAGATTGGCGAGGGGGACTAGAGATTGGAACTCAGACGACCACTTGCCATGGCATAACGATAAAACAAAGACAGGCGCGCAACGTCTCTTCTTTGGGAGAGAGAAAAGGGAATCCCCCACTAAGCCAGGAAGTCTATTTTGTACTCTGTCAAGGCAGGATAGGCTGTTTTTAGCAGCTCCTGCCCAGATGTTTCGATAGTACTCAATCCTTGGACGTACTTGGCTTTTATAGAGATAGAGAATTACATCAGCAGTGATATATCTTCTGGTGCGGTAGAAGGATCCTACCAATTTTCCAGCGACCTTGGCAACAGACCTGATGTACGTGTTCCATTTCAGGTCAGGAGTAAAGGTCATTCCCGGAAGCTTATCAAAACATGGAACCCCCCCTAGAAAGCCATCCATTTCAATTGAGGCCAGATGGGGATGAGCGCGTTGATGAAAAGTAATCAGCCACCACTTCCCCCACTGTACCACGCGCTCAGGATCAGAGGATAGAGAATCAGAGAGAACTTTGTCATTTACGGCCTTAGATGTGTTGCCATTGATGGTCTTGTCATCAGCATAGATGTCAACGAATGATTTAAGTGTGGTTTGGGAGATCGTTGATGTAGATCAGGATGAGAGTTGGGCCCAGAATGGACCCCTGAGGGACTCCAGCATTAATACTGTGGGTCTCTGATTTCTGCCCATCAACCACTACTCGTATGAGCCTATCAGAGAGAAATGATTTAATGATTGAGAAAACATTTCCAGTTATACCGTAGCTGGAAATCTTGTGAAGTAGGCCCTTATGCCATACCTTATCAAAGGCCTTTTATATGTCAAGAGCAATTGCACTAGAAATGAAGCCTTTGTCAAGATATTCACTAATCCTATGAGATATAACCGTTAGCACGTCTGCTGGTGGTCTGGCAGAACGGAAACCATATTGCATGTCACTAAAAAGGTTATATCTGCTGACATGGTTGACTACTTCTCTATTTTACACATATTCCAGCAACTTACTCATGACACACAGGAGACTTATTGGTCTGTACTGAGAGGGAGATGACTTATCACCTGAATTCTTTAATACAGGGCATAATGATGATGTTTTCCAGGGGTTTGGGATGCACTTCTCCTTAAGGCAACGTTTAAACAGTTTTTTAAGTAGTGGAACAAGTTCTGGTTAAAGCTTTTTTAACACTATAATTGGAATGCCGTCAAGGCCAGTTGCTTTACTGGAATCAAGGTTCTTGATTAGCTTGCCGACCTCACGCACAGACATTTGTATGTTGCATAGCGTGTTGTCAGTTGATGGACCATTGACCACAGATAAATATAAAATATTGCTTTTTGGTGGTATTTGGTCCTGCAATAAAGAATACTGAAACCTGTCCAGCCTGGAATTGAAGTAGTGTTTTGGTTGTCACTTTCACAGTAAATAGTGATCATAACCAAATCAGTAATGCTTTTTTTGGTCTCACAAAATGATTTAAATAAAACTTTTTATATGTTGTCAATTGAAACTGATGGCAAGAAAGGGCCAACTCTTTTTGCCACATAATATTCTGGTATGGCAGTTCATTTAGCATCACACTGCGCTTCTTAGTCCTGATCATTTGGGTGTTGGTCTTTTTCTATTGTGACATCTTCAATATGTGATAAGTGATTTGTTTCATGAGTTGTTCCCTTACCACTCAGAGTCTCTTCTCCAAGGGCATTATTATCCCAGGCTAAATGCGTAAAATTTTCTTTTTAAAACCCTCTGGAATGTTACTTTTCAATAGTTGTGGTTCGGCCAAAGCCGTGTCCAGTTCTAGAGTTGTGCTGTTGCGTATATTTAATCCTGTTTTCAGACTATTTTTGCACCTTAGCCTGGCTGAAAAATTTTTTTGCTGTCGCTCAGAGCGGGTCGCAATCCCCCCCTCCACCCCCTCTAGATACATCACTGGGCATAGCCATGGTATTAAACATAGACTTTTCATAACTATTTCTGTATTTTTTGTGAATATGCCTCCTTGCTGTTTTATTTATTATCGGCCTTTCAAGGTCACAGCAACAATATAAAATTAGAATTCTTCTTCATAGAGTTTAATGTTTTCCAAAGAATAAGAATTTGAAAATCTTTAAAAAAAAATACTTTTAAATTAGGACGTTTAGTAATTCAGGAATCACCCCACCTCCATCCCCCCAAAATAGTACTATATTTTCATTTAACTTAAGATTTAAAATCTGACTTCACCCAAGTCAAATTAGAATCGTCTTTACTTTCATAAGCCAGGATTTTCTCCCCTTTTTCTAAAAAGAAAAATCCTATTTTCGTTTAACTTAAATGTAATTTTAAAATAACTTTCTTGTAACCATTTTAGTTCCTAAATCTGACTTCACTCAAAAACTGAGCGAAATTTGGGCTAACAAAAAAGACTCGGACACATTTACTTGTGAATTTTACGAAGAAAACGTCCAACCCATTTCGAATGCTTATAAGTTTTGACTGACCAGTCCAATGTCGAACAGCCATTTCCAGTGCTTTGGTAAAAATAAATTTCCTCTGTGAGAAAAGTTCAGAATATCTTGTGCTATGGCAAGTAGTTTTTTTCTTATCTTTCACATGCACATTAATAAATATTTTTTTCATTTCAACTTCATCAGAAAAACCACACATCAATGCCAATGCATTGAACAGTTCTACAGGAATTATCTTCATAGCACTTTCTGTAGTTACACTAATACTCTCAGGAGGCCAAGGTGTTGGTGATTTCACAGAAATAATATGGTTTCTTAAATACATACTACCATGATACAAATTGTACATATTTTCATCGTCATCTGAAACAAAATGTAAAAGAAACTAAATAACTTTTTATTAAATATTACGAAATAAAAATACTTCATTACTATCAAATATTTTTGTGTTTTAAAATTTATATACAAGTGTGATATATTTTTCACTGGTAAACGTAACATCACACAATTAGATAATTTATTATCAGGTATGAATTAATCAACGATTAGAATTAAAACTAATGTTAAAGAGTTTATATTATTATTTTAGATCTTATTATATTTACCTTTTGCTTAATGTTCTTGTGTTTCATCATCATCATCATCATCATCATCATCATCATCAACAACAACAACAACATCATCATCATCAACAACATCAGCATCATCATAATCATCATCATCATCATCATTAACATCATCATCATCATCATCATTAACATCATCATCATCATCATCATTAACATTATCATCATCAACATCATCAACATCATCAACATCATCATCATCAACAACATCATCATCATCATCATCTGATGAATCATCAGTTTCACATGTTTCTATTAGATGTGGAACAGTTTTTTCACATAAAAACCACCTACCTTTTATTCCTCTGTCTTAGTTTTAAGAAAGTAAGCTGTGGAAAATCATGTAATATTTTGTATTTAGAGGTTGAGTTTTGTCTCCTATAGAAGTTCCCTTCTACTGATTCGATGTTTCTGTACAGTTCAGACAGTTTCGACATTCGTAAGACCTGATTTCCTTGAATTATTTTTTCATTATAATATCTTTCTTGAAAATATTATATGCACCACTGTTTTGTTTCACTGTTCATGTCTACTGATTTTTTTGTGTATCTCAAGAAATTGGTATAATTGATTTTACATGTAAGATGATATTTTAGGTCTGCAGCTACAAGATCTTTATCTCGTAGCTGACAAAGAAGATCTTCATCATGTTTCAACTTTGCAGCCAATAAAATGTCATTTACCATGAGTTCAGATTATTGTAGGGGTTCCCTGGTGCGCCTTCCATCAATTTTTTTTTTGTTATCTTTCCTTGTCTTTTGCAAAATATGTATTTGGCTGGGAAAACAGAGGAACAGCGAGTAGTTTGATTATATTTACCAAAATTACTACTGCTCCTCAATCTTTTCTGACTGATGGTGCAGTGAATATTAAATTCATTTCTGTAATGCTGCGTTTCTCAAATTTTTCCAACCTGTAACACACCAGGATAGCTAGAATTTATTTATTTCATTAACAAATGATAAAAAATGCAGTTAAAAAATTGTAGATGTAAATAAATAGCAGATTATTTTAATAGCTGAGGAAATTTTAAATATAATTTATTTTTACGTGAAATTATTTTAAACCAAGTCCAAAACTCATGGCCATGAGATTTTATTCAAACAATTGCATTAATTATACGTAATTAATAAAAAAAAACATAAAAACATGCACACACATACACACACACACGCACACACATACATATTATATCTTTATTCCAAATTAAATTTATTGACACAACACACGATTTGCTAACAGAAAAAGATATTTGCTTATGTCACATATTTATTTATTAGAAAAAAACTTACCTTGCGATGTCTGTGAATCGATTATAGCATTTTTTATGCATTGCGATATTTTGGTTGTTCACTTCGCTAATGTTTTTAAAAGTTAAAATACGACAGATATATATTGCTGACAGCAAAATTGTTCCATTTATTTGCATATTCACAATTTTTTAAAATGTTATTTCAGTAAGAGAAATCATTTTTTCAGTCGTATTTGACTCAAAATGTATTTCACAAACATTTGGGCATTCATTTTTTGGCCAAATTTTTAAACAAAGGGAGGTAACTATTGACCGATAAAACATCATATTTACTAAATGATTACCTCACTTACTTGATTTTTACGCTCAACTTTTGCAATAAAATAATCAAATTATAATAAAATGCCCTTTGAGTTTGAAAAAAATTAAAAGCATAAAGCATTCTTCTGGTGGTTTATTGAGTTATAAAACGCAGAAAATGTATTCGTTTATATCTTCGAATATTTTTGAACATGAGTATTTAATCACTTTCATACGTCCATTTAATTCATGTTCTTTTCTATCAGGAGTCACAGACCCACAAAACTACTTATCCTCGTCCATATCCGCTTTACTACCGCTCTTGTAAAAAAAAAATTCAGAGTTGAAACCAAATCAAACATTCAGGATGAACAAAAGACAATTCTCACATTTGTATAAAATATTTCAAGATAAGTAAAAAAAAAACACAAACTATTTTTAAAAAACGTGTTTTTCCATTCATTGAATATTCTCTTTTAGATTTCGTTACATCTATCGATGGAATTGAGATCTGAATTGACGAAAACGTGCCATCGACACGTTTTAGTACGATAAGATAGAATCGTGTTTTTACTTATCCAAAAATGGTGAGCTTTTTCTAAGAGGGAAAAATAAACGACCTTGAATATTTATTCATCAGGAAATTATAAAGCATGAATAAAAAGTGGAAAACAAAAATCAGTAATGTTGATATATCCTTCATAAGAATATACTTACACACACACACACACATATATATATATATATGCATATACATATATATATGCGTGTTTACATATGTGTAAAAGTATGTTTTATTGATGTAGTGTAAATTAGATGACAGTCCTTCTTTACCAAATTTGGTCCCTAAGATTTTCAATTCGTCGTTAAGTATATATATATATATATATATATATTACATTATATATATTATATATATATTATTTTTAAAATATAATTATCCACTGACACGTGTTTCGTCGACCACGACAAATCAGAGTGGCTGAATCTAGTGAGATTCGAAATCGGCACCTCGTGATAAGAAGACTAAACCTCTACGACGGTGCAAACCTCGCCGGACTACTAAATGTATCACTTTTACGTAGATGTTTTTATTTGTTTTTGTTAGCGATACTTTCTTGAATGAATTCAAGTATTTATACGAAAGTGCATTTTTACCTAAATGCTTGTTAGGAATAATTTTCCCATTGACCAATCTGATACGCCCATTTAATGGGGAGCGGCATATATATTATTCTTAAAATATAATTATCCACTGATACGTGTTCCGTCGTCCACGACTCATATATATATATATATATATATATATATATATATATATATATATATATTACTGGGCTTCCAATGACACAGGGGAAGACAACCGAAGTAGCAAAACTGAATCTGCCTGGCATGCCACTGTATATATATAGATGTAGGCGAATTTGAGTATATTTTATTGCTTTGAAAATATAAATTCTTTTTTACCAATTATCATAAAATTTAAACCAGAGATGGTAAAGTAATTTTCAAAAAGCCTTCAAATCTTATGTAGTTTTGGTCCCAAACAAACAAAGATATGAGCATTTCAATATTCAATTTAACTACGAGTATATTATATAATATTTTATTTTGTATATATATATATATATATATATATATATATATATATATATATATATATATATACTAGCTTTGGGGCACTTTTGTAAGTTCAAAATCTCAGAAACTATTGATCATAATTTAACAAATCAAGGCGCGTTGGAAAAGCAATGACGCTTATAATGTGACATTTGCCTTTAATGTCGCAAATAAAGGGGATCATTCATCATCCAGAGTTTATTTGTGACACTTTTTACAGCCGTAAGATACTTCGATCATAGTCATTTGTTTTCCTCGCCTGTATACGAATTACAAAACTCTGATATTTCCTCAAAACCTCTGACCTTGATGGGGAAAGACTAAAACGTGTTGCTACGGTTTCAAATGATCTGAAATAACGAAAAAATTTTTGAAATGGGGCAAAATTATGAATATTCCCAGCATCCAATAATCGTTTTACACTGTGAAATTTACTTTATGTATGAAAAAGCGAAAAGATATATTAGAAATATTTTGAATCAAGTCTCTCCTTGGTATTATTTCAGATCATTTTAAACCATAGCAATAAGATTTAGTATTTAGTATCCCCTCCAACAAGGCCAATGGTTTGGGGTGTATATATATATATATATATATATATATATATATATATATATATATATATATATATATATATATATATATAGTAATTTATAAAATATATATGGCGATTAAGCTACACTGAATATTCTGCGTTTCATCCACTATAGGATTCGTCAGGCTAGCTCTACCTACGTATTGAGTACTTTTGAAGTAAATACTTAAAGTTTACGCATAAATCTATACTTTCGTATATTAAATTTATGTGAGTAAATGAAGTAGTTATATATATATATATATATATATATATATATATATATATATATATATATATATATATATAAAGCTGAATGTGTATGTGCCTGGTCACGAATAGGCTCCTATATGGTTGACTATTTAAAAAAACTGATTACATATAATGATAGAAGATTAATCAAGACACAGGAATGGCTATGTTTGATCTGGCAGAACGGTGGTTCCTTAAAATTGTGGGGTCTGCGTTAGCGCCTGGTTCACAAAGTAAGGAAATAAAAAAATTTAAAATTAAAAAAACGTTTACAAGTGTTTTTGATATAGATGTATATAAGAATACTTTGATAAGTATGTTTTAACTTAAATAGGGATGGTATAATAAAATTGTGGAGTCCATAGAATGGAAATAGGAACAAACTTTAATAAAGACTTTTCATATCTATCTGCGTAAGTATACTTTGATAATTATGTTTCAGTTTGAAGAAATATGGTATAATAAAATTATAGAGTATTCGTTTGAACCTGACCTCCATAGAATGGAAATATGTCACAAAGTTTAACAAGGTTTTTTTTTATATAGATCAACAGAATATTGTGATAAGTGTTTTAGTGTGAACAAGTATGGTATAATAAATTATGGGGTTTATCTATTTTATTTTTACTTTCATCATATTTTGCTTTGGTTTTGATACCCCAAATTCAAACCAAATTTACAACCCTTCCTTTACATAACCTATCATACTTTCATAAATCAGAGTCCATATTCTGTGGGCTGTTTTTTAACCCAGTCAACGACGGGCACTTTTTCTTATATATATATATATATATATATATATATATATATATATATATATATACAGTGTTTTGGGGGTAAATATATATATATATACATATATATATATTCATATATACATAGATAAATATATATATATATGTGTGTGTGTGTGTGTGTGTGTGTGTTTGTGTGTGTGTGTGTGTGTGTGTGTGTGTGTGTGTGTGTGTGTGGAGAGAGAGAGAGAAAATATCGAGAGAAAGAGAGTATGAAAATCTATTGTAATTAATTACACAGGATCTTAACGTTTTACTCGCCGTAAAAAATTGTCATTCTAAGCTAGCAATTCCCTCCCTAGACGAAACGTGAAACGTTCTATGTGCTTAATTGGCAAACACATTTTTGAGCTTAATATTTAAGAATATTCAAGTATTGATCATTCTAGAAGTCAATACTGTAAAATATTAAATGCCTTAATGACACATGAAATAATTATAAACATGCATCCCTCGGTCTCTCTTTCTCTATATCTATCTATCTATCTATCTACCTCCCTCTCTCTCTCTCTCTCTCTCTCATATATATATATATATATATATATATATATATATATATATATATATATATATATAATGTAGGATCAAACATATCCATTACTGTGTCTCGATACATCTTCTATCATTATATGTAATCAGTTTTTTAAAATAGTCAACCATATAGGAGCCTATTCGTGGCCACACACACAGATACACATACACACACATGCACACACACAAATACATTCAGTATTATATTATATATATATATATATATATATATATATTAAGAGTACCTAATGAATATCTAATATATAATCTAGTATATCTAATATATATGCTAGTATATATTCTAATACATATACAGTGCCGGCTAAAAGAAAAGCCGCACTTGTAATTTTTTCAAAACCTGAAAATTTAAGCCAAATTTAATGTTTAAACAATCTATACTTCATTTGGTTCGCCTTTTATTACTGTATATTTTTACCTGTTCATATTAGACTTTTAATTGAAATAATCTAGTGTTCACGTCAATTTTAAAAAAATAACTTCAAATTGAGGAGGCAATAAGAAAGTCCGCAGCAAGAAATTCGCTTAAAACCAGCTTAAATTATCGCCTTTAATCAGTTTAAAATATCGATTAACAGGCAACAAAACATCTCTAATCGCCATTGTTGTTGTTCAAGGTTATACAACGTAACATTCAGTCCATATGCCATGACTTACTCTTTGTGATCGTCATGAGCTCATTAATCTCTACCTTTCTGGTTTATCCAATCGAGAAATCGGCCGCAGATTGAAATGTGGTGAGAAAACGGTACGAAAGACTGTACAAAGCACCTAAACACCAGCAGTGTTCGTGATTCCCCTAAAGCTGGTCGTACTAGAGTTACTTCTTGCAGGGAAGACAATGTTATCAAGATCCGCAGCCTAAGAAACAGATTTGAAACGGCTTCGCAAATCCAACAACAGTGCCCTCTTTCTACTGTCAAGAAGAGATTAAAGGAATTTAATTTGGGAGTATATGTTGCAAATCCAACAACAGTGCAATCTTGCTAATCTTTCTACTGTCAAGAACAAATTAAAGGAATTTGATTTGCGAGGATCTGTTGCAAGATGCAAGCCAATGCTTTCTGTAAAGAACAGAAAGCGCCGTCTGGATTTCGTCAAATGTAATGAAGATCATGATTCGTCATATTGGTCAAAAGTGCTTTTTAGCGACGAAAGCAAATGCAATAGGCTAGGCAGTGATGTCAGGCAGTACTTCCGTCGAAGGAAAGACGAAGAATTTAATCCTAGGCACTCAGTTTCAACGCTGCAAGGTAGTGGAGGTTCAGTTTTGGTGTGGGTCATTATTAGTACCAATGGTCCAGGACCTATAGTTCGCTTGCAAGGTCGAATTAATTTGACCACGTACATTAATATGTTGACTGAGTATGTTCTATATTACTTTGGTCGAAATTTGGATGTTAATTCCATCTTCATGCAGGATAATGCTCCCATTCACACAGCTAGCAGTGTCAAGAAGTTCCTGGAAGATCATGATATTCCGTGTTTTGATTGGCCTGCACAATCTCTAGATAGCAATCCTATCGAAAACGTATGGCATTATATCAAGCAACAGTTACGCAATGGTAAAATTACCAATTGGAAGAACTTTGCAAAAAAAAAAAAAAATTAAAGAGGGATGCCCTTTTCCCGGCGTATTGCTGCAGTATAGTTCAAGGAATTCCCGAAAGATTGCAAGCTGTCAAATTGCAGAAAGGCTATGCTACAAAATATTAACTAGTTCCTTGTGTTTCTGTTGTATTTGTGTTGCATTAATGTCCGAAAGTTACATTTAAATAACAATTTTCCATTATGCGGATTTCTTTTTGCCTCATCAATTTGAAGTTATTTTTTTAAATATACGTGAACACTATAATATTTCAATAAAAAGTCAAATATGAACAGGTTAAAATTATAGAAGAATAAAAGACCACTCAAATGAGGTATAGTTTGCTTAAACAGTTACATTAAGTTTAGCTTAAATTTGCGTTTTTTTTTTTAAATTACAACTGCGGACTTTCTTTTTGCCTCCTGCGTGTGTATAAATACATATTACATGTGTCAAATAAATTAGAATATATATATATATATATATATATATATATATATATCATCATCAAATATCGTTGATTTTATATATATATATACATACATATATATATATACATACATATATATATACATATATATATATATACATACCAAGTTATATAGAGTTAAATGTTATATATATGTATAAATATTTATATGCATCTCTCTCACTCTCTCACTCTCTCTCTCCCTATATATATATATATATATGTATATATATATATATGTATATATTTATATATAAAATTTAACTATATTTGATTATCTAATTCTAATTCATTTAATACATTTAATACGTTTGCCAAAAGGAAAACTAAAATGTTCACTCTTTTCCTAACATATTGGATAAGTCTTTTAGCATTAATCTTTTTTATAATCATCTGGTTTTTTTCTGAAACATTTAATACGTTTCGGAAAACCTACGGAAGAATGGCGATTTCTATAATTTAACTATATTCTCAAAGGAAATGATATTCACGATTAATGGTTTTGGTGAGAAAATCGTTGTCAAATTAACTATATATATAAATTTAACTCCTATTTATTTCAACTCAAATCATGTGTAAATTGTACGGATAAAACACATTTGAATCTATCTGGAAATTGTGTGGTGTACATGCATTTTTAGTGATATATATATATATATATATATATATATATATATATATATATATATATATATATATATATATATATATATATAACGATTTCAATGACTTAAAAACATTATTACAATGATCCAAACATAATTCTCAATGAAAAACATAGACACGGAATAATAAAATAATGTTAAAAAATACACATTGTTGGTGACTACTCCCTTATTTAAATATATATATATATATATATATATATATATATATATATATATATATATATATTAAGTTATAAAATATATATGGCGATTAAGCTACATTGAATATTCTGCGTTTCATCCACTCTAGGATTCTTCAAACTCAGTTTTGGTGTGGGGCATTATTAGTACCAATGGTCCAGGACCTATATTTCGCTTGCAAGGTCGAACTTAATCGGCCAAGTACATTAATATGTTGACTGAGTATTTTCTACCCTACTTTGGTCGAAATTTGGATCTTCATGCAGGATAATGCTCCCATTCACACAAGAAGTTCCTGGAAGAGCATGATATTCATAAACCTAAACAATCTTAGAGTGGCTTAAACGCGGAATATTCAGTGTAGCGTAATCGCCATATATATTTTATAACTTACTAACTAGCTCTGCCTGCGTATTGAGCACTGTTGAATAAATACTTTAAATTTACGCATAAATTTATACTTTCGTAAATTAATTTATGCGAGTAAATGAAGTAGTTTATATATATATATATATATATATATATATATATATATATATAGAGAGAGAGAGAGAGAGAGAGAGAGAGAGAGGGTGGGGATGAATCAACAATGAAGTTATTTATGAGATTAATAGTAGAGTGTTCTATACCGAAGTAGGGCAAAATATACTTTTTGTTTGTTTTACATAAGCATTCCTATGTTGCTACACATTGATTAGTATGTTTCGTCCAGCCAGTTACAAGTAACTAGAGAATTTTTCGAGCGATATTGTTTATTAAAAGGTTTTGTCAATAGATTATGGAGTGAGCTATTCTCTAGTTACTCACAACTGGCTGGTTGAAACATTTTTATGAATGTGTAGCGACATATTAATGCTTATGAAAACAAATAAGAATATATATATATATATATATATATATATATATATATATATATATATATATCTAGACGAAATCTTGCAAAATTTGCGAAATAATGGCAATTGTGTTTGAAGCTGTGACAATGCAGTCTTGTAAAATAAAACGTTCTATATGAGAAAAGATAAACAAAATAATGACAATATTGAAAGATGTCAATAATGTTCAATAAAAAAAATGTAATAACCAACATAATATGTCGAAACAACATAGTACGTTGATGTCAATTTCTACCTCGAAAATTAAAAAGTATATATATTACAGTAAGAAACCATCCTGGTTCGACATGTAGGTAACTAAATATGTGATAGTAATTGTCTGTATTTTTTTTTTTTTTTTTTTGAGATAAGGTGTTTTCATTGATTGAGATTGTCGGACTGACTTCCTCATCTTGGTTGCTATCGTCACAACGTTTCGGCCGTTTTGCCCTCCGGCCTTCATCAGGTGTTTTGTATCAAACTGGGGAATTGTTTGTTAGAAGTCTCGAACCCAACCTTTTATTATTATTACGGGGGTACCGTGTTCGGACTCCAGCTAGGCTCTGGGACATAGTTGCTGATTCTCTGTTTTGAATGTTACTTTTTACTGCCTTCGTTCAGGATTGAACTCAGCACCTTTGGGTAACTGTAAACTTTGATACAACGTCTAGGACCACTCGGTCATATGTTACTAGGACAATTCTTAGTTGATTTTTGTTAATGTTAAACCTATGTTGTTATTCACGGTTTTCTTTCTCTATCAGAGGTGTCCAAATTGCATTCAGCTCCATGCTTGGTTTGCTCAGTAGGTTGTTATGTCCGAGCATATGAGCTGTTTCTTTAAGTTTTCTCACTTTCCAGTGGGTCTCTCTGTTTATTATTTTTACTTCATCCCATAGGGGGCGATGGTCCCCCCTCTCCATTCAGACATGGTTGGCTATACCCGATTTTTCCCCTTTAGTTACCGCTTTTCGGCGTTCTTCCACCCTTACTTTAAGGGGGCGGCATGTTTCACCCTTATAAACCTTTCTGCAACTGCATGGGATGGAGTATATACAGTTTTTGGTCATGTTCTCCTCCATGCAGGGCTTCACTCGTACCAGATGTCATCTGAGTGTTGACTCGCTCTTGAATACCGTCCTTGTGTTGTAGGGGGCACATATTCTCTGAATCTTTTCGGAGATGCCTCGTATGTATGGTAGGCAGACCGTTGGAGGTTTTTGGGTTTCATTCTCCTCTCTTATACTATTAACACGTCTGGTGGATAGTATGCTATCGAGGTAGTTGTTACTACGGAGGGTATTCTTCAACCTGACCATTTCTTGGTGGTATGTAATGTTATCGCTATTTATTGTCTCTGATCGATGTTGCAGCGTGCGATTCCATGTTTGATACTGTATGGGTGATGGGAAAAGCGGCCGAAACGTTGTGACGATTACAACCAAGATGAGGAAGTCAGTCAGACAATCTCAATCAATAAATATGTGATGATCGAAATTATTGAATTCATTTAACATTGGCACACTCGTATTTACCGTGTTTCGTCTGAATTAGAAACTTTGTCATTTCTTTCATTTTTTTTCGTGGTCGAATTTTCTTCGTACTTTTGTTAAAAATTCGATATGATTTCAAATTCTTGCGGTTTTGTTTACAAACGACTAGAACACACAACTATTTCTTTTCAAAATTTTAGAAATACATTTGTAACGTGAATACCGTCGAAAAGGAATGAACAAAAATAAATAACTCCGACTCGGCTTTTCTTTCTGTTTTATGACCATTACTTTCTAAAAAAGTGTCTTTTCTAACTGCTCATCCCCTCTATGACATTAACAAAAAATCGCCGCCTCGACACCGGCTTAAAATTCTATCATTGCCACTGCCTGCCCGCATGTCCATTTCACCTGTTCGCGTTTTCCCTCTACTCCACTTCTGACAGGCCATAGACAGCCATTTCTCGTCTTTGACTTTACACGTCCACATTTTTCAACCGCACTTTTTCTTCTCCCGACCACGTGGTGTCCTTTTTTCTTACTCTTTTGTCCCGCAAGCTCGCCCACATTTCTTAATTCGCATAAGTGTTTTTTGTCGGCTACTTTTTTTACATAGGCATAACCACTTATTAAGGCACAGAGACCACTCGAGGATAAGGGTTAAGAGTGTACAGTGGTCAATTGGACAATATAGTAATCATTAGTAATGGAAATTCGACAAATTTGTTTACTTAAGTTGAACAACTCATCAAGAACTTGTTTACGTTAGACTTGAAGACAACCATATTGTAGTCATCTGGAAAGCAGGAAAACGGAGACAATTCCACAGGCGTGCAGTTCTAAGAAAGAAACTTTGTTCATGGAATTTACGTTTAGGTTTAGGCACAGATAAAGAATAGGGGGAATTATTGATAGTGTTTTCAGCTAGACGAGTGTTTCTTGTGAAAGTTTGGCGAGGGGGGCATAGATAGAAACTCAGTCGAACACTTTTCATGAAAATAACGATACATCAGAGACAAACTCGCAACATCTCTTCTGTGAGATAGAGGTTGCAAGGAAGAGAAAAGGACATCTCCTACGAGGCTACAGAGTCTATTTTGAACTCAAGGCAGGCCAAGTCCTTTCTAGCAGCTCCTGCCCAGATGTGCCAACAGTACTCCAACCTTGGACGTACCTGGGTCTTATATAGATAGAGAAGTGAATCAGCAGTGAGATATTTACTGGATCGATAGAAGGATCCCATCATTTTTCAAGCGGCCTTGGGAACAGATTTGCTTTACGTGTTCCATTTAAGATCAGAGGTAAAGGTCAGGCCCAGAAGCTAGTCAAAACTTGAGGCCTCCCCCAAGACGAGAGCCATTCATTTCAATTGATGCCGGATGGGAATCAGAACGTTGATGATGTAAAGATAGAAACTTGGTTTTAGATGCATTAAATGTAACCAGCCACTCCTTTCCCCATTGTATCACGTACTCAAGATCAGAAGAGAGAGAATCGGAGAGAACTTGGTCGTTTATTATCCTTTCAAGTCAGCTATCTTACAGCTCCCGCTGATATTTTCCCACGTGCTTACATGCACTCCGTTACACAATTACAGATATAAATAGAAGTATGCTTACAGAGTACTCGTCTTGATTCGAAGGCCATAACTGCTTCCTATAGCTGCTACGACATATAGTTTTAGATATATTTACTGCATATTAAATTTTAACATAGATAAATCAGTTTCCACCATGACACCTTAACTTTTGTGAATCGTGTCAGTGAGACATTTTGGTTGGCTTTCGATTTTTTTAACGTTCGACATTTGAAGTTTCTGATAATCAAATTTAGGCTAAATCACTCCATTTCACCGTAGATGTTCAGAGCATTTATTGCATTTATTTCTGCTTTAGGATCGTATGCTTTTCATTTGTCAACTGTATAGAAAAATTCGATCGTTTTTTTTCGCTGAAGTATGTGCAACTTTTATTTGCTCCGATATGGACATTAAGCCACAGTAAAGCTTATTTTATTCATTTAAAATTTTATTGCAATGAAATTTACTATAATATAAAATAACGTTATTAAAATTGAATAGGGAGTTTCATTTTTTGATTTGGAAATTGATTCCGATAAGAATTAGTCAGACTTATATAACATAGTTGTTTTATGTTATTCACGCACACAAAAACACATATATACATGCATATGTTTCTCAATATGTCATCAAATAACAGACAACTTTTGTCAACGTTATTTAATAAAACACACACGCAAACGCACATATATACATAAATATGTTTCTCTATATTTCATCAAATAACAGACAATTTTCGTCTTTGTTATTTAATGAAATACACATACACAAACGTACATATATGCATACATATATTTTTCTATATGCCATTGAATAATAGAAAATTTTTGTGTACATTATTTAATGAAATGTACACACACAAACGCACACACACACATATATATGTGTGTGTATGTGTGTGCGTGTGTGTGTGTGTTTCTCTAAATGCCATCAAATAACAGACAATTTTCATCTATGTTATTTAAGGAAATACACACAGATGGACATATATACATATAAATGTTTCTCCATATGTCATCAAAAACAGACTATTATTGTCTATGTTAATTAATGCAATACACACAAAAACACACATATATACATACATATGTTTCTCCATATGTAATCAAATAATAGACAGTTTTCGTCTACGTTATTTAATGAAATACACAGACACAACCAGTCATATATACATACATATATATTTTCTGTATATGTCATTAAATAACAGCTAATTTTGTCTACTTTATTTGATTAAATACACATACATACACACACAAGTACACACACACACACACACACACACACACACACACACATATATATATATATATATAATTTTAATCATTTACTTGAGACGTACTGAGTTTATATATACTATTCGTAATGAACTAATAACTCTATCTCACGAGTGATGTTTTTATATATAAATTTAGAAAATTTAGAAAAAATATCCAAGCTCAATAAATTGTTTTTTTTTTTTTAGTTTCAGAGCATATAGTACTTAGATGATTACCTCTAAAATCTTATAAATCATTTTTTTTTACAAAGGCATCACCACATTATCAAGGCCCAGAGGCCACTCAAGGATAAGGGTTAAAGAGTGTACAGTAGAAATTGGTATATATAGTAATCATTAGTAATGAAAATTTGGTAAATTTAATAACTTATATGGAACGGCTCATCAAGAACTTATTTACTTTAGACTTGAACACAACCATATTGTAGTCAGCCGGAAAGCAGGAAAACTGAAGACAATTCCACAGGCGTGCAGTTCATTTTGGACAACTTATATGATTCATGCAGCTGAAAGTCTCTGCCGTGCCTTCTCGTTTAAATGATTATAATCGTGCTGAATGTATTTTAACTTATATTAATTATTTTCGTATTTTTGAAATTATTATTATTGTTATATTTTCATATGAGATGTGTTGCTTAATAATCTAATACTCAGTTTTTTAATGGAAAATATTTTCTTTTTTCTCTCAGGCAGCGCCGGGACGCGAGTCTTGCTAGTAAATTATAACATAAAGTTTAATTAACTAACGATGCTATGATTCTGCTTTTTCTTGTGATTTATCAGTTACCCTAAGCAAAACAGGACCTAAAGCGTAGATATGCCGTTAAGCATTCTATAATGATATTCAAAACGGTGTTCATCTATTTTAGATTATTAGTAAATAAAAAACACATTTTCTCAAGAGTTTTGTTTCCAAGAATAGAAGTGAGGGAAAGCGAATTAATAACTTTCCAGCACGTTGGGTCACGTTTATCTAGGAACAGATATAGATTTCGGTATTCATATGCAACTCGAACATGTGCATGTCGATTTCATTTCTTCTATCTTTAAGAACACACACACATTTATATACATACATATGCATATATATATATACGCATACATAATCAAATAGATACATGTATATAGAGAAATAACGACACAGGTAGCTACACACACAGACACACACACACACACACACACACATATATATATGTATATATATATATATATATAAAAGAGAGAGAGATTTAGAATGCTATCATAATGCGGAAAATGAGATGTATTCGGTGTTGAGAACGAACGATGAAAACATGTACAATTTGTAAATCAATAATCATATATATATGTGTGTGTGTGTGGGTGGGTGTTTATATATATATACTGCTTGTGTGTTTGTATATATATATATATATATATATATATATGTGTGTGTGTGTGTGTGTGTATATACTGCTTGTGTGTTTGTATATATATATATATATATATATATATATATATATATATACGTGTGTGTATATATATACTGCTTGTGTGTTTGTATATATATGTGTGTATATATATATATATATATATATATATATATATATATTAAAAACCTTGTATTAAAAAGCTTGCTACATGTGTGAATATCCTTTATGTAAAATTTCAAATGTTTAGACACAAAATTGGCTGAATAGTTTGCTAGAGATCGCAAAGGTCAAATCTTTTGAACTTTGACCGCTTGGCAGCCAGATTTTCGGCAAAAAACATTGAAAAGCTTGTCCTTTGTCTGAATAGACTTTATGTAAAATTTCAAATTTTTAGACCAGAAATAGGCTGATGGATTTGGTAGAGACCGCAGAGGTCAAATTTTGCTATACTTTGTCCCCGGTTTTGACCCCTTAACATTTATTGTTTTGGGTTCATATCAAATTTAAACATTTTTATCCATGCCCAAGTAAGTTACGTACAAAGTTTACAGTGTTTATACCCAACATTGGCGGAGGGGTTTGGTAGAGTTTTCAAAGCTCAAATCGTTGAACTTTGACCTCTTGACAGCCAAATTTCTGTCCGAAAACCGATTAAAAAGACTTTTCCAAATCTCAATATCCTTTATGTCAAATCTGTAGACTGAAAATTGACAGAGTAGTCTTGTAGGGAAATGTACACACACAGACACACACACGCACAGACATACATTTCTACTTTTATAGATATATAGACATATATGAGAAAGAGAGGATAAAAGAAAAGAGGAAGGGAGATGCGATGAAATTTCATACTTTTCAAACATGGAATAATATCTTTGTGCAAGTCTACATTGTGTATTTTAGGAATATTCTTGGATGTTTTCATAATCTTAAATGAAAAACAATCTATACCATGTAAGATTCCAATGATCTATTTATAAGAATTTCAAGGTTTAAAAGCAGGAAAGGTCATGTTCCGTCAATCATCTTTTGTAAAGCACCGCAAGTGCAATACACCTCCATATTTTGTAATGCGCCCGTACACACATACACTATCTCAAAAATGTTTAATGCGCACGTACACACACACACACACACACACACACTATCTCCAAAATGTTTAATGCGCACGTACACACACACACTATCTCAAAAATGTTTAATGCGCACGTACACACACACACACAATCTCAAAAATGTTTAATGCGCACGTACACACACACTATCTCAAAAATGTTTAATGCGCACGTACACACACACATTATCTCAAAAATGTTAATGCGCACGTACACACACACACTATCTTAAAAATGTTTAATGCGCACCTACACACACATACTATCTCAAAAATGTTTAATGCGCACGCACACACACACGCTATATCAAAAAGGTTTCACATAATTTCAGAAGTCATAACCAGTATCTGATTTAAGAGTAAGTTTTTTGGGGGGGGCGGGCATTATGATTCATTGGGGGGGGCATTATGATTTTTCTTTAAGTATGCAAAAGAAATTTACAAAAGCAATACACTGCAGAGATGTATAGAATAGACACAAACTCTAAGTAAATTCAAACACATAACAGTGGAATAAGCTTTTGGTAATACAATGTCTTTGTGTGATAATCACGTGGTACTCCACTCGGGAACCATCGACCCCAAACTTGTTTTCGTGGTGTATTCTTTTCCATTCGTCTCTTATGCAGACTATGTCGCCGTCTCTAACATTGGCAGCCGACAAGGAGGTGTGCGTGTGTTGACCAACGGTATACCTACATCGATATATGTATATATATATATACATATATATATATATATATATATATATATATATATATAGAGAGAGAGAGAGAGAGAAGTGCTTCAAACTAACATTATGTGTTATATAGCGTCTATATAAACGTGTAATGTCGCGTGGTTCATGTGTGTGTGTCGGTGTTTAGCCATTCAACACACAGTTTAATAATAGGAAAATAACAAAAAATAGGCAGTTTTTTTTAAACAAAAAGTGGAATATCACATTTGTCTGTGGCACACCAGATAAAAAGAAAAACATACCTTTTTCAACTGGGTTGTCTTGACTCTGAAGGGTCTGTACAATAAAACACTTCCCCTCCGAAGGAAAACGCCAAACGCGAATTCGGATTACTGCCTCTTAAATTATTATCTTGATTTCATTTGCTTTATGTTTTGGTCGGTATAACCTCCAAATCTCTTCATGGTCATCTTTTTGAACTTGAACATCTTTGAAAAAGAAACATTCGAAGAATAACATACAACTTACGTTATATCAACCTAAACGTTTTGAAAATAACAAGCAAAAAAAGAATAATAGTTTGAATCGTCCACATCTTCATCATATTAAATTAAATAAATAAATAAGAAAATTTTATATGAGAAATTGGAGTAGAAACTCAACACAATGATTTTGGGTTTAATGGAATTGACAATTCACTTACAAGAGTAAAAGAAAGAGATATTGTTTGATGAAAAAGGGTGATAATGAGGAATAGGACAAGAGTGGGAACAGGAGAGGGTGAAAGGGTTTTTAGGAGAGAAAGGGAGACAGACAGATAGAAAGATTTGGAAAATTAGAGTTTAAATGTGAACGATGCAAAGAAAGAGACCAAAAAATGGAAAGAGAGATGGCGAAAAGTATAGAAAGGATGATAAAATAGAGAAGAAAAAAAGAAAAAAAATGAGAGAGAAAGTATAGAAAGTGTGATAAAGGAAGAGAGGAAAAAGGGAGAAGAACGAGAGAGAGAGGGAGGAGAGATGGAGAACGAACGGATATACATAGAGAGAAAGACATAAAGAAAGAAAGAAAGAAAAAAGAGAAATTTGCGATGGAGAATAAAGTTAGACATAGAGAGAGATAGAAAGCAGAAACGGAAACAGGGTGATAAAGAAAGAAATAAAGAAAGAAAGAAAGAAAGAAAAGAAAAGAAAGAGAGGTTCGGCAGTGATGAAATAGATAGAGGTTGATAGAGAGAGATGGAAAGAGGGGTAACAAATAATAGAAAGATAGAGAGAAAGAAAGGAACTGTGGAAAGAAAGAGAAAGACAAAAAAGCGAGATATATCACAGAAAGAAAATTAACTTTGATCTTTGAATAATGATGTAAAAATGGGCACGAAAAATACATTTTCCTCACCAAAAATAATTGGTAAAAACTTTTCCTCGTATTTTTTTTTTTTAACTAAAAGGTGGAGCGCAACATAAAAAATAAAATGCAAATAAAATCATTATAAAATGCGTCTAAAAGGCACATAGAATCGAGAGAAACTGAACTAGACAAAAATTAAAATATAAAGACTTTGAGACATTCTTAAAAACGTGTTCTTGTAAATGAATTAAGCCATTAGCGGACGAATAATGAAAAATATTGAAAGTTTCTGTTTTTAATAAGCAAAAAGAAATACAAATAATCTGAAAATGACCTTGAGGGAGAGAATAAAAGCAATGTGGATTCGAGTTTCCAAATAGCATCTCAATATTCAATTAACTTCGTGTCGACTTCAATCACATAGCTTCAACTGTGATCGATAAGTATACAGACAAGGTCATGCATACGCGGACGTTTTCAAACTGATGCCTATAGTAAAAGTGATTCTAGATCTTGTAATCGCCAGTTATTGTCTGGTTTCCCCAGATCACAACAAACGTTGGTTTTCTGATGTTTGCTTAAAACGATTAACCTCTATGGAATCGTTAATAAAATTTCCTTTCTGCAATCTCACCATTTTTACTTTGAGCACTCAAGTTTCAGTCATTAAGCTTCAGTAGTATTTTTATTGCATGCGCCCCCCCCCAGGGACTGGCAAATATTTTACAGTTCGCATTCGATTAGATATTTTATTTCATGGCATACATTATGTAAGGTAGTTGTTATACGTCCTATAACAGCATCGTTACATGCTAACACTCGGAACAAACGTCTTATCTGAGACGGTCGCAAAGCAAAACAAAACGCTTTTTCAAATGAAGTGAAATGTATTTTTATATGTTTTTTTTTCACCCAAAATATCGCATTACCTCTCGTTTTAAAAGTCTCTTACTTTATGGCGTCTTCTATGTATTCGAAAGTCTTTCACCGCCAAGGGTCAAACGTTCATATTGCCTGGCAGCAATTTGTTTCCCGATGCTCGCCACGTAGTCCATTTTTCTATCTGATTTTTCTTTCTCTTCTCTTTCTTCGTTGTGGCATCACCTCTTGCATCGGTTTGCATACGTGTTTTTTTGCTACTGCTGCTGCTAATACGCGTCAGCGTGTCTGTTACCTACCTCGCGCACTGGGTCGGTCATTAGCATATGTGTCATGCGGCTGCTGCTATTTCTACAAGCGATAGAGCCTGTGTTGCAGTTATTATCACATGCGGGTCACAATCATAATCCCCTCATCCAATTATTCCTGGAAATGAATGGAGACACTTGCAATTAATGTTTCACAATATCACGAAGAATGAGGAAATCGTCGATTTGAAAAAAGAATATTTATTGAAGATGTTAGCGTGACTTCTCTCCTACTAGCGTAGGAGGGAGTATAATCACGGGCTACAGATCATTGTTTAATTATTGGCGATCTTTACACATTTTCGAAATCACTTGGTGTTACAAAAACCTCTTACGCTCCGCCTTCTTTTGCTCTATCCTCCAGATTAAGTAATGTACGTTTTCGGTACACGACAGGGTCGAGAAGATATTTAAATGCACTAACTAAACCGGGAATTTCTATATATTTCGACAGCTGCCCGTGAAATAAAGATTAATGCTAGAAAATCGATCCACTTATTATTTAGCATTTACTTCAAATAAGTTTATACACTAATAAACTTATCAAAGTAGGTAGAAGATTATTGTCTTTGGTAATATTTATTTTTTACATATTTGTTTTTCATCTCTTTTTTCCCCCTGTCAGTTACAGTTACAAATTCTGAATGTGATTCTTCTTTGAAAAAATAAATTTCAATGTAAATTTTCTTTCATTTTTAATTCGAAAAACTTCTAAATATTTCCCTTTCGTGCATTTCATCCAATATTTTAATATTTTCATTTGGAGATTTTCAATTTGTTTTTCACTCGTGTCCAAAGCTAAGACGCACCATCAAACATAAATTACTTCAAAAGACGATATCATATTATATACTGCATAATCACGGTAACACACTGGTTTCCGTTAGATCACTGAAGTTAAGCAACGTTGCACCTGGTCAGTACTAAATGCGTGATCATTAGGGACTTACAATTGACGTATGTTCTCTCTGCTTATCTCGGCATTGTTTCCAGTTGTCTACAAAGAGTGCCAATTCAGGTGGGGTTGTGGATTGTGCAACCCTTGCAACACAATTATACGCGCAGCTGCTCCTACAGGGGGTATCCTTTGTCTTTAAAGACTGAACGGAGGCATCGATATCAGACGCCATCGCAATTTAAAAACCTTGCACTGAGCGTTTTAAATAGTTTGATAATCAAGTGTGGAGCATTTATACGTTAAGTGGATCGGTGCGTAAAAAGTTTCCGAAAGGAATAGGCAGAATACTTAACTCTGAATGTTTATCTTGTTTACCAATAAAAGAAATAAATTAGATTCTAAGAAGCAATGTAAAACATAGGAATAAGGATTTATAATTAAATCTTTGATATTAAATCTTATGTTGTACAGGAACAACTTAATAAACAAAGAAAAATAATCATTTAGAACCAAAAATTATTTTTCTTTTTTCCAATTCTGATTCCTATCCTAATAACCCCCCCCCAATTCTGACTTTTCCGTCCGATTACGGTTAAGGTTAATCGTCTCAACACTAAGATGTGTCAAATTATTAACGAGATAACATTTTTTACCAGTTTCAGAAACTTTCCTGAGGTTTCGTATCAAAAGCTTCGGAAACGTTGGCAATGCTGAGATGCGCGTACTGTGAAATTTTCGTACTGTTCCGCGCAATGTAACAACTTGTCATCGTAATTGCTGAATCCACGGTATTTGAAGTGTGTCGAATTATTAACAAGGCTATTTGTTTCGTCAATAAAATTGGTCGAAAATGTGGATTGAGTAGTTCTAAAACGAGTTCTATTACAGAACAGCTAGCAAAAGTTAAAACTACACTCGAAATATCGAAAATGATACACGTGAAGTTGTTAAGAACCCTGGGCAGACAAGTCGAGAAGTCTTTGACCAAACCGGATGAAGGAATGTCTCAAAAAGTACTCGATGTCGCCTTCTGAAATAAGAGGCAAAGTATGTTAAGCCGTAACAAAGCCTCGCTTAAAGCAACATCACATACAAAACCGATGGAAATGGGCAGAGGACAACGTGAAAACGGTTTTTTCCAAAGTTTTGTTCACGGATGAAGTGCGTGTCACTCTTGATGGTCCAGACGGCTGGAGCAAGGGATGGGTCCTAGATGGACGACATCGTCATCAGCGTTTAAGGCGTCAACAAGGTAGTGGTCGAATAATGATTTGGTCTGGGATTATCAGAGGTACTTTAGTTGGCCCATAGAGAGTTCCAAAAGGCGTAAAAATCACGTCAAATGCTTACATAGCTTTTCTAAAGAAGCATTTTGAACCATGGCTGAAGAAGCAAAATTTGACGTTCAGAAGACCCATTATTTTTATGCAAGATAATTCTCCCTCGCATGCGGCAAACAAAAACAAAGAGTATTTTCAAAAACGGGGGTTCTCTGGGCGACGGAAGATAGATTTGAACCTAATTGAGAACCTTTGGAGTATCATGAAGCGACGTCTCTATGCAAGTGGATTCCAATTTAAGAGAAAAGAGGTATCGCGAGGAATAACTGTTGACGAAATCACAAATTTGACTAATTCTGTGGACCAACGTCTTTTACAAGTTATTCATAAAAAGGATCGCATATGCCCTACTAATTATGTCAACGTAGAAATTGCTATGAAGTTATTGTGTTATAAGGATTTTTCCTAGTATATGTAATGTTTGAATAGTATTTCAATAAACAAGTTATGGGCATATTGTGTTTTTGTCGCAACCTCGTTAATAACTTCACACACTGAAATTAACAGATATTCCTATCTGTTTACATAGTTTCGCTAATACTACTTTAAATACTTTTATTTTCGGACTGGACTAGCTGAATAGTATCGTAAGCACTTTCTCAAAGATTCATGGATTTTTATTAACTCGTTCCTTAAATATTTTTTAAAAAAATGTAAAATCGTTAATAATTTGATACGCAGTGTGTATATATATATAGAGATAGATAGATAGATAGATAGATACAATAATATTTATTTATATATATATATATATATATATATATATATAAGAACAAGTAGTTAATAAAACATGTTAAAAAACACCTTGAAAAAGAGTTAACATGTTTAATTTTAAAAAGGAAACACAAAATAAATGGATAGTCCTTAATCCGCAGAATTTCGAAGAAATACTTTCCTTCTCATCAGAGGGCAAATTTCTGAAATATTTATTTCAATTATTCTGGATTATACAGATGGCACGCCACATGTGATGCTAGTATGTAAAAGTTAAAACATCAAATTATGAATGGATTGGATTATTTATTAGTGTAACGTGGTCGTCCCAGTTAAATCCTATCGGACGCACACACTGCCCGGCATCGCCGCAAAGAAAAAATAAAAATAAAAAGGGAAGGAAACAAAAATCCGACTCGGCTTTTTTTTTCTATTTTTATCAAAGGACATTTATTATAGTTGCTATCGAAACAATGCCTGATTCTTGATTTTTACTGTTTATTTTGTCTTCCATGAGATTAACAAAACCCTGCCGTTTCGACACCAGCTTAAAAGTCTCTCCCCGCCACTACGATGCCACATGTCAATCTCACCTGATCGCGTTGTTCGTTCTCCTCCTAACTACGTAATGCATTTTGTTTCCCTCTCCCGTCACGCAACTTGTTAATTTGAATATGTGCTAAGACGGCTGCCGCTTCTAATATCTTCGGAAACCAACCATCCGACATCTACTGCTGACTTTCTCAGACGCGCTTATAAGCACTCTGTTACATTACATTACTATGTTGATGTGACTTTTTATTACTTGTTTTTATGTATAATTTAGCGCTAAAATAGCTTACAGGTATAATAATAATAATAATAATAATAATAATAATAATAATAATAATAATAATAATAATAATAAAGCCGCATATCTATAAGTTCTGTAACCCAACGCCAAACCCTCCTCCAATTGCCACATCACTACCCATCTCCCAAAAATGAGTGTGACAAAATAACAAAACAGAGTCAAGGAGGAAGGAAAGATTGAGGAACTGCCTCCGCTGGATAAGTGCGAAGGGAACTGGGACATTGGGGAGGCTTATTGCCACTCAAATTCCAGCGAAGACCAATAGCCGCTTCCAACGAGAAATCAATGACAAGCAGCTGTTGCAATAATGCAAATTTATTTGCAAATGTTACAAAAGAGGTGAAGAATACTGGAAATCTGGGGAGACTTGTTGTCACGCAGCTTCTAGGGAACACCGCAGGCTGTTTTCAATTAAAGATCTTTGATGATCCCTATGAAAGTTCCTGGTGAGCCAATAATAATAATAATAATAATAATAATAATAATAATAATAATAATAATAACAATAATAATAATAATAATAATAATAATAATAATAATAATAAAGTCAGAGCTGTGTTTTCTGTGACAGAAGCGTTGTTTGGATTTTAAAATAAAATATGTATAAATACGTTTATAAGTCAAATCATAACGCAATATCATGAAAATAAACAAATATTTATTTGTTTGAAATTAATATTTCGTCGATAAACGTATTCCTCAGAACTTTATACACATTTTCCTCTTTTTTTTCTTCATCCTAATGATTTTAATTTGGAGAAAGAAAAAAGTTAGTAAAGAATCCGCGTGTCAGTCTGTATGCGGTGTTATTTAAAAGTGCCGGAAGAAAACGTTTGGGGCGCGTGATATATAAGAATTGTGTTTTCCGTGATAGAAATCTTGTTTAAATTTTAAAATAAAATACGCATAAAATACATTTAAACTAGATCACAACGCAATATTATAAAAATAAGCAAATATTTACTATTGGCGAAATATTAATTTCAAAATAAATATTTCTTATTTTCATAATATTGTGTTGTAATTGTACTTATAAATATATTTTAAAATATGGAAAATGTGTTTGAGTATTTTCACGTTTCACAAATTGCATGCACTTTTCGTGAGATTGTAAGTGTTTTTTTTTATAGGAGAGTACTTTATTTAAACACATTTAATTTTCTTATAGCAATTCTTATTACGTTTTGCTGTCATGAACTCACACCTGAAAATCTGATGTGTTCCGAACTCGACCTACAAAGCGTCTACGCCCAAAACCTGCGTTGATGGCTACGAACCATTTAATATATTTTCCCTATGACTCGAAATCGTTTTTATTATATTGCGCCAATACATGGGTAGCTTGTAATAAATTATTTGTTGCATCAGCAATTGTTCCCATTAATCTTTGTAAATTTGTCTTGTGCATTTCAAGCAGAAATTTCAGTTTGTATGATAAATATTTATCTGTTGATTCTCGCCATGTAATTGGCGATGATATGCCACAATTAAGCAAGTTAAATGATCTAATTACATTATTTGTTAGAGAAGGCTTTTTCTGTGTGAGCCCTGTTGTTCATAAAAACGTGTCTGTTTGTTGGATCACGTTTTTTATTAGGCAAAAATACGAAAGAAACATATGAAGAAACCTACAATAATGGTTGATTAATGTGTTTACATAAAAATAATTAACATAATTAATTTTGTATTTAGTTACTTTGAATAAATTTGGAGTAGTTTAAATATATTCCAACCGAGAGATCAGTTTAAAGATTTAAACCGTCCTTTTTGTGCAATTGTTTGAAGCTCTCCTGCACTTGGCTCACCGGCGACTTTTTGAAATTCTTTTTCATGAGTGCAGTTGCCTTTATAATTATTGAGAAGATAGGGATCTTCCGTATAATCCAGTTTATTTTCATGTCACACATAAGATTTTAGTTTTCTTTTCAGTTCTGCTTACCCACGTATCATTGGAAACACTAACTGTTCCATAATTCAACCCCGTACAATACCTAATAAACATGCAGGTTATGATGGATTAGTTTGTTGAGATTTAAAATTGTGGTTGAGATAAATGTTTATATAGGAATAAACTAAAATAATCATTGTTTACATAAATAATATAAGACGATAGGTTTTCGAAAAACAATTTCAAAATAGCTTAACCTCGAAAATCTAACGTAGAGATAACTTCAAGCTGACGTGTATCTTAGGAGGATACGTTGTAAGTGAGAGTTTTAGTTCAGTCTAGTTTGTGGAGCCAACGAATGATGATGTGTTTTCCAAAACCACCGAGGAAGCGAGTCAAAACAACATACTTTGAGATATGATTTAGATGGTCTAACTTCTGGATGATGGGACGATTCCGAAATTAACACTTGTATGTATATATTATCAACGTTTCAAGTTAGTCTCTCTTTCCAAAAAGTTGAAAATCTTATTTCAGTCCAATGATCAAACAGCTGAACCGGCCAGCATGGACACCGTTGGAAAAAGGTATGATCCCATTTGATAGTTTTATATTCCAACATTTATAATGTATATCAATTTTAAAGACACTCATGAATAGACGATCACACGTATACAAATTTCATAAAGAGACGTATTTAAACACTCATCTCGTCCTACGACGATATAACATACACCGTCTTGGTGCCGTTTATATACACACGTCATATAGATGACTGTGACGCGTATATACAAACGCATATACAATCATTACATCTATATGAGCGCCACAGCACAACAAATACGTTTTAGTGTCATATACACCCGTCCATATCATACACCATTCTTGAAAATACAACATAACTTCTACTTTTTTACCTTCTTATCCTTATGTCAGGTCCAATAGCTCCGTTTGCAAGGAATTACATAGTCATACATGATTGTGTATGATATATTTTCCACTGTTCCCTTATGGTATATGTTCTCAGGACTTGTTGCTGCATTCGATATACAACTTCTACAGAGCTACATTAACATCCACTTATTGTGTAGCATTGTATTATAGCCGTCACAGGCAGAATCTTACAGCTGGATGCTAGGTGACTCATACTTTCTACTTCTGTGTGCTAGAACCTGTGCTCGTTGTCATTACTGAGGGTATTGATTTGCTCCCCCACCGAGCAAATTAGGCACAAGGCCAATTTTTAATGTGAGGAGTGAAGGGAGGGGGAAGGGAAAAATGGGACCAGCTCCCGAGAGGTGGGAAATGGGAGCTGGTTAAAGGTCAGGTATGTGGGGTTGCACCCACATCAGGTCTTTGCTTGCAGTATCTGTCGGAACAGATACTACACTTTGATCTTGTCGCCCGGGCCCCGGTACTGAGACAACTCATCTTTTCAAAATTATTTATCACCAATGTTTGATCTTGGGTAACTATATAATCCTTATTTTATCATAGTGACCCTCCTAGTATCCAGTCAAATTAGCTTTTCTTTATCCATATAGTCCTGAGTAAACACAACCAGAAAATACTTTGCAAGCTATTAGTTGTCACATTCTTTATATTTTATTTTTTAATAAATTAAGAAATAATATCTAACGGCTAAATGTTTTCCCAACATAATATTTTAACCAGTCTAATAAATCAAAATACATATATGCCGATTAACTAACATTTGAATTATTATAATTTTTATTATTTCTATTTTTATAAAAATTAAAAATATTTCTTTTTTTTATCCAAAAATATCCCATGTCTTCTATACATCGATTTGTATTATTTTTTAAGAATAATTAAAATGATTTTAAAAACTTAAGAATGAGGATTAATTCATGATTATGAATCCATTAGGCACTCTAAATAAAAAACGGAAGTCGAGAGATTGAGTGATGCGTACTTCATCCTGCTACACGCAAGGGCTGTCTATTATCCTCTTTCTCTTCATACGCACTTTTATCAAATACACACGTGGGGGGAGTGGGTCGCTTTCTGCGTCTCCTTTCGTGTTTTAAAACGAAACTTTATATTTTATAATCTTAATCTTTTAAATAATCAATTCTTCTGCAGGTTTACATCGTTACACACACACACACACACACACACATACATATATATATATATATATATATATGTCGAGAGAGAGAGAGAGAGAGAGAGAGAGATGGATAAAAAATTTTATTTGTATAAAAATTTGTGTAAATATATTTAATATTTGCTTCGAAAGTGTTCGATACGTAAGCAGATCTAGTTCATTTCAGTTTTTAAAATCAATACTTTTATTTAATTTTTAATTGAATAACATAAACAGTGTATTATTATATTAGAATACCGTGGAACCTCGGAGTAACCTGGTCGATTAATATCATTTGAAAAATAAAACAATTAGATTTTGGGAAATGTGGAGTTACACTTTAGAATTTTTAGTCAGGATTTTTACTCAGAAATATAATAAAGGAAGTCGATTTACGGATTTTTCAGAGTGGTCGTGGAATTATGTTAAAAGTAAACAGATTTTGGATTATATGAGATGTTTTTTTTCAATAGACAGGTTATTTGGGTTTTGCTGACGCAAGTGCGCAGTCAGCAGAGATAAATACAACCAGTTTCTAGAAACTTTAGCGATCGGACGGGTTAACGACCTAGTAGAAAGAAAAGGGAATAAGGAGTAAAAATGTAAAAAGAGACTCACAGTGCCAAATCCAAAAATGAAATCTATAAAAGGAATAAAAGCCGTTGTCTTGTAAACTGGTTGTTTTGGCATTCTTTCGAGGTTTGAACAAACGAGAAGGTATGTTCACCTTTTGGTCTGAAACATGCAGGTACAAGTCTTATCCGTTTGATTGTAAGGAAAGCTCTCTATAAAAGCTTACGTGTCACTTCCGTTAACAAAGTAATTTGTAAGGGAATGTAAGAAGCGCCCGCAATCACAATGAAAATTTTATATACATGAAGAATGCAATGAATATTTCTATATTCTGTATACACGCAGTCATTAGATATCAAAGACACTGTTATATAACCACTAGACGAGACACGAGCCCATGTAAGGGAAACACGTATTAAAATGGAGGGAGAGAGAGTCCATGCGATACAAGAATAGTAATCTACATTTAAATATTGTGTTAAACTGTTTAAAAATTATGGTTTATTCTATGAAAAAAAATAACAGTAGAATAATTCAAAATGCGAAATGTAAACTGTGTTTAGAATTTATGTTGCAAAAACGAATATATTAACTGTAATTTATAAGGCTAAAAAGAAATTAAAGGTAAAATATTATAAAGATGAAACCTAGTCTTATTGTTTTACTATTCAATTTGGTTGTAAACTCATGTGTCGTTATTATTATTATTATCATTATCATTATTATTATTATTATTATCATCATGATTTATTTTATTATTATTATATTTTTATTTTATTATTGTTATATAATTTATTTATTTTATTATTATTATTATTATTATTATTAATCTTTTATTATAGTTATTATCATCATTATTATTATATTATCTATTTATTTTATTATTATTATTATTTTTATTATTGTTATTATCATTATTAATATTATATTATTTATTTATTTTGTTATTATTATATTATTTATTTTATTATTATTAATAATATTATATTATTTATTTTATTATTATTATAATTAATTTTTATTATTGTTATTATCATCACTATTATTATTATATTATTTATTTATTTTATTACTATTATTATTATTACTATTATTTTCATATAATAGCACTGTTATGAGCAGTAAATTGTCTGTATCTTTGTTTGTATCTGTTTATTTATCTATCTATCGATCTATATATCTGCTTATTTAACCAATTTATATATCTGCCTATCTAACCAATTTGTATATATATGCCTATCTATCTAGTGATACCTGAACAACAGAGATTTCAAGTCAGGTTGTCAAAACATGACTATGTGTGACCTTGCGCAAGTTTACACCGGAAAGTATCAAAACAGGGGACCGGAAGTGATATGTCGCATGTCACTTGTTCCGGTCTGCACAGGCATCGTTGAATTCGGTTTTGAGACGCGAAAGAGACAGGGTGGATTAAACAAGCTCCCCCCCCCATAAGACAGCGACAGTTTTAAAAATGGAGACAGAGAAAACCTAAGCTAAAGATAGTCGGTCACGCTATTTCTGCTTAAACGAAAACCTGGGAGTAAACAAAATATATAAAGACACATCGTCATTGTCTGTTTTGTAAAGCGTCTCCCTTAAACCATGTCCGGCTCCCCAAATAGTTGAAGAAACTCCCAGGAGAAACAATAGCAGAACAGGTATTTCATTATATATATATGTTGTTATACACATTCAAACACATCGCGATGAAAACAATATATGCATATGTAGAACCCTCAGCGACGCAAATACGTTACAAAGACACGCATATACACACGCACGTTTATTTGGTACTGTATATACACGGTCGTGTAAACTTGAAATTCGACGGAATGAGAAATACATTTAATCAAAAAATATGTTTCGAAAAGGCTGATATTTTTTCTGCATAGCGCAAAAAATATTTACTTTTATTGACAAACTTTTAAACGGAAGCCAATAAATTTATTCGCATTTTTGTAAAAAGAGTGTCCATTTTTTTAAAACATAAAATTGAACCAAATGAGAAAAATTAATAAAGATAAATACGCAGTTCAATACAATAAAATCACATTGTATGAGAGAATTTTAATTCACTCTTTCTCTCCAGCATTTGTTGGTATAAAATCTTCTTTTTATCCAATTTTTACGTAACTTTTCACTGACTTTCTTGGAGAAGCGCTGAAGGTACAAAAAACTATGAGTTTCTATCTTACTCTATTGCAACAATACTCATATATAGGCCCTGAACTGGCATCTAAGCTTCAGCCTCTGTCCCATCAACGAAATGCTGCATCCCTCTGCATGTTCTACAAGTATTTTAGCGGTAAACGCTCTGACGAACTGCAATCACTTGTGCCCCCACGACGTGAGCACCCTCGACAAACCCGACAGGCTGCAAAATCCCACCCCCACACTGTAGAGATCCCTAGATGTAAAAGATCTTTCTACTCTAATAGTTTCTTCCCCAGAACCGCTAGACTTTGGAATTCCATTCCAGGTCCCTGCTTCACCAACAGTACTGAAGCGCAGAAGTTCAAGTGTAACGTGAACCGACATCTTGCTGCCCAAATCCCTACATAGTACCCCAGTAGTTGTTGCCCCTGATAGTAGCCCCCTACACCAAAGTGACAATTTGCCTTGTTTGGGGTGAAAATGTAAAAAAAAAAAATATTATATTATTAGAAAACAAGGCCAAATCAAATAAAATTCAACTTTATATTCGTATCCAACGTTTGATGATTAGCCTTTATAAAGCCAAATTTTGCGAGTTTAGCCATTTTTGGAGCACTTTGGCCTTCAAAAAATTGTATTCGATCTTTTCCAGAGCGTAATGTTTAGAATACTGATGGAACATGTAGCTTGTGTTTTTCTATTATTATTATTATTATTGGCTCACAAGGAGCTTTAACACAGGCCATAAAAGAATCTCCTGGAAAATAACCTGTGGTGTTCCCTGGGAGCTAGGTGACAACAAGTCTCCCCAGTTTTCCAGTACTCTCCACCTCTTGATATCATTTGCAAATTAATTTGCTTTATCTCAACAGCCGCTTACCATTGATTTCTCTCTGGCGGTGGCCATTGGTCGCCACTGGAATTTGAGTGGCAATAAGCCTCCCCAAGTTGTTGTTGTTGTTGTTCTTCTTCTTCTTCTTCTTCTTATTATTATTATTATTCTTATTATTATTATTGTTGTTGTTTTATTATTATTATTATTATTATTATTGTTTTTATTGTTATTATTATTGTTGTTGTTGTCATTATTATTATTATTATTATTATTATTATTGTTGTTTTTTTAATTATTATTATCATTATTATTGTTGTTGTTGTTATTATTATTATTATTATTATTGTTGTTATTATTATTGTTGTTTTTATCATTATTATTATTATTATTATTGTTGTTGTTATTAATATTATTATTATTGTTCTTTTATTATTATTATTATTATTATTGTTGTTATTGTTGTTGTTATGGTTGTTGTTATTATTATTATTATTATTATTGCTTTTGTTGTTTTTGTTGTTCTTCTTCTTATTATTATTATTATTATTATTTTATTAGTAGTAGTAGTAGTATTATGATTATTATTACACTTTCACTAAATTCAAGATTTAAAATTTTCGTCTGTTTGCAATAACATTTTGATACATTAATGTTTTAGAAAGAAAAGTGAGTTTTTGTACTGAAATAAAACGTATTTTGTTGAATTTCAAGAAATTGGATTAATCGTGGTTTGCACGCGAACAATTCATGTATACCTATATACTTTTTAAATACATAATCTACACAAAGAGATTAAGTCAGCTAGTATGATTTTGATGTATCACATTAGTGGGTGGGGGTGGGCTAGTTTTCTTGAGTTTTAACAATCAAATCGGAAAAATCAGTAAAATGATCTTAAAATGATAAATTCTCAGATCAAGAACACATAATCTAAACCAGCGGATGCAATAGATTGGTTCCCTAGGATAAAAAAAACAAGGATGTTCTTCCATCTAATTAGATATCAAAATTACTATCCCTCTATGACTAAAGAACTCTTCAATTATGGAATCTGCCTCTCAACTTACTCCAAGGAAAAGATTGATATTATTAAAAAATGCAGAAGCACTGTCCCGATTAATAGAAATGAAAAATAGATTAAAACTGGGCCATTTTATATTCCTATAGGTCCATTTACTCTGCAGAAATTACTGAGTTTGTTGGACTAGCCTTCTTCTAGTAAAAATGCTAACGGCCCTAAAAGTAATAATAATAGTAATAAATAAGTAATAAAATAAAAATAAAAAATTATTATGAAAGAATTCAAAATAATCAATCTTAAGGTTGTAATTATCACGAGCATCAAAATAATTAACTTCCCAGATTGTTCATTAAACTTAAACAAAAGGAACTTTTTAACCCTATAAAAAAGATAACAGTAACCACATATATGTCCACCCTCCCTGAAATCAACCTAAAACTATCATTAAATATATATTAAATATATCCTCAAATTCATTAGTAGAAGAATTAGCTCTAAATCTTCATCCAGGGAAATATTTCATAAACATAAAAAAAAATTACAGTAAAGCCTTTGTAAAAAACTTAATTAGAGTATGAAGAACATGCAAAGAAAATACCCACATCTCAAATACCCGCAAAAGGAAAACCATTTGGTATACTCCTCAGTTCAATCAAATGGTTTAAGCCAAGCGAGGGAAAAAATCTAGAAACTCATTTTAGCTACACTTCCTCTCCAAAGATATTTATAAAAACACTGATAAATTAAGCTACAGTTGCAGCAATAACTTGGAAAGAATAACAAAAGTCATAACTATAACTATTTAAATGGTAAACATGCTAAATGATAAAATGGAATGTAACCAGAGTAAAAAAAATAAAAACTTGTAGTTGTATAGATAAATCTAATTGTCCCCTTAAACAGAACTGTCTGCCAACCTCTATTATATACCTAGCTAACATTAGAGCAGAGGAGGACGCTGCCACTAACAAATTCTACATAGGTCAAACTAGCTAAGATACACTGGCTATGAAATTTCCTTCAGGAATCCAAAGTATTGTGATAAGACAGCACTGGTTGCAAATAAATGTAAACTAATAGGAAAACACTTAACACCAATTGTTAACCGGAAAATCCTGAAATAAACAGAGCTTGTAAATTACTTACCCATTTTTGTTTCCTTTGCTTAAATGAAAAACTCTTTATTATAGATTTAAAGATAAGCAAAGACTTCTACATAACAACAAGAAACATCAATAAATTATAAGCCTTGTATTACTTGCATAATCCTACCCATTAGTTTCCTATCAAACGCGCCTCTAAAGCTATATATACAAAAATCCCACTAAAAAACACCTTTTCAAATAAATCTCTACAAAATTAAATATTGGTTGATTTCATTACTACACCATCTTTGTCAGCGGAAAATTATTTCATATGACTATATTCATTACTTCCAAGCAAGTTCGTTAAATATTCTAAATATTTATCTATTTCCCTTAATTCATCAACTCAAATTTTAACACTTTGCGCATGCATGTATGTTATCTCCCATATAAAGTCCCCTCAAACATTTTAATGATGCTTATTTTAAAAAGAATTATTCGACAAAATTAAGATTATCTGTATTTGCTGCGTTGATGTCCTTGCCACAACTCTATAGAAAGGATATCACCTTTAATACGACTTAAGCGAAACAAATAAAATGAAATTAAAAATCACCCTAAGCTTAAACTTTAATTTAAACATTTCGTTCTAATTAAAGTCAATAGTGTTTTCTACTATATTAACTTTAAATCATCAATTCTAAATTCGGACTAGTCTCACCCCCTCACAACCACATAGTGCATTATAAATTTAAATAGTAAATAATATTCACCGTTATATAAAATAAACTTAAACACAAACTCTGAAATATTTTATTGATTCTACATTAAATGAATAAGAACATATACGTAAGCATGTACATATACATATCTATCTATCTGTCTATATATCTTCTTCTCTTCTCTTCTATCTATTCTATATAAATAAAATGAACTCATTTTTTCCGGTCTGATTTTGACATTAATAGGATTAAAAATCAAGATATTTCATGCAAATATAATATGCGCAAACGGCAGAACAATATCTGAGGTGTGTTATAGGCTTATTATTTCTCAAATTCCTCGATAATCTAAGATTTCTATACTTTTTCTGCTGAGAAGTCACGGCCAAAATCGGTTAAGATCAATGGAAGTGGTAAAATATTTTCTCTCTAATAAATTCCTCCTCCCCCTGCCACCACTTAACACCGTTTGGGGATCGTTCACAAGGAACAGTTGAGAAGAGAACACCGGTTTGGCTTCGTAGTTCTTTCATGTGAAGTTATTTAAAATCACTAAACTAAGCCACAGTGCTCTGTGGCGTAGTGGTTAGCGTGCTGGACAATTCAAATTATATTTTCACGTTCGCGCCGACCTACCGTAGTCGTTTTTTTTTTTTCCTAAACAACTGGAATGGACTTTTCTTGGTGGCCGAACTGTTAACGTTGCAGATGTTTTTTTTTCACACTTTATTTTCCTATTTTTACTCATGACTCCGGGTTTGATCCTTCCTACTTACCTACCATAACATTTTTTAAAACTCCCCCCCCCCGTCCCGGAAACAAACACTCGGGCAACGCCGGGTACCCCCACTAGTATATATATATATATATATATATATATATATATCTCTATATAAATAAAATGAACTCATTTTTTCCCGTCTGATTTTGACATTAATAGGATTAAAAATCAAGATATTTCATGCAAATATAATATGCACAAACGGCAGAACAATATCTGAGGTGTGTTATGGGCTTATTATTTCTCAAATTCCTCGATAATCTAAGATTTCTATACTTTTTCTGCTGAGAAGTCACGGCCAAAATCGGTTAAGATCAATGGAAGTGGTAAAATATTTTCTCTCTAATAAATTCCTCCTCCCCCTGCCACCACTTAACACCGTTTGGGGATCGTTCGCAAGGAACAGTTGAGAAGAGAACACCGGTTTGGCTTCGTAGTTCTTTCATGTGAAGTTATTTAAAATCACTAAACTAAGCCGCAGTGCTCTGTGGCGTAGTGGTTAGCGTGCTGGACAATTCAAATTATATTTTCACGTTCGCGCCGACCTACCGTAGTCGTTTTTTTTTTTCCTAAACAACTGGAATGGACTTTTCTTGGTGGCCGAACTGTTAACGTTGCAGATGTTTTTTTTTCACACTTTATTTTCCTATTTTTACTCATGACTCCGGGTTTGATCCTTCCTACTTACCTACCATAACATTTTTTAAAACTCCCCCCCCGTCCCGGAAACAAACACTCGGGCAACGCCGGGTACCCCCACTAGTATATATATATATATATATATATATATATATATATATATATATAAATAAAATGAACTCATTTTTTCCCGTCTGATTTTGACATTAATAGGATTAAAAATCAAGATATTTCATGCAAATATAATATGCACAAACGGCAGAACAATATCTGAGGTGTGTTATAGGCTTATTATTTCTCAAATTCCTCGATAATCTAAGATTTCTATACTTTTTCTGCTGAGAAGTCACGGCCAAAATCGGTTAAGATCAATGGAAGTGGTAAAATATTTTCTCTCTAATAAATTCCTCCTCCCCCTGCCACCACTTAACACCGTATTGGGATCGTTCACAAGGAACAGTTGAGAAGAGAACACCGGTTTGGCTTCGTAGTTCTTTCATGTGAAGTTATTTAAAATCACTAAACTAAGCCGCAGTGCTCTGTGGCGTAGTGGTTAGCGTGCTGGACAATTCAAATTATATTTTCACGTTCGCGCCGACCTACCGTAGTCGTTTTTTTTTTTCCTAAACAACTGGAATGGACTTTTCTTGGTGGCCGAACTGTTAACGTTGCAGATGTTTTTTTTTTCACACTTTATTTTCCTATTTTTACTCATGACTCCGGGTTTGATCCTTCCTACTTACCTACCATAACATTTTTTAAAACTCCCCCCGTCCCGGAAACAAACACTCGGGCAACGCCGGGTACCCCCACTAGTATATATATATATATATATATATATATATATATATATATATATATATATATATATATATATAAAATGAACTCATTTTTTCCCGTCTGATTTTGACATTAATAGGATTAAAAATCAAGATATTTCATGCAAATATAATATGCACAAACGGCAGAACAATATCTGAGGTGTGTTATAGGCTTATTATTTCTCAAATTCCTCGATAATCTAAGATTTCTATACTTTTTCTGCTGAGAAGTCACGGCCAAAATCGGTTAAGATCAATGGAAGTGGTAAAATATTTTCTCTCTAATAAATTCCTCCTCCCCCTGCCACCACTTAACACCGTTTGGGGATCGTTCACAAGGAACAGTTGAGAAGAGAACACCGGTTTGGCTTCGTAGTTCTTTCATGTGAAGTTATTTAAAATCACTAAACTAAGCCGCAGTGCTCTGTGGCGTAGTGGTTAGCGTGCTGGACAATTCAAATTATATTTTCACGTTCGCGCCGACCTACCGTAGTCGTTTTTTTTTTTCTAAACAACTGGAATGGACTTTTCTTGGTGGCCGAACTGTTAACGTTGCAGATGTTTTTTTTTCACACTTTATTTTCCTATTTTTACTCATGACTCCGGGTTTGATCCTTCCTACTTACCTACCATAACATTTTTTAAAACTCCCTCCCGTCCCGGAAACAAACACTCGGGCAACGCCGGGTACCCCCACTAGTATATATATATATATATATGCATACACATTTATATGTAAATGTATACGTGGAGACCTTCAGATCAGTTATCTAGATTTATTTATCTTAACTTATTTTATCCTTTGCTGTTTGCACTTTATCTTCTTTTTCTTAATCTATTATTCTTTAATATTTTCATTTTTTAATTTAACTTTAAACGCTTTCTATCCATTTTATTAACATCATTAATCAATATAATTTTTATTAAATACTATCATTATCAATTATCACAAATATCTCAGTCACAAACATGTTTATCCTGTATTACCTTCTATTTTTAATTATCATCATCGCAATTGGAGTAGACGAGTATATCTAAGCATGGAGATAAATTAATTATATACATTTTGAGATTATGTATATATTATTACTACTGTACAACTTTAAAAACTTCACTTAGTAAATTAAGAAAAAAGCCATGATGAGAGAATAATGGGGGAACGAGGCACGAATGGGAAGCAAAAAGACATGTCTTAGGATCACCAAGAATCAATCATTTACGGTTTCTCATTTTCATTTTTCCTCGTTCCCTTCTTTCCTTATTTCTTCCTTTTTTTTACTCTGTTGTGTCATTTCCATTTCTTTGTTATATTTTACCTTCTTCACTGATGTGTGTAGAGATGATAGGGGTGGGGCGTGAATATATATATAAGGGCAAGGAAAGTTTTACATTTTCTGGCCGCATAAAAATTCTAGTAAAATTAAAAGCATTTTCTATAACTGAATAAAACTGATTAAATCTTTAACCCCTTGTAGCATAGATATGTCAAATCCATGTTCTCTTGCTGTTTGAACCTAAACACACTAGTACGTTTTTGATTTATGGCGGCCATTACATACGCATACGAATATCTTTTTTCTAGTCTTCCATTACCTATATCCCGACTTTTAATCCCCTTTTCCATCTATTCCTATATTTCAACACAGACTCAAATCAGAATCCCTATTGGATTTTATTTGTATACTACCAAATCTAATTTTTCACGTCATTTGATGAAACCTCCTTACATTAACTCCATGTGACGTAAAACATCTGATATTTCCATTGCAAACTTTTCCTTCCAATACGTTGTATCGCTTACTGGTAACTAGCTGACCGAAACATGTTCATGAATGAGTAGCAACATATTACTGTATATGTTACAACAAATGTAGAGTATGTACCCTACTCCATTTAGGTATTAATCACTCTTGTATTAACCTTCTTAAACTTCGTTGGTTACTTAACTTTGGAAAACAATAACCTCTTATTATATACATATATATATATATACATATATATATGTATATATATACATATATATATATGTATATATATATATTCTTTCAATTATATAAATATATATATATATTCTTTCAATTATATACACCAAAGTTTAATATAAAGTTTCACTTTCATGAGATCACACCTGATCTTGAAATATCGCATGTGTACTTTGCAACTACCGAAATATTCTCAGTAGCGTTATATGTCTTTCAGCATAATACGAAACGATAATACGGTTGGGAATATATATTAACAAACGCAAAATTAGGGACATGTGTTTAACTTAGCTTTCGCTCTAGGAATTGTACGTCGGCATTAAATAAATTAAAATCAGATTGATATGCCGTAAAACGGACAAAGAAATAAAACAAAAAATTCTTGTGGCCAAAGAAGAGGTTTTCATAAGCAAGATTTCTCTCTTATTGCTTTATTGCCAGATGCCATTATTGAGAGTAATACTAATACAGTGGTTCCTAATCAATCTTCTGTGGCACATTAGTGTGCAGCGAAATTATTACTACTGTGGCACAAAAACGTTATAAGTGAAATTACAAGTCGTTAACTGTGGAAAACAGTTTTCTTATCATTATAAACGAAGATGTTTGTGTTAAAAATATACTGACATATTATTACGTGATTATAACGTTTACATTTCAAAACAGAAAAAAGAAATGTATAATAAATCGTTTGTTTAAATTGTTCGAGATTTTGTTTTATTCCATTAGTAAGCATGCTCAAATATTCATTCTTTTGGTGATAGCTATGCAGCAACTTTCTGGAAAGGTCATTAGTGTGCCGTTATGTAAAAACATCTTCGGACCTACTTCTTTAATATATTAGCTAGATTAATGAAGACTTGAAATAGAGATGTAGAGCTTAAAAGTTTGCGGTGAGTTAAAAAAAAACAAAACAAAACAATGAAATCAAACAGGATCAAGTGCATAAAACGGGTAAAATCAATATATGAGGTCGATAAAGCGTGTGGTTCCGAGTTATCTTCGATGACGACTTATTGTTGGAAATCTTTAATCTTAGAAGATAATGGCATGTGCCTTTTTGTTTCAGCGAATTGTCTTTCGAGCGTTTATTTAGAGACTTATTCGGGATGATAGTCTATCGCATGTGCAAAAGAAAGAGGATGGTGTGCTGGGATCTGCGGCCTTTGTGCACTTATCTAGTATCTGAGACATGTACGGTTGCCTTTTTTCTGTTGTCCTTGGCCTTCGGGCCGGGATCAAAGTGTAGTATCTTGTCCGGCAGATACTGCAAGCAAAGACCATATTTGGGGGCGACCCCACATATAAGACCTTGGTAAATGTAGGGGCAACCCTTCATACTAATTGTCACTATCCAGCTCCCCTACTCCCCGGGGAGTTGGTCCCCATTTCCCCTTCACTCCTCACATTAAAAATCGGCCTTGTGCCTAATTTGCTCGGTGGGGGAGCAAATAAATACCATCTTGTCCGGCAGATACTGCAAGCAAAGACCATATGTGGGGGCGACCCCACATATAAGACCTTGGTCAATGTAGGGGCAACCCTTCATACCAATTGTCACTATCCAGCTCCCCTACTCCCCGGGGAGTTGGTCCCCATTTCCCCTTCACTCCTCACTTTAAAAATCGGCCTTGTGCCTAATTTGGTCGGTGGGGGAGCAAATAAATACCATCTGTTCCGGCAGATACTGCAAGCTATGACTAGCTATGACTAGCTATGACTAGCAAAGACCAGATGTGGGGGCAACCCCACATGCCTGACCTTTAACCAGCTCCCATTTCCCACCTCTCGGGAGCTGGTCCCCTTTTTCCCTTCCCCTCCCTTCACTCCTCACATTAAAAATTGGCCTTGTGCCTAATTTGCTCGGTGGGGGAGCAAATAAATACCATCTGTTCCGGCAGATGCTGCAAGATATGACTAGCTATGACTAGCTATGACTAGCAAAGACCAGATGTGGGGGCAACCCCACATGCCTGACCTTTAACCAGCTCCCATTTCCCACCTCTCGGGAGCTGGTCCCCTTTTTCCCTTCCCCCTCCCTTCACTCCTCACATTAAAAATTGGCCTTGTGCCTAATTTGCTCGGTGGGGGAGCAAATAAATACCATCTGTTCCGGCAGATGCTGCAAGCTATGACTAGCTATGACTAGCAAAGACCAGATGTTGGGGCAACCCCACATGCCTGACCTTTAACCAGCTCCCATTCTCCACCTCTCGGGAGCTGGTCCCCTTTTTCCCTTCCCCCTCCCTTCACTCCTCACATTAAAAATTGACCTTGTGCCTAATTTGCTCGGTGGGGGAGCAAATAAATACCATCTGTTCCGGCAGATACTGCAAGCTATGACTAGCTATGACTAGCTATGACTAGCAAAGACCAGATGTGGGGGCAACCCTACATGCCTGACCTTTAACCAGCTCCCATTTCCCACCTCTCGGGAGCTGGTCCCCTTTTTCCCTTCCCCCTCCCTTCACTCCTCACATTAAAAATCGGCCTTGTGCCTAATTTGCTCGGTGGGGGAGCAAATAAATACCATCTGTTCCGGCAGGTACTGCAAGCTATGACTAGCAAAGACCAGATGTGGGGGCAGCCCCACATGCCTGACCTTTAACCAGCTCCCACTTTCCACCACTCGGGAGCTGATCCCCTTTTTCCCTTCCCCCTCCCTTCACTCCTCACATTAAAAATTGGCCTTGTGCCTAATTTGCTCGGTGGGGGAGCAAATAAATACCATCTGTTCCGGCAGATACTGCAAGCTATGACTAGCTATGACTAGCAAAGACCAGATGTGGGGGCAACCCCACATGCCTGACCTTTAACCAGCTCCCATTTCCCACCACTCGGGAGCTGGCCCCCTTTTTCCCTTCCCCCCCTTCACTCCTCACATTAAAAATCGGCCTTGTGCCTAATTTTCTCGGTGGGGAAGCAAATACATACCATCTGTTCCGGCAGATGCTGCAAGCTATGACTAGCAAAGACCAGATGTGGGGGCAACCCCAGATGCCTGACCTTTAACCAGCTCCCATTTCCCACCGCTCGGGAGCTGGTCCCCTTTTCCCTTCCCCCTCCTTTCACTCCTCACATTAAAAATTAGCCTTGTGCCTAATTTGCTCGGTGGGGTAGCAAATAAATACCATCTGTTCCGGCAAATGCTGCAAGCTATAACTAGCTATGACTAGCTACGACTAGCAAAGACCAGATGTGGGGGCAACCCCACATGTCTGACCTTTAACCAGCTCCCATTTCCCACCTCTCGGGATCTGGTCCCCTTTTCCCCTTCCCCCTCCCTTCACTACTCACATTAAAAATCGGCCTTGTGCTTAATTTGCTCGGTGGGGGAGCAAATAAATACCATCTGTTCCGGCAGATGCTGCAAGATATGACTAGCAAAGACCAGATGTGGGGGCAACCCCAGATGCCTGACCTTTAACCAGCTCCCATTTCCCACCGCTCGGGAGCTGGTCCCCTTTTCCCTTCCCCCTCCTTTCACTCCTCACATTAAAAATTAGCCTTGTGCCTAATTTGCTCGGTGGGGGAGCAAATAAATACCATCTGTTCCGGCAGATGCTGCAAGCTATGACTAGCAAAGACCAGATGTGGGGGCAACCCCAGATGCCTGACCTTTAACCAGCTCCCATTTCCCACCTCTCGGGAGCTGGTCCCCTTTTTCCCTTCCCCCTCCCTTCACTCCTCACATTAAAAATCGGCCTTGTGCCTAATTTGCTCGGTGGGGAAGCAAATACATACCATCTGTTCCGGCAGATGCTGCAAGCTATGACTAGCAAAGACCAGATGTGGGGGCAACCCCAGATGCCTGACCTTTAACCAGCTCCCATTTCCCACCGCTCGGGAGCTGGTCCCCTTTTCCCTTCCCCCTCCTTTCACTCCTCACATTAAAAATTAGCCTTGTGCCTAATTTGCTCGGTGGGGGAGCAAATAAATACCATCTGTTCCGGCAGATGCTGCAAGATATGACTAGCAATGACCAGATGTGGGGGCAACCCCAGATGCCTGACCTTTAACCAGCTCCCATTTCCCACCGCTCGGGAGCTGGCCCCCTTTTTCCCTTCCCCCCCTTCACTCCTCACATTAAAAATCGGCCTTGTGCCTAATTTTCTCGGTGGGGAAGCAAATACATACCATCTGTTCCGGCAGATGCTGCAAGCTATCACTAGCAAAGACCAGATGTGGGGGCAACCCCAGATGCCTGACCTTTAACCAGCTCCCATTTCCCACCGCTCGGGAGCTGGTCCCCTTTTCCCTTCCCCCTCCTTTCACTCCTCACATTAAAAATTAGCCTTGTGCCTAATTTGCTCGGTGGGGGAGCAAATAAATACCATCTGTTCCGGCAGATGCTGCAAGCTATGACTAGCAAAGACCAGATGTGGGGGCAACCCCAGATGCCTGACCTTTAACCAGCTCCCATTTCCCACCGCTCGGGAGCTGGTCCCCTTTTTCCCTTCCCCCTCCCTTCACTCCTCACATTAAAAATCGGCCTTGTGCCTAATTTGCTCGGTGGGGAAGCAAATACATACCATCTGTTCCGGCAGATGCTGCAAGCTATGACTAGCAAAGACCAGATGTGGGGGCAACCCCAGATGCCTGACCTTTAACCAGCTCCCATTTCCCACCGCTCGGGAGCTGGTCCCCTTTTCCCTTCCCCCTCCTTTCACTCCTCACATTAAAAATTAGCCTTGTGCCTAATTTGCTCGGTGGGGGAGCAAATAAATACCATCTGTTCCGGCAGATGCTGCAAGATATGACTAGCAAAGACCAGATGTGGGGGCAACCCCAGATGCCTGACCTTTAACCAGCTCCCATTTCCCACCGCTCGGGAGCTGGCCCCCTTTTTCCCTTCCCCCCCTTCACTCCTCACATTAAAAATCGGCCTTGTGCCTAATTTTCTCGGTGGGGAAGCAAATAAATACCATCTGTTCCGGCAGATGCTGCAAGCTATCACTAGCAAAGACCAGATGTGGGGGCAACCCCAGATGCCTGACCTTTGACCAGCTCCCATTTCCCACCGCTCGGGAGCTGGTCCCCTTTTCCCTTCCCCCTCCTTTCACTCCTCACATTAAAAATTAGCCTTGTGCCTAATTTGCTCGGTGGGGGAGCAAATAAATACCATCTGTTCCGGCAGATGCTGCAAGCTATGACTAGCAAAGACCAGATGTGGGGGCAACCCCACATGTCTGACCTTTAACCAGCTCCCATTTCCCACCTCTCGGGATCTGGTCCCCTTTTCCCCTTCCCCCTCCCTTCACTACTCACATTAAAAATCGGCCTTGTGCTTAATTTGCTCGGTGGGGGAGCAAATAAATACCATCTGTTCCGGCAGATGCTGCAAGATATGACTAGCAAAGACCAGATGTGGGGGCAACCCCAGATGCCTGACCTTTAACCAGCTCCCATTTCCCACCGCTCGGGAGCTGGCCCCCTTTTTCCCTTCCCCCCCTTCACTCCTCACATTAAAAATCGGCCTTGTGCCTAATTTTCTCGGTGGGGAAGCAAATACATACCATCTGTTCCGGCAGATGCTGCAAGCTATGACTAGCAAAGACCAGATGTGGGGGCAACCCCAGATGCCTGACCTTTAACCAGCTCCCATTTCCCACCGCTCGGGAGCTGGTCCCCTTTTCCCTTCCCCCTCCTTTCACTCCTCACATTAAAAATTAGCCTTGTGCCTAATTTGCTCGGTGGGGAAGCAAATACATACCATCTGTTCCGGCAGATGCTGCAAGCTATGACTAGCAAAGACCAGATGTGGGGGCAACCCCAGATGCCTGACCTTTAACCAGCTCCCATTTCCCACCTCTCGGGAGCTGGTCCCCTTTTTCCCTTCCCCCTCCCTTCACTCCTCACATTAAAAATCGGCCTTGTGCCTAATTTGCTCGGTGGGGGAGCAAATAAATACCATCTGTTCCGGCAGGTACTGCAAGCTATGACTAGCAAAGACCAGATGTGGGGGCAGCCCCACATGCCTGACCTTTAACCAGCTCCCACTTTCCACCACTCGGGAGCTGATCCCCTTTTTCCCTTCCCCCTCCCTTCACTCCTCACATTAAAAATTGGCCTTGTGCCTAATTTGCTCGGTGGGGGAGCAAATAAATACCATCTGTTCCGGCAGATACTGCAAGCTATGACTAGCTATGACTAGCAAAGACCAGATGTGGGGGCAACCCCACATGCCTGACCTTTAACCAGCTCCCATTTCCCACCACTCGGGAGCTGGCCCCCTTTTTCCCTTCCCCCCCTTCACTCCTCACATTAAAAATCGGCCTTGTGCCTAATTTTCTCGGTGGGGAAGCAAATACATACCATCTGTTCCGGCAGATGCTGCAAGCTATGACTAGCAAAGACCAGATGTGGGGGCAACCCCAGATGCCTGACCTTTAACCAGCTCCTATTTCCCACCGATCGGGAGCTGGTCCCCTTTTCCCTTCCCCCTCCTTTCACTCCTCACATTAAAAATTAGCCTTGTGCCTAATTTGCTCGGTGGGGTAGCAAATAAATACCATCTGTTCCGGCAAATGCTGCAAGCTATAACTAGCTATGACTAGCTACGACTAGCAAAGACCAGATGTGGGGGCAACCCCACATGTCTGACCTTTAACCAGCTCCCATTTCCCACCTCTCGGGATCTGGTCCCCTTTTCCCCTTCCCCCTCCCTTCACTACTCACATTAAAAATCGGCCTTGTGCCTAATTTGCTCAGTGGGGGAGCAAATAAATACCATCTGTTCCGGCAGATGCTGCAAGATATGACTAGCTATGACTAGCAAAGACCAGATGTGGGGGCAACCCCACGTGCCTGACCTTTAACCAGCTCCCATTTCCCACCTCTCGGGAGCTGGTCCCCTTTTTCCCTTCCCCCTCCCTTCTCTCCTCACATCAAAAATCGGCCTTGTGCCTAATTTGCTCGGTGGGGGAGCAAATAAATACCATCTGTTCCGGCAGATACTGCAAGCTATGACTAGCTATGACTAGCTATGACTAGCAAAGACCAGATGTGGGGGCAACCCTACATGCCTGACCTTTAACCAGCTCCCATTTACCACCTCTCGGGAGCTGGTCCCCTTTTTCCCTTCCCCCTCCCTTCACTCCTCACATTAAAAATCGGCCTTGTGCCTAATTTGCTCGGTGGGGGAGCAAATAAATACCATCTGTTCCGGCAGATACTGCAAGCAAGGACCAGATGTGGGGGAAACCCCACATACTTGACCTTTAACCAGCTCCCATTTCCCACCTCTCGGGAGCTGGTCCCCTTTTTCCCTTCCCCCTCCCTTCACTCCTCACATTAAAAATTGGCCTTGTTCCTAATTTTCTCGGTGGGGGAGCAAATAAATACCATCTGTTCTGCAGATGCTGCACATAAGTTAGTTGGTCCTTGGTCAATGTAGAGGAAAACCTTCATACTGAGACAATTACTATTTTTTGGATACTGCCAGAGTGATGGTTTTGCAACGTACAATACTAAACTGAAACTATCTCTCTTCAATAGTAGAAACACTAACACAACTTCTATCTATTTGCACCTACTGAACACTTGCCCAAATATCTATTTACTTAATTATACATACGGAATACGCCATGACTTTAAATGTACCTCTAATTACACCCTGAGTGTACTGCACCTACACCTTAACCTTCGTAAATCTAAATATACAGTGACTGGGCAAAATTCTTACCTCAATTCCTAATACCTATTCAAACTATAACGTTATCCTTAACCTAAACAAACATGAAGTTAAAGAAATGGAAAAATCTAAAGGTAAAAGTCTTAAGCCGCACTAACGCTTTTCTAACAAGCCTCCCCACAAAACTGCTTCCACTGCATGCCCCTAAATCACTTTGAGGAGATCCCTCTTTTTACTCTTGTTTTAGGAGAACTGGTTTAACCCTACATTAAAAACGACCTTGTGTTTAATTTGCTTTCGTGGGGAAGCAAATAAATACACTAATATTCCTTGACATATAAAAGAGAAAGAGAGAGAGAGAGAGAAAGGGAGAGATTGAAGGAGCATTATCATATCTCATGAATATAAATATTCTATTGTTGGCATTGGTTTCCTTGATATTTTCCGTAGTCATATTTCCCTCTAGAAAAACATCGGGTACTATTTGAAGGGACGACGTAAAGGTTGCTTACATTCTAAGTGAAAGTGATTTTTGTGAAACGAAAGCGATCCAAACTTGGAAAAACCATGGCATTAACGATTAAATCACCGTCACCTTCCAGAAAGAAAGAAAGAGAGAGAGAGAGAGAGAGGGGGGGAACGGCAGGAGATAAGAGATTTTCTGTTATTATCAAGAGTTAATAAGAAACAGTGAGAGCACGTCACCTTCAACTGTGGAAAACTAAACATAAAAACCGGCTGATGTTTTAGAATTAATAATACAATATTACAATACTATGCGTCAACCTAGGAATCAACTGTGAACACTGGTTCTTAACTCTAGTCCACCATCAACTGGCATACACATTATCAACATACTATGAACCGGGCCATTGTAAAAGAAAAATAACATATTTAAACTATTTCAACACAGAAATTATTTTAACTGAAATACAGGCTAAGGAAATTATTAACCTCTAATAAGTACTCTGCCTCCCTTGCTGACGGAAATCGATTTTTAATCCTCCTCGCCAGCTTTTCGAACTTGAAAGGCCGATAATATAGTAATAAGGAATAATCAAAATGCTTTTAATTTTGTGTCACGTCAAAAAGAATTACTTACGTCACAATCATTTTTTTTTTTAAAATGAAATTTTCAAAAATGATTTTAGATAACATCATACAATTAATTTGATCCGGAAAATTATCATCATCATCATCATTTTTATTCTGTCATCATTAACATTTTATCATCATCATCATTTTATTCTGTCATCATTAATATTTTATCATCATCATCATCATTTTATTCTGTCATCATTAATATTTTATCATCATCATCATTTTTATTCTGTCATCATTAATATTTTATCATCATCATCATTTTTATTCTGTCATCATTAATATTTTATCATTATCATCATCATTTTAAATCTTTCATCATTATTATTTTAGCATTATTAGAAAAGAGGTTTGCCTTTTTTCTGTTGTTGTTGGCCTCCGGGCCAGGATGAAAGTGTAGTATCTGTTCTGGCAGATACTGCAAGCAAAGACCATATGTGGGGGCGACCCCACATATAAGACCTTGGTCAATGTAGGGGAAACTCTTCATACCAATTGTCACTATCCAGCTCCCCTACTTCCCGGGGAGTTGGCCCCTTCACTCCTCACATTAAAAATCGGCCTTGTGCCTAATGTGCTCGGTGGGGAAGTAAATAAATACCTTGGCCTTCGGGCCGGGATCAAAGTGTAGTATCTGCCGGAACAGATACTGCAAGCAAAGACCATATGTGGGGGTAACCCGACATATCAGACCTTGGTCAATGTAGGGGCAACCCTTCATACCAATTGTCACTGCCAGCTCTCATTACCCACCCATCGGGAGCTGGTCCCCTTTTCCCTCCCCCTCCCTCTCTCTCCACATTAAAAAACGGCCTTGTGCCTAATTTGTTCAGTGGGGAAGCAAATAAATACTTCTTGGCTTTCGGGCCGGGATGAAAGTGTAGTATCTGTCTGCAGATGCTGCACTTAAGATAATTTGTACCAGTCAATGGAGGGAAACCCTAGATACTATGACAAAGATTATTTTGGGTCATAACCAGAGTGCCCCCTTTTTATCCTATTTTAGGGGATCTGGTTTTCCCCCACATTAAAAAACGGCCTTGTGCCTAATTTGCTTTGGTCGGTAAGCAAATAAATACCATTATTTTAGCATTATATTTCTTGTAACGCGTCAGATCTTTTCTGGCAGCCTATAATCTCAGTCTCAGTCTCAAACACCCGTCTTGCAAAAAACACTATCACTGCCTACGACATAGACTGCCCAATATTTCTTGGGTTCTCTTTCATTCGACCTTCGACCTCAAGTTCTCTTCATTGCTTTTAATCCAAGAGTTTCTTATATTTACGTGGCTAAACTCACGTTATCGTCATACGTTCATAAACCGTTCCTTGCTCGTGAAATACGCACACACACACACACACACACATATGATACATACAT